>NW_026047549.1:238505-838505 GCF_023864345.2 Schistocerca serialis cubense
AAAACACTGTAAAGCCTGAGTACATACCAATAGAAGAACAACTTGTGCTCTCCTGCTCGCCTCCCCATCCACGGCTCCTCTCGTGGACCACATGCTGCTGGTGGTGTGTCATTTCCACCAAAAAGCCCACTTGATGGGCAACTAAAAATTGCAGCCTTATAGTGCAATCACCCTGCTGCGAGGAAACAACGATTTACTACACTTTGGAAATAAAATGCTACATTCTTATATGAACTTGAACGAAACATTCTTAAAACACTGTAAAGCCTGAGTTACATACCAATAGAAGAACAACTTGTGCTCTCCCTCTCGCCCCCCCATCCCACCCCGCCTCTCGTGGACAACATGCTGCTGGTGGTGTGTCATTTCCACCAAAAGCCCTCCTAATGGGCAAATAAAAATTGCAGCCTTGTAGTGTAATCACCCTGCTGTGAGAAAACAACGATTTACTACACTTTGGAAATAATATTGCTACATTCTTATATGAACTTCAACGAACATTCTTTAAAACACTGTAAAGCCCTGAGTACATACCAATAGAAGAACAACTTGTGCTCTCCCTCTCGCCCCCCCATCCCACCCCCCCCCCTCTCGTGGCCACAGCTGCTGGTGGTGTGTCATTTCCACCAAAAGCCCTCCTGATGGGCAAATAAAAATTGCAGTTTTGTAGTGCGATCACCCTGCTGTGAGAAAACAACGATTTACTACACTTTGGAATAAAATGCTACATTCCTTATATGAACTCATCAACGAACATTCTTAAAACACTGTAAAGCCTGAGTACATACCAATAGAAGAACAACTTGTGCTCTCCCCTCTCGCCCCCCCCATGCCACCCCGCCTCTCGTGGACAACATGCTGCTGGTGGTGTGTCATTTCCACCAAAAGCCCTCCTGATGGGCAAATAAAAATTGCAGTTTCGTAGTGCGATACACCCTGCTGTGAGAAAACAACGATTTACTACACTTTGGAAATAAAATGCTACGTTCTTATATGAACTTCAACGAACATTCTTTAAAACACTGTAAGGCCAGCGTACATACCAATAGAAGAACAACTTGTGCTCTCCCTCTCGCCCCCCCCATCCCACCCCGCCTCTCGTGGACAACTTGCTGCTGGTGGTGTGTCATTTCCACCAAAAGCCCTCCTGATGGGCAAATAAAATTGCAGTTTTGTAGTGCGATCACCCTGCTGTGAGAAAACAACGATTTACTACACCTTGGAAATAAATGCTACATTCTTATATGAACTTCAAAGAACATTCTTTAAAACACTGTAAAGCCTGAGTACATACCAATAGAAGAACAACTTGTGCTCTCCCTCTCGCCCCCCATCCCACCCCGCCTCTCGTGGGACAACATGCTGCTGGTGGTGTGTCCATTTCCAACCAAAAGCCCTCCTGATGGGCAAATAAAAATTGCAGTTTTGTAGTGCGATCACCCTGCTGTGAGAAAACAACGATTTACTACACTTTGGAAATAAAATGCTACGTTCTTATATGAACTTCAACGAACATTCTTTAAAACACTGTAAGCCTGAGTACATACCAATAGAAGAACAACTTGTGCTCTCCTGCTCGCCCCCCTATCGCACCCCTCCTCTCGTGGACAACATGGTGCTGGTGGTGTGTCATTTCCACCAAAAGCGCACTTGATTTGCAAATAAAAATTGCAGCCTTGTAGTGCTATCACCCTGCTGTGAGAAAAACAACGATTTACTACACTTTGGAAATAAAATGCTACATTCTTATATGAACTTGAACGAACATTCTTTAAACACTGTAAAGCCTGAGTACATACCAATAGAAGAACAACTTGTGCTCTCCTGCTCGCCCCCCCATCCCTTCCCTCCTCTCGTGGGGACCACATGCTGCTGGTGGTGTGTCATTTCCACCAAAAGCCCACTTGATGGGCAACTAAAAATTGCAGACTTGTAGTGCAATCACCCTGCTGCGAGGAAACAACGATTTACTACACTTTGGAAATAAAATGCTACATTCTTATATGAACTTGAACGAACATTCTTTAAAACACTGTAAAGCCTTGAGTACATACCAATAGAAGAACAACTTGTGCTCTCCCTCTCGACCCCCCATCCCACCCCGCCTCTCGTGGACAACATGCTGCTGGTGGTGTGTCATTTCCACCAAAAGCCCACTTGATGGGCAACTAAAATTGCAGCCATGTAGTGCAATCACACCCTGCTGCGAGGAAACAACGATTTACTACACTTTGGAAATAAAAGCTACATTCTTATATGAACTTGAACGAACATTCTTTTAAAACACTGTAAAGCCTGAGTACATACCAATAGAAGAACAACTTGTGCTCTCCTGCTCGCCCCCCCATCCCACCCCTCCTCTCGTGGAACACAAGCTGCTGGTGGTGTGTCATTTCCACCAAAAGCCCTCCTGATGGGCAAATAAAAATTGCTGTTTTTGTAGTGCGATCACCCTGCTGTGAGAAACAACGATTTACTACACTTTGGAAATAAAATGCTACATTCTTATATGAACTTGAACTAACATTCTTTAAAACACTGTAAAGCCTGAGTACATACCAATAGAAGAACAACTTGTGCTCTCCTGCTTGCCCCCCATCACACCACCTCCTCTCGTAAACAACATACTGCTGGTGGTGTGTCATTTCCACAAAAGCCTCCTGATGGGCAAATAAAAATTGCAGTTTTGTAGTGCGATCACCCTGCTGTGAGAAAACAACGATTTACTACACTTGGAAATAAAATGCTACATTCTTATATGAACTTGAACTAACATTCTTTAAAACACTGTAAAGCCTGAGTACATACCAATAGAAGAACAACTTGTCCTCTCCTGCTCGCCCCCCTATCGGCACCCCTCCTCTCGTAAACAATCATACTGCTGGTGGTGTGTCATTTCCCCCAAAAGCGCACTTGATTTGCAAATAAAAATTGCAGCCTTGTAGTGCAATCACCCTGCTGTGAGAGAACAACGATTTACTACACTTTGGAATAAAATGCTACATTCTTATATGAACTTGAACGAACATTCTTTAAAACACTGTAACGCCTGAGTACATACCAATAGAAGAACAACTTGTGCTCTCCTGCTCGCCCCCCATCCCCACCCCTCCTCTCGTGGACAACATGCTGCTGGTGGTGTGTCATTTCCACCAAAAGCCCTCCTGATGGGCAAATAAAAATTGCAGTTTTGTAGTGCGATCACCCTGCTGTGAGAAAACAACGATTTACTACACTTGGAAATAAAATGCTACATTCTTATATGACTTGAACTAACATTCTTTAAAACACTGTAAAGCCTGAGTACATACAAATAGAAGACAACTTGTTCTCTCCTGCTCGCCCCCCCATCCCACCCCTCCGCTCGTGGACAACATGCTGCTGGTGGTGTGTCATTTCCACCAAAAGCCCTCCTGATGGGCAAATAAAAATTGCAGTTTTGTAGTGCGATCACCCTGCTGTGAGAAAACAACGATTTACTACACTTTGGAAATAAAATGCTACATTCTTATATGAACTTGAACGAACATTCTTTAAAACACTGTAAAGCCTGAGTACATACCAATAGAAGAACAACTTGTGCTCTTCTGCTCGCCCCCCCATCCCACCCCTCCTCTCGTGGACCACATGCTGCTGGTGGTGTGTCATCTCCACCAAAAGCCCACTTGATGGGCAACTAAAAATTGCAGCCTTGATAGTGCAATCACCCTGCTGCGAGGAAACAACGATTTACTACACTTTGGGAAATAAAATGCTACATTCTTATATGAACTTGAACGAACATTCTTTAAAACATTGTAAAGCCTGAGTACATACCAATAGAAGAACAACTTGTGCTCTCCTGCTCGCCCCCCCATCCCACCCCTCCTCTCGTGGAACACAAGCTGCTGGTGGTGTGTCATTTCCACCAAAAGCCCTCCTGATGGGCAAATAAAAAATTGCAGTTTTGTAGTGCGATCACCCTGCTGTGAGAAAACAACGATTTACTACACTTTGGAAATAAAATGCTACATTCTTATATGAACTTGAACTAACATTCTTTAAAACACTGTAAAGCCTGAGTACATACCAATAGAAGAACAACTTGTTCTCTCCTGCTCGCCCCCCCATCCCACCCCTCCGCTCGTGGACAACATGCTGCTGGTGGTGTGTCATTTCCACCAAAAGCCCTCCTGATGGGCAAATAAAAATTGCAGTTTGTAGTGCGATCACCCTGCTGTGAGAAAACAACGATTTACTACACTTTGGAAATAAAATGCTACATTCTTACATGAGCTTGAACGAACATTCTTTAAAACACTGTAAAGCCTGAGTACATACCAATAGAAGAACAACTTGTGCTCTCTTGCTCGCCCCCCCATCCCACCCCGCCTCTCGTGGACCACATGCTTGCTGGTGGTGTGTCATTTCCACCAAAAGCCCACTTGATGGGCAACTAAAAATTGCAGCCTTGTAGTGCAATCACCCTGCTGCGAGGAAACAACGATTTACTACACTTTGGAAATAAAATGCTACATTCTTATATGAACTTGAACGAACATTCTTTAAGACACTGTAAAGCCTGAGTACATACCAATAGAAGAACAACTTGTGCTCTCCTGCTCGCCCCCCCAATCCCACCCCTCCTCTCGTGGACCACATGCTGATGGTGGTGTGTCATTTCCACCAAAAGCCCACTTGATGGGCAACTAAAAATTGCAGCCTTGTAGTGCAATCACCCTGCTGCGAGGAAACAACGATTTACTACACTTTGGAAATAAAATGCTAGATTCTTATATGAACTTGAACGGAACATTCTTTAAAACACTGTAAAGCCTGAGTACATAGCAATAGAAGAACAATTTGTGCTCTCCTGCTCGCCCCCCCATCCCACCCCTCTTCTCGTGGACCACATGCTGCTGGTGGTGTGTCATTTCCACCAAAAGCCCACTTGATTTGCAACTAAAAATTGCAGCCTTGTAGTGCAATCACCCTGCTGTGAGAAAACAACGATTTACTACACTTTGGATATAAAATGCTACATTCTTATATGAACTTGAACGAACATTCTTTAAAACACTGTAAAGCCTGAGTACATACCAATAGAAGAACAACTTGTGCTCTCCTGCTCGCCCCCCCATCCCACCCCTCCTCTCGTGGACCACATGCTGCTGGTGGTGTGTCATTTCCACCAAAAGCCCACTTGATGGGCAACTAAAAATTGCAGCCTTGTAGTGCAATCACCCTGCTGCGAGGAAACAACGATTTACTACACTTTGGAAATAAAATGCTACATTCTTATATGAACTTGAACGAACATTCTTTAAAACACTGTAAAGCCTGAGTACATACCAATAGAAGAACAACTTGTGCTCTCTTGCTCGCCCCCCCATCCCACCCCTCCTCTCGTGGACCACATGCTGCTGGTGGTGTGTCATTTCCACCAAAAGCCCACTTGATGGGCAACTAAAAATTGCAGCCTTGTAGTGCAATCACCCTGCTGCGAGGAAATAACGATTTACTACACTTTGGAAATAAAATGCTACATTCTTATATGAACTTGAATGAACATTCTTTAAAACACTGTAAAGCCTGAGTACATACCAATAGAAGAACAACTTGTCCTCTCCTGCTCGCCCCCCCATCCCACCCTCCTCTCGTGGACCACATGCTGCTGGTGGTGTGTCATTTCCACCAAAAGCCCACTTGATGGGCAACTAAAAATTGCAGCCTTGTAGTGCAATCACCCTGCTGCGAGGAAATAACGATTTACTACACTTTGGAAATAAAATGCTACATTCTTATATGAACTTGAACGAACATTCTTTAAAACACTGTAAAGCCTGAGTACATACCAATAGAAGAACAACTTGTGCTCTCTTGCTCGCCCCCCCATCCCACCCCTCCTCTCGTGGACCACATGCTGCTGGTGGTGTGTCATTTCCACCAAAAGCCCACTTGATGGGCAACTAAAAATTGCAGCCTTGTAGTGCAATCACCCTGCTGCGAGGAAACAACGATTTACTACACTTTGGAAATAAAATGCTACATTCTTATATGAACTTGAACGAACATTCTTTAAAACACTGTAAAGCCTGAGTACATACCAATAGAAGAACAACTTGTGCTCTCTTGCTCGCCCCCCCATCCCACCCCTCCTCTCGTGGACCACATGCTGCTGGTGGTGTGTCATTTCCACCAAAAGCCCACTTGATGGGCAACTAAAAATTGCAGCCTTGTAGTGCAATCACCCTGCTGCGAGGAAACAACGATTTACTACACTTTGGAAA
This sequence comes from Schistocerca serialis cubense, assembly GCF_023864345.2. Lineage (NCBI taxonomy): Eukaryota > Metazoa > Arthropoda > Insecta > Orthoptera > Acrididae > Schistocerca > Schistocerca serialis. The sequence continues at coordinate 244,775 of NW_026047549.1, forward strand.
TAAAATGCTACATTCTTATATGAACTTGAACGAACATTCTTTAAAACACTGTAAAGCCTGAGTACATACCAATAGAAGAACAACTTGTCCTCTCCTGCTCGCCCCCCCATCCCACCCTCCTCTCGTGGACCACATGCTGCTGGTGGTGTGTCATTTCCACCAAAAGCCCACTTGATGGGCAACTAAAAATTGCAGCCTTGTAGTGCAATCACCCTGCTGCGAGGAAATAACGATTTACTACACTTTGGAAATAAAATGCTACATTCTTATATGAACTTGAACGAACATTCTTTAAAACACTGTAAAGCCTGAGTACATACCAATAGAAGAACAACTTGTGCTCTCTTGCTCGCCCCCCCATCCCACCCCTCCTCTCGTGGACCACATGCTGCTGGTGGTGTGTCATTTCCACCAAAAGCCCACTTGATGGGCAACTAAAAATTGCAGCCTTGTAGTGCAATCACCCTGCTGCGAGGAAATAACGATTTACTACACTTTGGAAATAAAATGCTACATTCTTATATGAACTTGAACGAACATTCTTTAAAACACTGTAAAGCCTGAGTACATACCAATAGAAGAACAACTTGTGCTCTCCTGCTCGCCCCCCCATCCCACCCCTCCTCTCGTGGACCACATGCTGCTGGTGGTGTGTCATTTCCACCAAAAGCCCACTTGATGGGCAACTAAAAATTGCAGCCTTGTAGTGCAATCACCCTGCTGCGAGGAAACAACGATTTACTACACTTTGGAAATAAAATGCTACATTCTTATATGAACTTGAACGAACATTCTTTAAAACACTGTAAGGCCTGAGTACATACCAATAGAAGAACAACTTGTGCTCTCTTGCTCGCCCCCCCATCCCACCCCTCCTCTCGTGGACCACATGCTGCTGGTGGTGTGTCATTTCCACCAAAAGCCCACTTGATGGGCAACTAAAAATTGCAGCCTTGTTGTGCAATCACCCTGCTGCGAGGAAACAACGATTTACTACACTTTGGAAATAAAATGCTACATTCTTATATGAACTTGAACGAACATTCTTTAAAACACTGTAAAGCCTGAGTACATACCAATAGAAGAACAACTTGTGCTCTCCCTCTCGCCCCCCCATCCCACCCCGCCTCTCGTGGACAACATGCTGCTGGTGGTGTGTCATTTCCACCAAAAGCCCTCCTGATGGGGAGATAAAAATTGCAGCCTTGTAGTGCAATCACCCTGCTGTGAGAAAACAACGATTTACTACACTTTGGAAATAAAATGCTACATTCTTATATGAACTTGAACGAACATTCTTTAAAACACTGTAAAGCCTGAGTACATACCAATAGAAGAACAACTTGTGCTCTCCTGCTCGCCCCCCCATCCCACCCCTCCTCTCGTGGACCACATGCTGCTGGTGGTGTGTCATTTCCACCAAAAGCCCACTTGATGGGCAACTAAAAATTGCAGCCTTGTAGTGCAATCACCCTGCTGCGAGGAAACAACGATTTACTACACTTTGGGAATAAAATGCTATGTTCTTATATGAACTTCAACGAACATTCTTTAAAACACAGTAAAGCCTGAGTACATACCAATAGAAGAACAACTTGTGCTCTCCTGCTCGCCCCCCTATCGCACCCCTCCTCTCGTGGACATCATGGTGCTGGTGGTGTGTCATTTCCACCAAAAGCGCACTTGATTTGCAAATAAAAATTGCAGCCTTGTAGTGCGATCACCCTGCTGTGAGAAAACAACGATTTACTACACTTTGGAAATAAAATGCTACATTCTTATATGAACTTGAACGAACATTCTTTAAAACACTGTAAAGCCTGAGTACATACCAATAGAAGAACAACTTGTCCTCTTCCGCTTGCCCCCCCATCCCACCCCCCTCTCTCGTGGACAACATGCTGCTGGTGGTGTGTCATTTCCACCAAAAGCCCTCCTGATGGGCAAATAAAAATTGCAGTTTTGTAGTGCGATCACCGTGCTGTGAGAAAACAACGATTTACTACACTTTGGAAATAAAATGCTACATTCTTATATGAACTTGAACGAACATTCTTTAAAACACTGTAAAGCCTGAGTACATACCAATAGAAGAACAACTTGTGCTCTCCCTCTCGCCCCCCCCATCCCACCCCCCCCCTCTCGTGGACAACATGCTGCTGGTGGTATGTCATTTCCACAAAAGCCCTCCTGATGGGCAAATAAAAATTGCAGTTTTGTAGTGCGATCACCCTGCTGTGAGAAAACAACGATTTACTACACTTTGGAAATAAAATGCTACATTCTTATATGAACTTGAACGAACATTCTTTAAAACACTGTAAAGCCTGAGTACATACCAATAGAAGAACAACTTGTGCTCTCCCTCTCGCCCCCCATCCCACCCCCCCCTCACGTGGACAACATGCTGCTGGTGGTGTGTCATTTCCACCAAAAGCCCTCCTGATGGGCAAATAAAAATTGCAGTTTGTAGTGCGATCACCCTTCTGTGAGAAACAACGATTTACTACACTTGTGGAAATAAAATGCTACATTCTTATATGAACTTGAACGAACATTCTTTAAAACACTGTAAAGCCTGAGTACATACCAATAGAAGAACAACTTGCTCTCCCTCTCGCCCCCCCATCGCACCCCCCCCTCTCGTGGACAACATGCTGCTGGTGGTGTGTCATTTCCACCAAAAGCCCTCCTGATGGGCAAATAAAAATTGCAGCCTTGTAGTGCAATCACCCTGCTGTGAGAAAACAACGATTTACTACACTTTGGAAATAAAATGCTACATTCTTATATGAACTTCAACGAACATTCTTTAAAACACTGTAAAGCCTGAGTACATACCAATAGAAGAACAACTTGTGCTCTCCTGCTCGCCCCCCCATCCCACCCCTCTCTCGTGGACCACATGCTGCTGGTGGTGTGTCATTTCCACCAAAAGCCCACTTGATGGGCAACTAAAAATTGCAGCCTTGTAGTGCAATCACCCTGCTGCGAGGAAACAACGATTTACTACACTTTGGAAATAAAATGCTACATTCTTATATGAACTTGAACGAACATTCTTTAAAACACTGTAAAGCCTGAGTACATACCAATAGAAGAAAAACTTGTGCTCTCCCTCTCGCCCCCCCATCCCACCCCGCCTCTCGTGGACAACATGCTGCTGGTGGTGTGTCATTTCCACCAAAAGCCCTCCTGATGGGCAAATAAAAATTGCAGCCTTGTAGTGCAATCACCCTGCAGTGAGAAGACAACGATTTACTACACTTTGGAAATAAAATGCTACATTCTTATATGAACTTGAACGAACATTCTTTAAAACACTGTAAAGCCTGAGTACATACCAATAGAAGAACAACTTGTGCTCTCCTGCTCGCCCCCCCAACCCACCCCTCCTCTCGTGGACCACATGCTGCTGGTGGTGTGTCATTTCCACCAAAAGCCCACTTGATGGGCAACTAAAAATTGCAGCCTTGTAGTGCAATCACCCTGCTGCGAGGAAACAACGATTTACTACACTTTGGAAATAAAATGCTACATTCTTATATGAACTTGAACGAACATTCTTTAAAACACTGTAAAGCCTGAGTACATACCAATAGAAGAACAACTTGTGCTCTCCCTCTCGCCCCCCCAGCCCACCCCCCCCTCTCGTGGACAACATGCTGCTGGTGGTGTGTCATTTCCACCAAAAGCCCTCCTGATGGGCAAATAAAAATTGCAGTTTTGTAGTGCGATCACCCTGCTGTGAGAAAACAATGATTTACTACACTTTGGAAATAAAATGCTACATTCTTATATGAACTTGAACGAACATTCTTTAAAACACTGTAAAGCCTGAGAACATACCAATAGAAGAACAACTTGTGCTCTCCTGCTCGCCCCCCCATCCCACCCCTCCTCTCGTGGACCACATGCTGCTGGTGGTGTGTCATTTCCACCAATAGCCCACTTGATGGGCAACTGAAAATTGCAGCCTTGTAGTGCAATCACCCTGCTGCGAGGAAACAACGATTTACTACACTTTGGAAATAAAATGCTACATTCTTATATGAACTTGAACGAACATTCTTTAAAACACTGTAAAGCCTGAGTACATACCAATAGAAGAACAACTTGTGCTCTCCCTCTCGCCCCCCCATCCCACCCCCCCCTCTCGTGGACAACATGCTGCTGGTGGTGAGTCATTTCCACCAAAAGCCCTCCTGATGGGCAAATAAAAATTGCAGTTTTGTAGTGCAATCACCCTGCTGTGAGAAAACAACAATTTACTACACTTTGGAAATAAAATGCTACATTCTTATATGAACTTGAACGAACATTCTTTAAAACAATGTAAAGCCTGAGTACATACCAATAGAAGAACAACTTGTGCTCTCCCTCTCGCCCCCCCATCCCACCCCCCCCCCTCTCGTGGACAACATGCTGCTGGTGGTGTGTCAATTCCACCAAAAGCCCTCCTGATGGGCAAATAAAAATTGCAGTTTTGTAGTGCGATCACCCTGCTGTGAGAAAACAACGATTTACTACACTTTGGAAATAAAATGCTACATTCTTATATGAACTTGAACGAACATTCTTTAAAACACTGTAAAGCCTGAGTACATACCAATAGAAGAACAACTTGTGCTCTCCTGCTCGCCCCCCCAACCCACCCCTCCTCTCGTGGACCACATGCTGCTGGTGGTGTGTCATTTCCACCAAAAGCCCACTTGATGGGCAACTAAAAATTGCAGCCTTGTAGTGCAATCACCCTGCTGCGAGGAAACAACGATTTACTACACTTTGGAAATAAAATGCTACATTCTTATATGAACTTGAACGAACATTCTTTAAAACACTGTAAAGCCTGAATACATACCAATAGAAGAACAACTTGTGCTCTCCTGCTCGACCCCCCATCCCACCCCTCCTCTCCTGGACCACATGCTGCTGGTGGTGTGTCATTTCCACCAAAAGCCCACTTGATGGGCAACTAAAAATTGCAGCCTTGTAGTGCAATCACCCTGCTGCGAGGAAACAACGATTTACTACACTTTGGAAATAAAATGCTACATTCTTATATGAACTTGAACGAACATTCTCTAAAACACTGTAAAGCCTGAGTACATACAAATAGAAGAACAACTTGTGCTCTCCCTCTCGCCCCCCCATCCCACCCCCCCCCCTCTCGTGGACAACATGCTGCTGGTGGTGTGTCAATTCCACCAAAAGCCCTCCTGATGGGCAAATAAAAATTGCAGTTTTGTAGTGCGATCACCCTGCTGTGAGAAAACAACGATTTACTACACTTTGGAAATAAAATGCTACATTCTTATATGAACTTGAACGAACATTCTTTAAAACACTGTAAAGCCTGAGTACATACCAATAGAAGAACAACTTGTGCTCTCCTGCTCGCCCCCCCAACCCACCCCTCCTCTCGTGGACCACATGCTGCTGGTGGTGTGTCATTTCCACCAAAAGCCCACTTGATGGGCAACTAAAAATTGCAGCCTTGTAGTGCAATCACCCTGCTGCGAGGAAACAACGATTTACTACACTTTGGAAATAAAATGCTACATTCTTATATGAACTTGAACGAACATTCTTTAAAACACTGTAAAGCCTGAATACATACCAATAGAAGAACAACTTGTGCTCTCCTGCTCGCCCCCCCAACCCACCCCTCCTCTCGTGGACAACATGCTGCTGGTGGTGTGTCATTTCCACCAAAAGCCCACTTGATGGGCAACTAAAAATTGCAGCCTTGTAGTGCAATCACCCTGCTGCGAGGAAACAACGATTTACTACACTTTGGAAATAAAATGCTACATTCTTATATGAACTTGAACGAACATTCTTTAAAACACTGTAAAGCCTGAGTACATACCAATAGAAGAACAACTTGTGCTCTCCCTCTCGCCCCCCCAGCCCACCCCCCCCTCTCGTGGACAACATGCTGCTGGTGGTGTGTCATTTCCACCAAAAGCCCTCCTGATGGGCAAATAAAAATTGCAGTTTTGTAGTGCGATCACCCTGCTGTGAGAAAACAATGATTTACTACACTTTGGAAATAAAATGCTACATTCTTATATGAACTTGAACGAACATTCTTTAAAACACTGTAAAGCCTGAGAACATACCAATAGAAGAACAACTTGTGCTCTCCTGCTCGCCCCCCCATCCCACCCCTCCTCTCGTGGACCACATGCTGCTGGTGGTGTGTCATTTCCACCAAAAGCCCACTTGATGGGCAACTGAAAATTGCAGCCTTGTAGTGCAATCACCCTGCTGCGAGGAAACAACGATTTACTACACTTTGGAAATAAAATGCTACATTCTTATATGAACTTGAACGAACATTCTTTAAAACACTGTAAAGCCTGAGTGCATACCAATAGAAGAACAACTTGTGCTCTCCCTCTCGCCCCCCCATCCCACCCCCCCCTCTCGTGGACAACATGCTGCTGGTGGTGAGTCGTTTCCACCAAAAGCCCTCCTGATGGGCAAATAAAAATTGCAGTTTTGTAGTGCAATCACCCTGCTGTGAGAAAACAACGATTTACTACACTTTGGAAATAAAATGCTACATTCTTATATGAACTTGAACGAACATTCTTTAAAACAATGTAAAGCCTGAGTACATACCAATAGAAGAACAACTTGTGCTCTCCCTCTCGCCCCCCATCCCACCCCCCCCTCTCGTGGACAACATGCTGCTGGTGGTGTGTCATTTCCACCAAAAGCCCTCCTGATGGGCAAATAAAAATTGCAGTTTTGTAGTGCGATGACGCTGCTGTGAGAAAACAACGATTTACTACACTTTGGAAATAAAATGCTACATTCTTATATGAACTTGAACGAACATTCTTTAAAACACTGTAAAGCCTGAGTACATACCAATAGAAGAACAACTTGTGCTCTCCTGCTCGTCCCCCCATCTCACCCCTCCTCTCGTGGACCACATGCTGCTGGTGGTGTGTCATTTCCACCAAAAGCCCACTTGATGGGCAACTAAAAATTGCAGCCTTGTAGTGCAATCACCCTGCTGCGAGGAAACAACGATTTACTACACTTTGGAAATAAAATGCTACATTCTTATATGAACTTGAACGAACATTCTTTAAAACACTGTAAAGCCTGAGTACATACAAATAGAAGAACAACTTGTGCTCTCCCTCTCGCCCCCCCATCCCACCCCCCCCTCTCGTGGACAACATGCTGCTGGTGGTGTGTCATTTCCACCAAAAGCCCTCCTGATGGGCAAATAAAAATTGCAGTTTTGTAGTGCGATCACCCTGCTGTGAGAAAACAACGATTTACTACACTTTGGAAATAAAATGCTACATTCTTATATGAACTTGAACAACATTCTTTAAAACACTGTAAAGCCTGAGTACATACCAATAGAAGAACAACTTGTGCTCTCCCTCTCGCCCCCCCATCCCACCCCCCCCTCTCGTGGACAACATGCTGCTGGTGGTGTGTCATTTCCACCAAAAGCCCTCCTGATGGGCAAATAAAAATTGCAGTTTTGTAGTGCGATCACCCTGCTGTGAGAAAACAACGATTTACTACACTTTGGAAATAAAATGCTACATTCTTATATGAACTTGAACGAACATTCTTTAAAACACTGTAAAGCCTGAGTACATACAAATAGAAGAACAACTTGTGCTCTCCCTCTCGCCCCCCCATCCCACCCCCCCCTCTCGTGGACAACATGCTGCTGGTGGTGTGTCATTTCCACCAAAAGCCCTCCTGATGGGCAAATAAAAATTGCAGTTTTGTAGTGCGATCACCCTGCTGTGAGAAAACAACGATTTACTACACTTTGGAAATAAAATGCTACATTCTTATATGAACTTGAACAACATTCTTTAAAACACTGTAAAGCCTGAGTACATACCAATAGAAGAACAACTTGTGCTCTCCTGCTCGCCCCCCCATCCCACCCCCCCCTCTCGTGGACAACATGCTGCTGGTGGTGTGTCATTTCCACCAAAAGCCCTCCTGATGGGCAACTAAAAATTGCAGTTTTGTAGTGCGATCACCCTGCTGTGAGAAAACAACGATTTACTACACTTTGGAAATAAAATGCTACATTCTTATATGAACTTGAACGAACATTCTTTAAAACACTGTAAAGCCTGAGTACATACAAATAGAAGAACAACTTGTGCTCTCCCTCTCGCCCCCCCATCCCACCCCCCCCTCTCGTGGACAACATGCTGCTGGTGGTGTGTCATTTCCAGCAAAAGCCCTCCTGATGGGCAAATAAAAATTGCAGTTTTGTAGTGCGATCACCCTGCTGTGAGAAAACAACGATTTACTACACTTTGGAAATAAAATGCTACATTCTTATATGAACTTGAACGAACATTCTTTAAAACACTGTAAAGCCTGAGTACATACCAATAGAAGAACAACTTGTGCTCTCCTGCTCGCCCCCCCATCCCACCCCCCCCTCTCGTGGACAACATGCTGCTGGTGGTGTGTCATTTCCACCAAAAGCCCTCCTGATGGGCAAATAAAAATTGCAGTTTTGTAGTGCGATCACCCTGCTGTGAGAAAACAACGATTTACTACACTTTGGAAATAAAATGCTACATTCTTATATGAACTTGAACGAACATTCTTTAAAACACTGTAAAGCCTGAGTACATACCAATAGAAGAACAACTTGTGCTCTCCCTCTCGCCCCCCCATCCCACCCCCCCCCCCCCCTCTCGTGGACAACATGCTGCTGCTGGTGTGTCATTTCCACCAAAAGCCCTCCTGATGGGCAAATAAAAATTGCAGTTTTGTAGTGCGATCACCCTGCTGTGAGAAAACAACGATTTACTACACTTTGGAAATAAAATGCTACATTCTTATATGAACTTGAACGAACATTCTTTAAAACACTGTAAAGCCTGAGTACATACCAATAGAAGAACAACTTGTCCTCTCCTGCTCGCCCCCCCATCCCCTCCCCCCTCTCGTGGACAACATGCTGCTGGTGGTGTGTCATTTCCACCAAAAGCCCTTCTGATGGGCAAATAAGAATTGCAGTTTTGTAGTGCGATCACCCTGCTGTGAGAAAACAACGATTTACTACACTTTGGAAATAAAATGCTACATTCTTATATGAACTTGAACAAACATTCTTTAAAACACTGTAAAGCCTGAGTACATACCAATAGAAGAACAACTTGTCCTCTCCTGCTCGCCCCCCCATCCCACCCCTCCTCTCGTGGACCACATGCTGCTGGTGGTGTGTCATTTCCACCAAAAGCCCACTTGATGGGCAACTAAAAATTGCAGCCTTGTAGTGCAATCACCCTGCTGCGAGGAAACAACGATTTACTACACTTTGGAAATAAAATGCTACATTCTTATATGAACTTGAACGAACATTCTGTAAAACACTGTAAAGCCTGAGTACATACCAATAGAAGAACAACTTGTGCTCTCCCTCTCGCCCCCCCATCCCACCCCCCCCCCCCTCTCGTGGACAACATGCTGCTGGTGTTGTGTCATTTCCACCAAAACCCCACATGATGGGCAAATAAAAATTGCAGCCTTGTAGTGCGATCACCCTGCTGTGAGAAAACAAAGATTTACAACACTTTGGAAATAAAATGCTACGTTCTTATATGAACCTGAACGAACATTCTTTAAAACACTATTAAGCCTGAGTACATACCAATGGAAGAACAACTTGTCCTCTCACGCTCGCCCCCCCACCCCCCCCCCCCCCCCCATTCCACACCGCCCCTCTCATGGACAACATGCTGTTGGTGGTGTGTCATTTCCACCAAAACCCACCTGATGGGCAAATAAAAATTGCAGCCTTGTAGTGCGATCACCCTGCTGTGAGAAAACAAAGATTTACTACACTTTGGAAATAAAATACTACATTCTTACATGAACTTGAATGAACATTCTTTAAAACACTATAAAGCCTTAGTACGTACCAATAGAAGAACAACTTGTCCTCTCGTGCTCGCCCCCCCCATCCCACCCCCCCTCTCCTGGACAACATGCTGCTGGTGGTGTGTCATTTCCACCAAAAGCCCACTTGATGGGCAAATAAAAATTGCTGCCTTGTAGTGCGATCCCCCTGCTGTGAGAAAACGAAGAATTACTACACTTTGGAAATAAAATGCTACATTCTTATATGAACTTGAACGAACATTCTTTAAAACACTGTAAAGCCTGAGTACATACCAATAGAACAACAATTTGTCCTCTCGTGCTCGCCCCCCCATCCCGTCCCCCTCTCGTCGACAACATGCTGGTGGTGGTGTGTCATTTACACCAAAAGCCCACTTGATGGGCAAATAAAAATTGCAGCCTTGTAGTGCGATCACCCTGCTGTGAGAATACAAAGATTTACTACACTTTGGAAATAAAATGCTACATTCTTACATGAACTTGAACGAACATTCTATAAAACACTGTAAAGTCTTAGTACATACCAATAGAAGAACAACTTGTCCTCTTCCACTCGCCCCCCCCCCCTCCCCCCATGCCGTCTCGTGGACAACATGCTGCTGGTGGTGTGTCATTTCCACCAATAGCCCACTTGATGGGCAAATAAAAATTGCAGCCATGTTGTGCGATCACCCTTCTGTGAGAAAACAAAGATTTACTACACTTTGGAAATAAAATGCTACATTCTTACATAAACTTGAACGAACATTCTATAAAACACTGTAAAGTCTTAGTACATACCAATAGAAGAACAACTTGTCCTCTTCCACTCGCCCCCCCCCCTCCCCCCATGCCCTCTCGTGGACAACATGCTGCTGGTGGTGTGTCATTTCCACCAAAAGCCCACTTGATGGGCAAATGAAAATTGCAGCCTTGTAGTGCGATCACCCTGCTGTGAGAAAACAACGCTTTACTACACTTTGGAAATAAAATGCTACATTCTTATATGAACTTGAACGAACATTCTTTAAAACACTGTAAAGCCTGAGTACATACCAATAGAAGAACAACTTGTCCTCTTCCGCTCGCCCCCCCATCCCACCCGCCCCCCCCCCCCTCTCGTAAACAACATGCTGCTGGTGGTGTGTCATTTCCACCAAAAGCGTACTTGATGGGCAAATAAAAATTGCAGCCTTGTAGTGCAATCACCCTGCTGTGAGAAAACAAAAATTTACTACACTTTGGAAATAAAATTCTATGTTCTTATATGAACTCGAACGAACATTCTTTGAAACACTATATAGCCGGAATACATGCCAATAGAACAACAACTTGTCCTCTTCTGTTCGACCCCACACCCCCCACCACCCCTCTCGTGGACAACATTCTGCTGGTGGTGTGTCATTTCCACAAAAAGCGCACTTGATGGGCAAATAAAAATTGCAGCCTTGTAGTGCGATCACCCTGCTGTGAGAAAACAAACATTAACTTCACTTTGGAAATAAAATGCTACGTTCTTATATGAACTTGAACGAACATTATTTAAAACACTATGAAGCCTGAGTACATACCAATAAAAGAACAACTTGTCCTCTTCCGCTCGCCCCTCCCCCTCCCACCCCCCCTCTCGTGGACAACATGCTGCTGGTGGTGGGTCATTTCCACTAAAAGCCCACTTGATGGGCAAATAAAAATTGCAGCCTTGTAGTGCGATCACCCTGCTGTGAGAAAACAAAAATTAACTTCACTTTGGAAATAAAATGCTACGTTCTTATATGAACTTGAACGAACATTCTTTAAAACACTATAAAGCCTTAGTACATACCAATAGAAGAACAACTTGTCCTCTTACGCTCGCCCCCCCCCCCCCTCCACACCACCCCTCTCGTGGACAACATGCTGCTGGTGGTGTGTCATTTTCACCAGAAGCCCACTTGAAGGGCAAATAAAAATTGCAGCCTTGTAGTGTGACCACCCTGCTGTGAGTAAACAAAGATTTACTACACTTTGGAAATAAAATGCGACGTTCTTATATGAACGTGAATGAACATTCTTTAAAACACTATAAAGCCTGAGAACATACCAATAGAAAAACAACTTATCCTCTTCCGCTCCCCCCCCCCCCCCCCCCCCAACCTCACTCTTGGACAACATGCTGCTGGTGGGGTGACATTTCCACCAAAAGCCCACTTGATGGGCAAATAAAAATTGCAGCCTTGTAGTGCGATCAACCTGCTGTGAGAAAACAAAGATTTACTACACTTTGGAAATAAAATGCTACGTTATTATATGAACTTGAACGAACATTCTTTAAAACACTATAAATCCTGAGTACATACCAATAGAAGAACAACTTGTCCTCTTCCGCTCTCCCCCGCCCCTCAGCCCCTCGTAGACAACATGCTGCTGGTGGTGTGTCATTTTCACCAGAAGCCCACTTGAAGGGCAAATAAAAATTGCAGCCTTGTAGTGTGATCACCCTGCTGTGAGAAAACAAAGATTTACTGCACTTTGGAAATAAAATGCTTTGTTATTATATGAACTTGAACGAACATTCTTTAAAACACTATAAAGCCTTAGTACATACCAATAGAAGAACAACTTGTCCTCTTCCGCTCGCCTCCCCCCCTCCCCCACCCTCCCTCTCGTGGACAACATGCTGCTGGTGGTGTGTCATTTCCACCAAAAGCCCACTTGATGGGCAAACAAAAATTGCAGCCTTGTAGTGCGACCACCCTGCTGTGAGTAAACAAAGATTTACTACACTTTGGAAATAAAATGCCACGTTCTTATATGAACTTGAATGAACATTCTTTAAAACACTATAAATACTGAGTACATACCAATAGAAGAGCAACTTGTCCTCTTCCGCTACCCCCCCCCCCCCCCCCCCTCCAACCTCACTCTTGGACAACATGCTGCTGGTGGGGTGACATTTCCACCAAAAGCCCACTTGATGGGCAAATAAAAATTGCAGCCTTGTAGTGCGATCACCCTGCTGTGAGATAACAAAGACTTACTACACTTTGGAAATAAAATGCTACATTCTTATATGAACTTGAACGAAGATTCTATAAAACACTATAAAGCCTGAGTACATACCAATAGAAGAACAACTTGTCCTCTCGTGCTTGCCCCCCAATCCCACCTCCCCTCTCGTGGACAACATGCTGCTGGTGGTGTGTCATTTACACCAAAAGCCCACTTGATGGGCAAATAAAAATTGCAGCCTTGTAGTGCGATCACCCTCCTGTGAGAAAACAAAGATTAACTACACTTTGGAAATAAAATGCTACGTTCTTATATGTACTTGAACGAACATTCTTTAAAACACTATAAAGCCTGAGTACATACCAATAGAACAACTTGTCCTCTTCCGCTCGCCCCCCCCCCCCCCCCCCACCCTCTTTCGTGGACAACATGCTTCTGGTGGTGTGTCATTTCCACCAAAAGCCCACTTGATGGGCAAATAAAAATTGCAGCCTTGTAGTGCGATCACCCTGCTGTGAGAAAACAAAGATTTACTACTCTTTGGAATTACTTTTTTTTTTTTTTTTTTTTTACTTTATTGTTATTTTAAAACCTGGACAATTCAGGTAGGCTGGCAGCGGCACATTATGCCGCTCTTCAGCCATAGCGTTATACAAGAGTATGAAACATGGTGAATGACAATGAACAAAGTGACGGGCAAAAGAGAGAGGTCACAGAGACATAAAAAACACGGAGTCGTTCACAGGTGACGATAAGAACACTGAAAACACGTTGACACGGCGCACAAAACACTGGGGAGTCCGACGGCACAAGTGAACGTAGGAGTGGGACGGCGGACACCAAAAACACTATATGACGTCACACACACGAAGCACAAAAGGCGACGATCTCCGGCGCGCGAATGTTCACTATACGTGTGCGAGTCCGGGGACCTGCCAAGAGAGGAGGAGGAGGGAGGGGAGTGGGAGAGCGAGAGGGGAGAGCAGAGATGCCACGGGCAGGGGAGATAGGGGGAGGGAGGAAGGGGGAGAGGAAGCCCGGGGGAAGAGGGGGAAGGGAGGGGACAGGGAGATGGGAAAAGAAGGGAAGAGAAGAGAAGGGAGGGAGGGTGCCGAAAGGAAAGGACACGGGAAGTGGGGGGTGGGGCAGGGTCAAAGTTGATAGGAGGGGTAGATGGAGGGGACGAGGACATCAACAGGGAGAGGGAGCCGGCGGAAGCCACCTTGGGAGAGGGCATGGAGGGTGGAGAGATGGAGACCGGGTGGGACGTGCGAATACAGGCGCGGCAGCGGGCGGGGGTGGGAGAGGAGTGGGGAAACGAGCGGGTGAGGAGGATCAAGTTTACGTGAGGTGTACAGGATACGAATCCTTTCAAGGAAAAGGAGGAGGTGGGGGAAGGGGATGAGATCATACAGGATCCGCGTGGGGGAGGGGAGACGGATGCGATAGGCAAGGCGGAGAGCATGGCGTTCAAGGATTTGGAGGGATTTATAGAAGGTAGGGGGGGCGGAGATCCAGGCTGGATGGGCGTAACAAAGGATAGGGCGGATGAGGGATTTATATGTGTGGAGGATTGTGGAGGGGTCCAGACCCCACGTGCGGCCGGAAAGGAGCTTGAGGAGACGGAGTCGGGAACGTGCCTTGGCTTGGATTGTCTGGAGATGGGGAGTCCAGGAGAGGCGACGGTCGAGGGTGACGCCAAGGTACTTAAGGGTGGGAGTGAGGGCGATAGGACGGCCATAGACGGTGAGATAGAAATCAAGGAGGCGGAAGGAAGGGGTGGTTTTGCCTACAATGATCGCCTGGGTTTTGGAGGGATTGACCTTGAGCAACCACTGGTTGCACCAAGCGGTGAACCGGTCAAGATGGGATTGGAGAAGGCGTTGGGAGCGTTGCAGGGTGGGGGCAAGGGCGAGGAAGGCAGTGTCATCGGCAAACTGGAGGAGGTGGACGGGGGGCGACGGCGGCGGCATGTCCGCCGTGTACAAAAGGTACAGAAGGGGGGAGAGGACGTAGCCTTGGGGCACACCGGCGGAGGGGAAAAAGGTGTAGGAATCGGTGTTATGGATGGTGACATAGGAAGGACGGCGGGAGAGAAAGGAACCGATCAGACGGACGTAGTTAATGGGAAGGGCAAAGGTTTGGAGCTTGAAGAGGAGACCGGAATGCCAGACGCGGTCATAAGCGCGTTCGAGGTCAAGTGAGAGGAAGATGGCGGAGCGACGGGAATTAAGCTGTTCGGAAAGGAGATGAGTGAGGTGAAGGAGAAGATCGTCGGAAGAGAAGGATGGCCGAAAGCCACACTGGGTGACGGGAAGGAGGCGGTGCTGGCGGAGATGCTGGTGGATGCGGCGGGTGAGAATAGATTCTAGGACCTTGTTGAAGACCGAGGTAAGGCTGATGGGACGGTAGGAGGAGACTGCGGACGGCGGTTTGCCAGGTTTTAGGAACATGAGGATACGGGAGGTTTTCCACAGGTCGGGGTAGTAACCGGTGGACAGGACTACATTGTAGAGCCTGGCCAGGGTGGAGAGGAAAGAGACAGGAGCTTCACGAAGGTGACGGTAGGTGGCACGATCGTGACCAGGAGCGGTGTTGCGTTTTGTGCGGAGTGTATCAATGAGATCCTGTGTAGTGATAGGGGCATTGAGTTCCGTGTGTGTAATGTTGTCCAAGTACTGGAAGCCAGGAGCGAGGGGAGGGGAAGAGGTGTCAGTTCGATCGCGGACATCTGGGAAGAGGGAGTAATCGAACTGGGGATCATCGGGGACGGAAAATACATCGGAGAGGTAGGAGGCAGAGTGATTGGCCTTACTAAGGGAGTCAGGGAAAGGGTGATCATCATGGAGAAGAGGATAATAGGGGGAGGGTTTAGTTCCGGTAAGGCGACGGAAGGCCGACCAGAACTTGGACGAGTTGATTGGTAGGGTTGCATTTAAACGGGTGCATGTCTGTCGCCAGTCCCGGCGTTTCTTAGCCGCGAGCAAATTACGAACGTGTCGCTGGAGTTGCCGGTGGCGTCGTAGTGTGTCCGGGTCACGCGTGCGGAGGAAGGCACGGTAGAGACGACGGGATTCACGGAGGAGGAGAACGGCCTGTGGGGGTAAGGGAGGACGGTGGGGTTGGATGGCGACAGTAGGAACGTGGGCCTCCACGGCCTCAGACAAGGTCCGCTGGAGAAAGGAGGCGGCATGGGTGACATCGTCAGGGTGGTGGTAGGTGAGAGGGTGGCTATCGACCTGGGTGGAAAGGGCATCCCGGTAGGCATTCCAGTCGGCTCGGGAATAGTCGTGGACATACTTAGGGGGAGGGTCAGTACGAGGGTCGGGGCGAGGGCGACGACCGTCTGAAACGGTGAGGAGGACAGGGAGATGGTCGCTACCAATAGGCTCCAGGACATCCACCGTGATGCGGCCAAGGAGGTTGGGGGAGGAGAGGATAACATCAGGAGTGGAGTTGGATTCAGGACGGGTATGCCGGGGGATGGGGACGAGGTCACCTTGAAGGGTGGAGAGGAACCGATGCCATCGCCGTAACTGGGCAGCGGAACGACTATGGATGTTGAGGTCGGCGGCGATCACGTAGGAGGAAAAGGTACGATCGACGTGGGAGAGGAAGTCGAAGGGAATAGGAGCGTTGGGGCGGACATAGATGGTGGCGCAGGTAACGGTAAGGCCGGGGAAGAAGAGACTAAGGATCAGGTGTTCGGTGGGGTCGGGAAGGAGAGGTTGGAGCCGAACGGGGATTTGGCGGTGGTGACCAATGGCAACTCCGCCACGCGCAATCGGGAGGGGATTATCGGAGCGGTGGAGGAGGTTGGGCGAAGTGTGGACTGTGTGTTGGGGTTGCAGGAAGGTTTCATTGAGGAGGAAGGCATCCACGCGGTGGGTGGCAAGGGTGTGCAGGAACAGGTTTTTGTTGGCAGGAAGGGAGCGTATGATGTTGAAAAGGATACGTTGCTGTCGCGCCATGACTGGGATTTAAACGAGGGTGTCAAGACGGGAGAAGGTGAAATGGGCCTGGTTGTTGGAGTAGGCGGCGTACATCTTGAGTTGGAAGATGGAACGGGCAGCAAGGGAGATCTGCTGGAGGGTGTGAGGGCGCTGAAAGGGATGAACATTCTGGAGGACGATGGTGAGGAACCTGATGATGTCCTCAGCGGTGGGTGGGGGACGAAGGGAATTGCCAGGGGGGGTGGGGGCGTCCAGAGGACGGACAGGTACGGTGAGTTCAGGAGTGGTTGGAGGGGGTCGGGCTTTACACTTTTGGGAGTAGGTGGGATGAGGGAGATTGCAGGTATTACAGGAGGGAGGGGATTGGAGGTTAGGGCACTGCCGGAGGAAGTGCGCCTGCCGACAATGCGGGCAGGTGGGGGCCTCGCGGCACTCAGCTGTGGGGTGCGCATTATAGCGCAGACACCTCTGGCAGCGCAGGGATTGAGGAGGGGAACGGGAAGGGTCGACCTTGTACCGCTGGTGGAAGAGGAGGGCACCCTCCTTCAGGAGACGGTCAATGGAGGGGGCGTCCTCAGAGAAAACCCGCATAAGGCGGGTGGGGCCGGCCGAGTTGAAAATGCGGCGGACCGCCCGCACCTCCAGCGTGGGATGGGCCTGGAGCTCCGCCAACACCTCCTCCTCCGTGATCGACGGACTGAGCCGCATGATCACGGCGGTGAGGGTCGGCGGGCGACGCGGGGGTTGGGGTTGGCGGGTAGGAGATGGAGAAGGAGCAGGGGTAAGGGAGGCGTTGGGACCATAACGGGTGATGGGGAGACGGGAGAGGATGTCAGTATGGAGGGTTGGGCTGGGGGAGGAGATGAGAACAGAATCTCGGCGAGGAGTGAGGAGGGAGATGGGGGCACCAGGACAATGCTGGCGAAGGAAGAGGGTGAGGTTCCGGGCTTCAAGGAGAGAGGGATCAGGACGGGAGAGGAGGTAGCGGTAGGAGGAAGGGAGAGAGGAGGAGGATGAGGGGGCAGGGACAGGCGGGGAGACTTCCATGGCATCAAGGGTGGGGGAAGGAGGACGAGGTGCAGCCTTTTTGGAAGCAGAGGAAGCAGGGGTGCCACCGGGGCGCTTGACGGCGGTGGAGGAGGTGTGGGGGATGGGAACAACGGGAATGTGGCGGGGAGGGGCAGGTCCCGGGGCCGGAGTCGGCGCCGGAGATGGTGACGGTGACGGTGAAGGCGACGATGACGATGACGGCGGCAGAGGCGGCGGTGATGGCGAAGGTGACGGGGAGAGCTGGGCGTGGGCAGTGGCCCGACGGGCCACCACCCGAGCTGGAGCTGCAGTGACAGGCTGGGGGAGTGGGGGGAAGGGATCAGAACGAGAGGAGCGGGAGGAAGAAGCGGGAGAGGGGGCGACAAAGATAGAGGGTGAAGGGACAGTGAGGAGAGGTGGAATGGAAGGAGGGAGGTGGGACTGGGCACACCAAGTTATAGTGGTGGAGGCGGCGGAAGGGGAGGTATAGACAATGGCGGTGGTGGTAGTAGTGACAGTGGTGGTGGGGGCGGACATGACGGGAGAGAGAAACAAGAACGAACAGAACGAAGAGGAGAGGACAGAAACCGGGGACAGACAAAGACGAAGACGGATGAAGACGAAGACGGCCGTAGACCAGGGTCAGGACGGCGGCGATGGTGGCGACCAGGCGGCACCGGATGGCGGCGGGCACCGGCGGCGGCGGCGGCGAGCACCGGCAGGCGGCGGGCACCGGCGGCGGCGGCGGCGAGCACCGGCAGGCGGCGGCGGCGGGCACCGGCAGGCGGCGACCAGGCGGGGGCGACGGGCGACGAGCCCCGGCAGGCGGCGGCGGCGGCGGCGGCAAGGACCGGAAGGCGGCGACCAAGCGGCGGCGGCGGCAAACAGACGACACGGCAAGGATCTTCCACGTCGTAGGCGCACCCTGAGAGTAGCCCAGGCAGTGAAACTCTTCGATGAAGAAGAGAGGGAATCCAACCCTCGAATGTCTTTGGAATTAATATGCTACGTTCTTATATGAACTTGAAGGAACGCACTTTTTAAAACTGTAAAGCCTGAGTAGATACCAATAGAAAGAAGGCATGTCCGATTTCATTCTGTTGTGAACATCAAGCTGCTGGAGGTGTGTTATTTCCTCCAAAATCGCAGTCGATGGGCTAAGAAACGTTGCAGCTTTGTATCGAGAACACTCTGCTGTGGGGAAATAAAAATTTACTACAATTTAGATATCAAATACTTGTTACATATATTAAGTTGATGTAGCTACCTTTTAAGAACTATAACTGTTGAGTATATTCAATGTTATTCACGTGACACCTAATGATTAGTCAACAGTGTTAGTCATGGATTTTTTTGAGCCACAATTTCGTTACTGCTTCCTTACTGACAACATAATACTCTCAGGCAGGCTTCTTTCAAATTGGTTGCTCCACTTCTCGTAACATTTTTTGGTTAATGTGTGATTATAGTTTGGTTGCCAGATGCTTCAGACAAGGTCATCAATACAGGCGTACTCTATATTATACACTGAAGCTGCTCAGAATGTTGGACATCTACCTAACATTGTGTAGAGCACATGCGAGCATGCAGATGTGTCGCAACATGACGTGGCGTGGATTTGTCTAATTTCTGTATATTGAGCAAGCAGTAAAGGAAACAAAAGAAAAATTTGGAGTAGGTATTAAAATCCATGGAGAAGAAATAAAAACTTTGAGTTTCGCCGATGACATTGTAATTCTGTCAGAGACAGCAAAGGACTTGGAAGAGAAGTTGAACGGAATGGACAGTCTCTCGAAAGGAGGATATCAGATGATCATCAACAAAAGCAAAACGAGGATTATGGAATGTAGTCGAATTAAGTCGGGTGATGCTGAGGGAATTAGATTAGGAAATGAGACACTTAAGGCAGTAAAAGGAGTTTTGCTATTTGCGGAGCAAAATAACTGAGGATGGTCGAAGTAGAGAGGATATAAAATGTAGACTGGCAATGGCAAGGAAAGCATTTCTGAAGAAGAGAAATTTGTTAACATTGAGTATAGATTTAAGTGTCAGGAAGTCGTTTCTGAAAGTATTTGTATGGAGTGTAGCCATATATGGAAGTGAAACATGGACGATAACTAGTTTGGACAAGAAGAGAATAGAAGATTTCGAAATGTGGTGCTACAGAAGATTGCTGAAGATTAGATTGGTAGATCATATCACTAATGAAGAGGTATTGAATAGGATTGGGGCACAACTTGACTAGAAGAAAGGATCGGTTGGTAGGACACATTCTGAAGCATCAAGCGATCACAAATTTAGCATTGGAGGGCAGCATGGAGGGTAAAAATCGTAGAGGGAGACCAAGAGATGAATACACCAAGCAGATTCAGAAGGATGTAGGTTGCAGTAAGTACTGGGAGATGAAGCAGCTTGCACAGGATAGAGTAGCATGCAGAGCTGCATTAAACCAGTCTCAGGACTGAAGACCACAACGACAATAACAACATAAAAATAACGTAAATTAGTTGCAAACTACGGCGTGTACAAACTTTATTCAACATGTAAAATCATTTACGCTATGGCATGTTCGATATGCCTGCCATGATTGGCGATGGTGTGGCGCAGACGAATAGCGAAAATTCTGCATGACCCGCTGAAGTGTCAGAACATCGATGCTGTCGATGACCTGCTGAATGGCTGTGGTTTTGGAGTTATTGCTGTACACCTTGCCTTTAATATAGCCCCACAAAAAGGAGTCGCATGTTTTGAGATCCGAAGAATATGGAGGTACTGGATACTGGCCAGGAAAAAGTTGAAGAGGAGACAGTTGAAATCTGGACAACAACGTAGTTGATATTTTACGGTTTCCAACATGAAATATTCCAAAACGTTTTTAACAGATTTCTGCGCTTTGTTTTCCAGAATTAATCGACATACTGAGTTTTGCTAAGCATGGCAGATAAATTTAGATAAGAGGACTTCCTGACAGAGTGGCGTTGGAAATACTCGTTGAAATTGCTAGGTAAAGCGTGTTGTGTGGCCGATTGCAGGCTGTATTGCTCACAACATTGCCGGTGATGTATCTCTCGTGTGTGGGACGCTTAATCGACTCCTCGCTGAGGAAACATCTTGTGTCAGATCACAGGATAGACAACAGCGTGGGAGGCCACATATAAATGATGCTCACTGCTATAAATTAGGAAATGAAATACATCATTAAACAATGCCGACTATGGCATCTGACCTATGGCGCACAGTCTGAATGCGAAATGAATCACATGTCGGCAGCTCGTCTTCAAGCGATCGCTACCAGAAACCAAGGAAATGTGGCAGCACTGTGCTGGTATTAAGGATACGAACTGGAGTGGCACAAAGGCGATAAGGCACGCACGCCCACCTTATTTTTCGACACGTAAGCAGAAAAAAACCATTTTGAAAGGCATTTCGTTCCATGAATTAGGAATCTATGTTTTAACAGACAAATTAGAGTTCTGTCGAAAACAAAGGATAAATCCACGCTTCGGTGTCCACCTGTCGGCTTCAACCAATGACGTCATACCTATGTCAAAGTAGGTACTCAACCAGGGAAACTCCCCATCACATTCCCCAGTGGACAGCTCATCAGAAAGTGAACACAGATGAAGCATGAAAACAGGAAGAAAATGTACTGTACTGTGAAAAAAAAAAGAAGCAATATAGAAACAGTGGATGGTGTTCCAGTGTAACGACAAGTGTCAGCCAATTGCGTGCTGATGAACACATCTCTAGCACGACACTGAGACAGCAGCGGCAACTACACACAGAGAATGTGAGTGCCGCGCCGCCTAGCTGCGGTGGAGTGGAAGACGAACCGTCATACAAACGCCACAGCAGTGAGTTATGAACCGTATTGTTTTTGCTTGCACTGAAATTGTATATACCAAAGGACACTGATTATTTGCGTGTCCCCATTTGCTTGCGACACACCTTCGTGAATACACAAAGTTAAGGATTGTCAATTAAGCTTACTGTAATAAACTCTATTAATACGATTTGCTTCAATTGTTGTCTAGCAATCCGAGAAAACAGCTTCCTGGGCATCCTACATCAGACGAGTGGCCAGACACAACAAATGGTCCGAGCTTAATAAGTGCAGTACAAAGGAGCCTGGACGAGCAATTGCCTAGTGGTTAAAGTCGGCATGGTGGCTCAGCGTGTTTGGTTAGAGGGTTAGCTGCCCTGGGTAATAAAAATAACTGAGAAAATGGATCAACAAGGGTGTCATGGGACATACGCCCCGAACAATTGCAACAAATAATAACGAACAAAATGAGATAAAAAGAAGGTGGACATGATGTTAGACAATCAAGCAGTGAACCGTGTTCAACCCCCCCCCCCCCCCCCAATCGAGACATCACCAACAATGCCTGCCCAAACGTTCACAGAAAATCTGTGTCGATGGCATGATTGCACAATCGCGTGCGGATTCTCATCAGCCCACAAATGTTGATTGTGAAAATTTACAATTTGGTGACGTTGGAATGAAGCCTCATCAGTAAAGAGAACATTTGCACTGAAATGAGGATTGACACATTGTCGGATGAACCATTCGCAGACGTGTACCAGTGGAGGCCAATCAGCTGCTGATAGTGCCTGCACACGCTGTACATGGTACGGAAACAACTGGTTCTCCCGTAGCACTCTCCATACAGTGACGTGGTCAGCGTTACCTTGTACAGCAGCAACTTCTCTGACGCTGACATTACGGTTATCGTCAACTGCATGAAGAATTTCCTCATCCATTGCAGGTGTCCTCGTCGTTCTGGGTCTTCCCCAGTCGCGAGTCATAGGCTGGAATGTTTCGTGCTCCCTAAGACGCTGATCAATTGCTTCGAACGTCTTCCTGTCGGGACACCTTCGTTCTGGAAATCTGTTTCGATACAAACGTACTGCGCCATGGCTATTGCCCCGTGCTAATCCATACACCAAATGGGCATCTGCCAACTCCGCATTTGTAAACATTGCACTGACCGCAAAACCAAGTTTGTGATGAACACTAACCTGTTGATGCTACGTACTGATGTGCTTGATGCTGGTACTTAAGAGCAATGAGTCGCATATTAACACAAGCACCGAAGTCAACATTACCTTCCTTCAATTGGGCCAACTGGCGGTGAATCGAGGAAGTACAGTACATACTGACGAAACTAAAATGAGCTGTAACATGGAAATTGAGTGCTTCCGGACACATGTCCACATAACATCTTTTCTTTATTTGTGTGCGAGGAATGTTTCCTGAAAGTTTGGCCGTACCTTTTTGTAACACCCTGTATACAGGGCCGGCGCAAGGCACGTGTGAAACGTGCGGCGCACGGGGCGGCACTTTCCGAGGGGCGGCAAATCTGCCACTCCCCTACTCCCCCCTCCTCCTTTTCTACTGGACAAACTCAACATTCATACCCAAGAGGGGGTTCGAAACCAAGCCTCGGAGGGAGCGGCTTCGGGAACTGTGGCATGGCGCCTCGACTACCTGCCGACCGCCCCCGTTGAACAAGGGGAGGGAGGAGGACTAATTTCTTCCTCGCCACTGTGGCAGCACCGTCGTGTGTTTACGCCGGACGAACAGAGATGGGGAAGCAGTCTGTGGTACACGCCAGTATTCTTACGAGTGGGGCGCTGCCAGCCTGTTACGCGCCGTGCGTTTACTCACCACTAATTTGCAGAAGACGAAATCTAATTTGGAAATTCGAATGCAATGTTCGATACTGCGGTTACATGTTAAGCCTGAAGCAATTTTGCTGAGCCATTCAGTGGCAGTTTCCGAGTGTTTTATTCTTCCCGCATTATGGAAAATACTACTCGCACACTATCACTTTGCAAACGTGTGAACCCATGTTTCATATTAGTAAATTACTGGTCACTTTGATTCTGATGAAAACCTAGGAAGTATGGTCTTTTAGCAGCAATGTCCTCTCGTCTGCACAAAACAAAACGTTAATGAAGCTCATTTCTGTTTGAAAAAAGTTCTGCAGTTTTCGCAAATTTCGTATTTCTTTCTATCGTTCGTAACGCCATAGAAATTGCTGTCTGATAATACAGTTATCCATATCATCGGTCACATAGTTATTGTGAGCTTCTTGCCTCTTCTTCTTCTTCTTGGGCGCTAGTTTAACCGTAGCCTCGCTGTACCTCGTCACGTGACCTAGTTCCTGGCACTGCCGCGTCACCACTCGCCTTTCCAGGCAATAGGTGTTGTTGCGTTCTCTACAACGAAAACTACAGAATTCGTTTCGGTAGTTGGCCGAGGGAGTCAAGATTGGTCATAAGCACTTTCATTGCGTTAAGTAAGAAAAATCGCGATTGATTACTGACATTTCCTACAGATTTGTTTAAATAAAAGTCCACAAACGTTTAGCAAAAAAAAAAAAAAAAAAAAAAATGGAGGGGGGGGGGGGGGGGGGCTGGGGCGGCAATTTAGCAGCTCGCACGGGGCGGCACTTGGGGGTTGCGCCGGCCCTGGGTATATATGATTCACTTCCATTATGGCCCGAGGCACAAACTTTCATTGCTGCAGCAATACTGTCCGGCTACAATGACGCCCATTTCTTCATAAAATCTGGAAGCTCCTGGAGAGAAGCGCCACCACAAAATCACGCTCCTTGGTTTCAGCATTCTAGTTTGTAAAATGGACGTAGAGACTATTAGAGTCTTTAAGAATGTTACCGAATCCACTACCAAACTGATGTTCGTCGTAACAATTTACTTTCAAGAAATTTTGCAATAATGAAGTTCTCAACAGGTTTCCATGAACTGTTTTGTAACCTAAATTGGCCAAGGAGACAGATCTAACTCACTTACAGGCGTTCAAATTAGGTGCGTTGGTAAGAGATTCCTATCATATGACACACGTACTGTCTCTCATGCTGTGTGCGACACACCAGACTTGTTTTCTGGTTGAGGGTTCGGTGGACTTGTCTCCTTGTCGTCATACACTTGCGGTTCCCATTCGAAAGTCAATTTCAAAAAAATTGTTCAAATGGCTCTGAGCACTATGGGACTCAACTGCTGAGGTCATTAGTCCCCTAGAACTTAGAACTACTTAAACCTAACTAACCTAAGAACATTACAAACATCCATGCCGAGGCAGGATTCGAACCTGCGACCGTAGCGGTCTTGCGGTTCCAGACTGCAGCGCCTTTAACCGCACGGCCACTTCGGCCGGCGTAAGTCAATTTCTTTCGGCTGCTAATACAGTAGGTTTTTTTTAACAGCACTATGGAACTTAACATCTATGGTCATCAGCCCCCTAGAACTTAGAACTACTTAAACCTAACTAACCTAAGGACATCACACAACACCCAGTCATCACGAGGCAGAGAAAATCCATGACCCCGCCAGGAATCGAACCCGGGAAAGAGTAGTTGTGCAGGATCAAATGTCATTATAGGTCCGTTCCTTACACCGTGCTGTTGCAAACCGACATTGCACCACGATACAAACACAAATTTGACGCAGCGAACATCTAAAGCAGAAAACGTTTGTGGCCAGTTGGGGGGTTGAACGCGGCCCGCCTGCTTGATTGTCTAACACCGTGTCTACTTTTTTTTTTAATCTCATTTTGTTCCTTGGAATCGTATGAGGCCACCATTTTCTTCAAGTCACAGTGAGGGAGACGACAATTTGCTATTTATCCACAGTTTGTAGATGCCTTGCAAAATCTAGAGCCCCCATACGTAGATATAAGGCAAATAACTATCTTGAAACACAAACATTCAAGAAATTACTATATCAAACTTGAAACACATATACTCAAGAAAGCTACTAGATTTCATGCCTAAATTTAACAGACAGTTTTATCTGAACCTCAAGCCAAAGAATGTGCTTAATGAAAATGATGATAACAGGGATCCGAAGTCTTGGGGCAGGTCACAACTATGTGGATTAAGTGTCTGTTACTTATGTTCTGATTCTAGTTTTACATTAGTTACAAACTACATTACAGTTAAAAGACGCCATTACCTTTAACCTTAGATTAATAATAATAATACAAGTACTCAAAGAGTAAACACAAAATATAGCAAGATCAACAGAGTAACTCATTTTCATTATGTAGGGGATGTGCTGGGACCGACAGGAAGGGAGAAAGTCACGCAGAACACCAGGTTACTGAAGATTAAGAGAGCCTTACTCTAAGAGAGCCTTACACAAAATGCGGGCATCTACAACTAAAAATGTCTGTCCACTTCCTTCAAAATTCGTCTCTACAATACTGTAATCAAACCTGAGGTGTTATACGCCTGCGAGACACTGACGCTACACACCAAGGGTGACCTAGAGAAGATGCTCACAGAGGAAAGAAAAATTATCAGGAACATTATTGGACCAAAACTCACAGACAATGGATACAGGAGACACCACAGAGAAGTTGGCCACGTCGTCAGCCTCTCACAGACCAGACGCACCAACAGAAAACTCAGATACAAACAGAGGCTCAAAACCACAACACCTTGGATGGCACAAGTCAAAACTGATCTGGAAGAAGCACAGTTTAATTCAGCGGACATCACAGACAAAAGCGTCTGTAGACACAAAATACACAATTGGGAAGTAATGTCAGAGAAGACAGCACCTAAAACCGAAAGATCAAAGTGGACCGAAGAAAGGAAGAGAGCCTTTAGCCAACGAATGAAAAAGTACTGGAAGAACAGGAGGAGCAAATAGACATACATGCTTCGCGTGGTCAGATAAAGGCCTGTGAGGTGTGTAATAATAAGAATGATAAATATTAAACTATATTAATAGGAAATATGGGATGTTAAAAAAATCACAGCTATAAGACTGATGGTTTCCCTACAAATTTGATTTTCACAAATATCTGTTTTTCCCTAAACTTTGCATAGGTGCTTTGGGCCCTTCTGGTTTTCAGTGCCTGAATTATTGTCATATTTTACGCCAGTAAGTGAAAGGACCAGAGACTACCTTTAAAGTTGACTGCAGCACCATGCATAGTAAACTCGTAATATTGAATAGCGGCAGTTGTTAATAACAAGTATTGAATCTTAGGGGGGTGTGGGTTTTGAAAGGGCACAAACTAAAATGTAACACAACAACCGCAAAATGAAAGAAATAGTAACTCATGGGAAACGTAGGCAGGACACAAGCGGGAAAAGAGGAGTAAGCAACACAGAATTTCTAAAAGAGAAAACACTACACAAGTAGCGAAAAAATAACAAATGTTGGGATTGATAACCAGAAGAGAGCTGTATAGGTCAATTCTAATTGTCGATTCCATTATCGCTTTTTTGTAGTAGAATAGGAAGCGGTACCATATAGGCAAATCCTAAAGATATTAGGGGCCCACGCCTAATGAAAATGGCGTAATAAAGGAACGTGAAGTCGACATTTTGAGCGTTACCACACATGAAAATTCTAATAGAATGCACTGTAGGATCATGCAGTGGTTCGTTATACGATTCCTGTTATGGTGTTACTTTCTAGACTGCTGTTGTTGCTGTAGGTGTGTGCTGTGATTCTTTTGAGAATTGCCATGTATGGTATCACTCTAATTGTTGATTCCGTCTTCCGTTTTATTTCATGATTTTTATTGACTGTTAATTATTTCTTCAAAAATTTAACTTTTTCGTATCACTCGCTATTCTTCTGGCAGAACGAGAAACATAAGTAACGTTGGAATCGACAACTAGGCTTGACCTTCGGTATACAGAGACAAAAAGTAAATAAATTATCCTAAAAGAAATAACAACAAACAATGAAAAATCACGAATAATAACGAACCGTGGTATGAAGAACTAGAGTTGACCTACATAACTGTCCTCTTAATTGATGCCTAATATCACTTTCGGCAATCTTGGCACATTCGGAAAAAAACAGCCATATATTTGTGAGAAGCAAGATTATATGTACCGGTAATAGCAGACAGTCTCACATGCAGAAATTTGAGCTGACGTCTTAAGTATCTGACCAACCCTGCCTTCGGAAATGGTGCCATATTCGGAAAAAAGTAGTCCTATATATTTGTGAGAAATAAAATTATAAATACAATTGCTACTTGATTCACGAGCAGCAACTTAACCGTTGAACTTAGGTTCCTGCCTAACAACAACCTGAGAAATCGCGATATATTTTTGTAATAAACAGCATCGTTTACGTCAGTTACGGATACAACCACAGATAAAATTTAATAACAGCCACTTCCATCCTTCGCATCGTAAACTCATTGCGTCCTTCGATCGGGAATCGGACACTAGATTTGACTAAAAATAGAACTTAATGCCTGAAATTCATCTAAAATGCGTTAGAAAGTCTTATAAAACATATTAGTTCATACAATAGGGCCATGGAAAACGTGTGTTTCACGGCAGCACGACGATATACTAAACCTGTCGAATGTTATCTACACGAGCGAATACAGTAAGCGATTGGCATATGGGCATCTTTTGCAGGACCGTGTATAATTTGTAGTATTCCGATCATACTCTAATTACAAAATTTGTGAAGTTAATGGTTCTCCAACACAAGATGCTTTGGACGAACCGTGATAAACAGTCTGGACGAGTGAATTGCAAAATTAAATTACCTCCAATATAACTGCTGTGTTGAAGATCTCCATATTCATTCAACATACGTGATGTGAGAATTAGTGTTATGCGTCAGCAGAAAGGTGCAATCGGTTTAACGCCTGTGTCTTGGCTACCAGGGATTGGCGGAAATCACATGCTGGTTAATGACTTACCAGAGACCGCCACCGTTGCGCGTGCCCCTATTTCACGATTTCTGAAGGTTCTGCTGAATGTGGACACGACCATTCACGTTGCTCGCCATTCGACTCGAATCAAACTGTTGCTAAGAAACGACACGGGACGTCGAAGAGACCCATGTATTGTTGAAAACTGCGTCACGTCGCGATTGCTGTTGTTTCCTGCAAGACGGCATGTGGACAATTATCGCCGTGTAATTAAAGGAACTGTACACCGATAATAACAGGAGCGTAAATGGGCTGTGGTGTCCGGGGCAGCCGGCCGCAGTGGCCGAGCGGTTCTAGGCGTTACAGTCTGGAACCGCGCGACCACTACGGTCGCAGGTTCGAATCCTTCCTCGGGAATGGAGGTGTGTGATGTCCTTCGGTTAGTTAGGCTTAAGTGGTTCTAAGTTCTAGGGGACTGATGACCTCAGCAGTTAAGTCCCATAGTGCTCAGAGCCATTTGAACCATCTGTCCGCGGCAATTCCGCCGAGAAAGACATCTTCACAGCCTTACTTCCGGCGGTACCTCATCTAATACACCGAAGAGCCAAGGAAACTGGTACACCTGCCAAATATCGTGCAGGTCCCCGCGAGCGTGCAGAAGTCCCGCAACACGACGTGGCATAGACTCTACTACTGTCTGAAGTAGTGCTAGAGGAAACTGACATCAGGAATCCTGCAGGGCTGTCCATAAATCCGTAAGAGTACGAGGGGGTGCAGATCTCTTCTGAACAGCACGTTGCAAGACATCACAGAAACGTTTAACAATGTTCATGTCTGGAGACTTTGGAGGCCAGCGGAAGTGTTTAAAGTCGGAAGAGTGTTCCTGGAGCCACTCTGTAGCAATTCTGGACGGGTGGGGTGTCGCATTGTCCTGCTGGAATTGGCGAAGTCCGTCAGAGTGCTCAATGGACATGAATGGATGCAGGTGATCAGGCAGGACGCTTACGTACGTGTCCCTGCCAGAGTCGTATCTAGACGTATCAGAGGTCCCATATCACTCCAACTGCACACGCCCCATACCATTACAGAGCCTCCACCAGCTTGAACAGTCCCCTGTTGACATGCAGGATCTATGGATGCATGAGGTTGTCTCCATACCCATACACGTCCATTCACTCGATACAGTACAAGTGTACTCTATATTAAGCTGCTGGAGCAAGAACCGAAATCGAACTCCAGAAGTGGGACTTGCCCCATTCTGGTGATCAAAGGAGTCATCGAAGAAGGAGGCATAGGATGGGCGGCCACGCATAGCAGACAAATGCCACAGGTATCTGCTGAGGAGAAAGTTATGGTGGTAGGACAGTGGTAGTTCGGCAGCTTCAGCACACAGACTCTCAACTGGGCAGGGCAGGGCCTAAATCCTCGCACAAACGAAAAAATTGGCTGACATCGAAATAAGTGACCAAGGAATAGAAAAGCAACTGGAATCACTAAACAGAGGAAAGTCTATTGGACCTGACGGGATACCAATTCGATTCTACTCAGAGTACGCGAAAGAACTTGCCCCCCTTCTAACAGCCGTGTACCGCAAGTCTCTAGAGGAACGGAAGGTTCCAAATGATTGGAAAAGAGCACAGGTAGTCCCAGTCTTCAAGAAGGGTCGTCGAGCAGATGCGCAAAACTATAGACGTATATCTCTGACGTCGATCTGTTGTAGATTTTTAGAACACGTTTTTTGCTCGCGTACCATGTCGTTTCTGGAAACCCAGAATCTACTCTGTAGGAATCAACATGGACTCGGGAAACAGCGATCGTGTGAGACCCAACTCGCTTTGTTTGTTCATGAGACCCAGAAAATATTAGATACAGGCTCCCAGGTAGATGCTATTTTTCTTGACTTCCGGAAGGCGCTCGATACAGCTCCGCACTGTCGCCTGATAAACAAAGTAAGAGCCTACGGAATATCAGACCAGCTGTGTGGCTGGATTGAAGAGTTTTTAGCAAACAGAACACAGCATGTTGTTATCAATGGAGAGACGTCTACAGACGTTAAAGTAACTTCTGGCGTGCCACAGCGGAGTGTTATGGGACCATTGCTTTTCACAATATATATAAATGACCTAGTAGATAGTGTCGGAAGCTCCATGCGGCTTTTCGCGGATGATGCTGTAGTATACAGAGAAGTTGCAGCATTAGAAAATTGCAGCGAAATGCAGGAAGATCTGCAGCGGATAGGCACTCGGTGCAGGGAGGGGCAACTGACCCTTAACATAGACAAATGTAATGTTTTGCGAATACATAGAAAGAAGGATCCATTATTGTATGATTATACGATAGCGGAACAAACACTGGTAGGAGTTACTTCTGTAAAATATCTGGGAGTATGCGTGCGGAACGATTTGAAGTGGAATGATCATATAAAATTAATTGTTGGTAAGGTGGGTACCAGGTTGAGATTCATTGGGAGAGTCCTTAGGAAATGTAGTCCATCAACAAAGGAGGTGGCTTACAAAACACTCGTTCGACCTATACTTGAGTATTGCTCATCAGTGTGGGATCCGTACCAGGTCGGGTTGACGGAGGAGGTAGAGAAGATCCAAAGAAGAGCGGCGCGTTTCGTCACAGGGTTATTTGGTAAGCGTGACAGCGCTACGGAGATGTTTAGCAAACTCGAGTGGCAGACTCTGCAAGACAGGCGCTCTGCATCGCGGTGTAGCTTGCTGTCCAGGTTTCGAGAGGGTGCGTTTCTGGATGAGGTATCGAATATATTGCTTCCCCCTACTTATACCTCCCGAGGAGATCACGAATGTGAAATCAGAGAGATTGGAGCGCGCACGGAGGCTTTCCGGCAGTCGTTCTTTCCGCGAACCATACGCGACTGGAACGGGAAAGGGACGTAATGACAGTGGCACTTAAAGCGCCCACCGCCACACACCGTTGGGTGGCTTGCGGAGTATAAATGTAGATGTAGATGTGTAAAAGATGACCATGGCCAAACGCACTCCACGATTGTGGGCAGTATTGAGAGGACATAAGAAGGACGGACCTGCAGATGCACAAACAAAACACGCATAGTCTAGTTTTGAGCTGATAAGGGACCAGTCCAAAGGGGGGGGGGGGTTCAATCTGCTCCCCAGGAAATACCACTGAGGACCCGAAGGACGTTGAGGGACTGCATACAGCGGGCTGCCAGGTAAGACATGTGGGAGGACCAAGAAAGTGTCCTATCGAGAGTGAGTCCCATTCATTTCGTAGTTTCAACGAACGGAAGATCAACAGGCCCAAGATGTAAAGACAATGGAAGAAACCAATTGCGCTTCCAGAAATTCATACAAACGGTTTTGTATGTGGAAGAACGAAAGCCATTGTCGATGCTCCATGAGTAAAGACGATCGAGACAGCGCTGAAGACACCGCTCAATTAGACAGGTCCGTGGAGAAATCCAATAAATGGCAAAATCTTCAACGAAAAGGAAGCCGGAGATGCCATTATAGATTTAAGGGGGGTAGGACGTCAAACGGGCCGACTTGGAGCAGGAGAGGCAGTTTACAAATAAATTCATAAGACTTTGTCAGCACCACCAGGAAGGATTCAGGATTCACACTCATTGCAGTGGAAGTTCGAAAACATAACAAAATAATTTTTTTACGTGTGAAATTTCATCATTTTTTACACTTACTAATGGCTGCGTTTGTTGCTATAGGTACACTTTTCTTCATAAGTTAGAGAGATTCTTCGATGGATTTTGCACAGCATACATACCATACTTACAGGTGTAAGAAACTCTAGTATTTATTAAATTTATGAAAAAACGAATGAGCCGTTGTATTTTAAACATCATGTTTAGAAAAAACACAAATTTTATAGTTAATTACCTCAATTTTTACCATAGTTTTTAATAGATTTGGAAAACTCTAGAGTTTCATACACCTTTAAGTATTGTTTGCATGCTGTGCAAAATTCATCGAGGAATCTCTCTTACTTATGACGAAAAGTGTACCTATAGCAACAAATGCTGCCATTAGTAAGTGAAAAAAAATGATGAAATTTCACATGTAAAAAAAATTATTTCGTTATGTTTTCGAACTTCCACTGCTAAGAGTGTGAATCCTGAATCCTTCCTGGTCATGGTGACAAAGTTTTATAAATTTATTTGTAGAAGTATAGACAGTGGAAATTGAAATGTCCTGTGGTGCATCTCCTGCTCCAAGTCGGCCCGTTTGACGTCCTGCCCCACTTAAAGGCAGTCTTGACTAATATCAACTCATCGCGTCCAGTCTCAAACGTTACAAACGCTCACGACCGTTACAGCTCGTATTTAAAGGAAAGCTAATTTGCTGTCTCACTGTGGCGTTATTATCGCCACTCTTAGACGACTGGCAAGAAATTGGAATACGTGTCATTTTTCAGATACAGAAACTCGCCTACCAACAATCGTTTATGTCACACGACTCCCTCTTGGTTGCGACTTTTGTTCCGTCAGTGTGTTTAGCGATTTGAAGTTTGTGATACAGAAATTCTGTAATTTCGGTCATGTACTGATTGATTACGCAGACTTGAGTAAAGAGGAGTAGCTGTACTGAACAGAAAATGATAGTTTATGACTTTGGCTGATGTAGGTATGATCACCACAAAAATTCTATTGCAATATTATTACTGATTTATACACTACTGGCCATTAAAATTGCTACACCAAGAAGAAATGCAAATGATAAACGGGTATTCATTGGACAAATATATTATACTACAACTGACATGTGATTACATTTTCACGCAATTTGGGTGCATAGATCCTGAGAAATCAGTACCCAGAACAACCACCTCTGGCCGTAATAACGGCCTCGATATGCCTGGGCACTGAGTCAAACAGAGCTTGGGTAGCGTGTACAGGTACAGCTGCCCATGCAGCTTCAACGCGATACCACAGTTCATCAAGAGTAGTGGTGACGAGCCAATTGCTCGGCCACCATTGACCAGACGTTTTCACTTGGTGAGAGATCTGGAGAATGTGCTGGCCAGGGCAGCAGTCGAACATTTTCTGTATCCAGAAAGGCCCGTACAGGGCCTGCAACATGCGGTCGTGCATTATCCTGCTGAAATGTAGCGTTTCGCAGGGATCGAATGAAGGGTAGAGCCACGGGTCGTAACACATCTGAAATGTAACGTCCACTATTGAAAGTGCCGTCAATGCGAACAAGAGGTGACCGGGACGTGTAACCAATGGCACCCCATACCATCACGCCAGGTGATACGCCAGAATGGCGATGACGAATACACGCTTCCAATGTACGTTCACCGCAATGTCGCCAAACACGAATGCGACCATCATGATGCTGTAAACAGAACCTGGATTCATCCGAAAAAATGACGTTTTGCCATTCGTGCACCCAGGTTCGTCGTCGAATACACCATCGCAGTCGCTCCTGTCTGTGATGCAGCGTCAAGGGTAACCGCACCCACGGTCTCCGAGCTTATAGTCCGTGCTGCTGCAAACGTCGTCGAACTGTTCGGGCAGATGGTTGTTTCCTTGCAAACGTCCCCATCTGTTGACTAAGGGATCGAGACGTTGCTGCACGATCCGTTGCAGCCGTGCGGATGAGATGCCTGTCATCTCGACTGCTAGTGATACGAGGCCGCTGGGATGCAGCACGGCGTTCCGTATTACCCTCCTGAACCCACCGATTTCATATTCTGCTAACAGTCATTGTATCTCTACTAACGCGAGCAGCAATGTCACAATATGATAAACCGCAGTCGCGATAGGCTACAATTCGGCCTTTATCAAAGTCGGAAACGTGATGGTACGCATTTCTCCTTTTTACACGAAGCATCACAACAACGTTTCACCAGGCAACGCCGGTCAACTGCTGTTTGTGTATGAGAAATCGGTTGGAAACTTTCCTCATGTCAGGACGTTGCATGTGTCGCCACCGGCGCCAACCTTGTGTGAATGCTCTGTAAAGCTAATCATTTTCATGTCACTGCATCTTCTTCCTGTCGGTTAAATTTCGTGTCTGTAACACGTCATCTTCGTGGTGTAGCTATTTTAATGGCCAGTAGTGTATTAGTGGATTAAATTGATAAATACGTCTCACTTCCGTTCTGAAATGCTGCCGTTTAAGGTTAATTAGTTCCTGTCACAAATTTTCCCTTTCTCAGTACGACGACGATCGTGTTTAGTGATCCTGGCGTTACTCATATTAAATGATTCTGACAGACTGCTGAAAATCTGCGTAGATTCTGGTACTCAGTCTTCTGGGTTGTCTTAGTTGAGCAAAAAAGGAGTATATGATGTTTACGTATGAAGACAGGAATTTTGTGATTTGGAATGCATACACATATATGGTGTAGAGGCGTTTCGCCCCATGGTGACTGTTGTAGCACAAAGACACAATAGTGTGGGTATTTTACATTGACCTACATGACACAAATGTTCGAGTATCAAACGAAGTTCACTCACCGAAGGCGGCGAAGTTCACGCACCGAGGCGTCGCACACCCGTCTCCTCAAAAGTGGTTGGGGCCCACTGAGCATCTGGAACAGTTGCCGCAACCCTGTTTCAAACAATAATTCCTTGAAAAGTAAACTAGATTTTACAGTTGCAGGAAGTTAGATAACGGCGAATGTTCTTCGACTATACTTCCAAGATTACGTATTCGTACCTGAAAGACCGCTGCTTCTTACGCCGTCTCATTCTTTTCCGCGATTTCGATTTTCTTGCCGGTTTTTCACGTGCCCTGCCACGTTTGCTGTAAATACGGGAGCACCTAAGGTTTCTGATAACCTGCAGTTTAGAATTATTAAGATGAAGTTCTTCTAGGTCCACCAGGTCACACGAGAGATCACGATTGTGATCAACAAATATTGCAGAGGGACGGTTTGCATTGTGTTGTAACTGTGAGCTAGAGGCGCGATATGCACTTACTACCGAGATATCAACTCTGCTGTATATGTATTGAAAGATTCCATTGGGCTTTCAGCAGAGATCGGGAGTATCTGAATACCTGTTCAGGATGGTTGTATGGATCAGTGAACAACTGCTGAGAAAAAGCGGTCACTAAATCAAAATGACTAAACAGCAGGCAGAGCAGGCAGAATTTGTAGGCCAATAATTTTCACGATATAATCTACAACCACACATTTGCAACCACACATTAACATATAGAGTCTCAGAAAGGATCGCCAAACATAAGGCAGCTACTATTTATTATATTATGGCGTGAAACTACGTAACTGATGGAAACCTGCGTTATATTTGTGAGTTCAAACTTGCAACAGAGGAATACGATTTTTTTTTTTTTTAATTGGAGTCGAAACTAATCTTACATCCTGAAAAGGGGTCGGGGGTGAGGGAGCAAAATTAATATTGAGAAATACAACACACACACACACACACACACACACACACACACACACACACACACACACACACACACACACACATGCGAGCGTGTGTACGTGTTCGCATGTGCGAGCTTGCGCGCTCGTATACGCTGTCAAAAATAAACACATGAAACTCTTACGCAACCTGCTAACGAATAATTTGCATTTATTGCACATAGCGCCAGGACTGACTAAACGCATTCTAGAGAAAAGGCTTCATGGAACTATTGCACCAGTTCAGCGGTACTAAACGTACAAGGCAGTTAGCACCATTAACAGAATGTTTGTAAGTTACGACCATTAGCTTGTCAGACACTAAATTAGCTACGAAAAACTGACGAGAACATTAAATACATCCGCAGCTAGTTTGTCATCCATTCCAAGCCACTGAAAACCGAAAGGAACAGCATTTCAGTACCGTAGGTATTTTACCTATGGGTGATTGTGAAGGATATGAATGTCGCATAAGCTGCAGAAACTGCGAGCATCCTCAAAGAACGCAAACATCACACATTTTCCCAACTCCCTATGAGCACATCGCTGCTGATCACGATTCAGTTACAGAAGTTGAGTATCTCTTACCTTTTCGCCGAAAAACATTCTGCTGGTCGCTGGAAACCCAAAATAAAAGCTTCTCTTGTAGAACTCTTGTATAGAATACTTGAAGCTTCAGATTCGCCTCGTATGTAACTGTCGAAGACAGAGCAAACAACCCAAATGTCGCGAAGGCACAGCTGCTCGTATACATACGCCGTTCAAAGAACAATTATTCGTCGCGGGAAAATGCTCCGAGAGTAAATAATACGTGGCGGGAAAACAATCTCGTAGCGGACGCGACTGAAAGTTGCGCATCAGTCGTACAGAATTCTCACGTAAACTAAAAACAAAATTTATTAACTGAAGTAATGTATTGTTTTGTAAATAGCAACGTCGATTGTCCTAGCTCTCTGTCACCTGTATCTTTACAGAAATAATCCCTGCTAATTTTTCCAGCCAGAGATATGACACTATTTATAAAGATCAAAGATTCGACATTCGAACTTGCGGCACTCAGCGCTGTAGCCTGAAGCTTTTTGCAGACAGTTTGTCATACAGATAGCCAAACATGCTGGCAAAAGAATAGTGAATATTACCTTTTCTTTCTGCGTTACAGATCTGCGTATAAAAGAAATAAACTTCTGTTTGTTTATTCGCATAAAAATCAATATTTACACGTAATTCGTGTGGATCTGGAACATTCGTGATTGATTCCTATTGGGTATATGGTTTTCAAAAGTAGTCTCACGGCAAGGGGTTTTTATCAGTAACTAGGAAATGTGTCAAAGACAAAAGAGAACACTCAGCAGTCCACATCATTCACAATCGACATTTGTTTACCAAGTGGGATCTCAATAAGTTTAAATGTTAACGCAGTGAACGTCTTACTAAGGGCTCACATTAATTTCTTGTTTATAATGTACAGAGTATGTGCTGTGTTGTAGTTAGCCAACATCAACGAGAACGAGAAATATCCCACCTCTACGGAAACTGTGTTTATACAAAGTCCGATCAAAAAGGTTACGTTTGAAGGTGTTACTGCAGAACATATGCAACGTAGCGCAACTCCGATGCAGGTATGTAAGATCCGACATGTAGGCGAGGGACTGGTGTGATCATGGGCGTACCCAGCGATGGGCAGGGGGGGGGGGCAGCTGCTCCCCCCTAGAAGATATTCGAACTCGTTCGCGCAGATCCGGGAGTAATTGTTTCGTCTTCGGCACGTTACTGTCGAGAGGGAAGTTTATATAAATAATAAATTTAGCGATAAGCAATCCGCTCTGCTATTCGCAGGCCTGTTACGTCGCCAAGGAACAACGTATTCACTAATAGGCAGTAAGGGATTATGACTATGTGAAGTTTCTAACGAACAACATCGTTTCTCCTACCATATTTAAATGTAAAATGCTTTTCTCCTCCTAAGCTATTAATTTTTTAGTTACAGCTGACGCTAACTGTAGATTAATAGCAGTTGACGTGCAGGTTATGACAAGCAATAGATGGCGAGACATTTAGTGCAAGTGATGGTGTACAAGCCATTTTAATAAGGAAATGTAATCGAGCATCATACGTCCATTGATCAAGCCACAAACTCAACCTTGTGGTGAACGATGCAGACGCAGTGCCGGAAATTAGGAATACTGTTGGCACTGTGAAAGACACTATAAACGTCTTTAGAGAATCGAGTACACGTCAGAAATACGCTCCCAATTTAACAAGAATGTGTGAGACGAGGTGGTCTGAAAAATATAAATCCATCAGACTATTTTCTCAAAATTTCCCAGAGGTTGTGAGAGCTCTAGAAAAATTGTCTACTGAGGGGAATTATGCAACGAGGAAATCTGCGTATCAGTTGCATTCAGCCGTTACCAAACCAGTGCTCATCTTATCTTTACAAACAACAGTCAAATACTCAGCAGTTTAGGAACTAGTAGCTAATGTCCTGCAGTCTCAGTCTGTAGATATGATCGCGGTGAGGGAACACATCAGAGGAATCCTTGACGTGCTCAGTAATGATCGAAAGGAAGCAGACAGGGTAACTAGCGAATTACTTGCAAAAGCACAAGTTGTAGCAGAGGAACTGGAAATAGAAATTACTGTTCCACATTTTGCTTGCAAGCAAAAATTCAGAAACAATCCACCATCCCAAAATGACAACGAATACTGGCGACGTTCGCTGGTAATACCATACATCGAATCATTCATGTCATCATTAAATATACGATTTTCACCAGAAAATACACCAGCTTTTGCTCTAAATAAGCTACATCTCTTGAATATGAGCAATTCTAGTGTAACAGACTTCCTTAAAAGTGCAGAATTGTTGAAAACATTTTATGTATTGGTTGATATTGCCGGGGAACTGGAACTATGGTACAATTTGTGGAGGAAAAAGAATATAACTGAAGCTAAATTAAAGGATATGGAAGTCGTTGACCTGTTTAACGAGACCAAAATTTTTTTCCCTATCATGAAAAAAGCACTAAAAATTTTGAGCACTATTTCATGCACAATAGCGACTGTGGAACGATCCTTCAGCACAATTCGAAGAGTGAAGACGTGGCTCAGAAGCACTGTGGGAGGAGAGAGAAATGGCTCTGAGCACTATGGGACTCAACTGCTGTGGTCATAAGTCCGGAGAGAGAAAGGCTCACAGGATTGTGCCTGATGAGCGTACACCGCAATTATGTAAAAGAAAACTGCGGCATGTTAGAGAAGAAAGTAACTGAGAAATTTGCGGCAAATCCTAGAAGATTATTACTGAATTAAAACAAGTGCATTCTTATATTTAAAATGTTTATTGAAAGCAGTTTTTCACTGGTTTACTGTTTTATTTAATAAGAAGTGCTGTATGTTGTCTAGAGTCCTTGTTTCCTGAGACTAGTATGACCTGCCCCCCCCCCCCCCCCCCCCTCCCCAGATTTCAGTTCTTGGGTACGCCCTTGGGTGTGATATTTGTGTCTTTCCGATGTGCGTGTAGTAAATGCTGTAACGTGAACTAGGACGACATAATCACCAAATGCGTCCAAATAGGAACAATGTGCTGTTTTCTTTTCTTCGTTACCGAAGGACAATCAACGGTAGACATCGATCGGTGAATGACAAATATCAATGGCGTAGCACGTCTATGGAAAACTAATGTTGTGGAATGGTGCGACAAGTTCCGTGCTGGTTGCGATTCGACACAAGATACCGGTCGACCTGTGAGTCCGGACTCATTTTAAGGAACAGGGCGTCCCCTTCGTCGGGGAACGGTAACTGCGCATCACAGGAGGTGTATAGGATTTATCTTCTATGGCTGTTCTACAGTGGCAGGCAGAGAGAGCAGTGCACATGCCATTTTCAGAAACGAAATATTATCGATCCTCACAATTTCTTTGCTCAAGCCACAGACTCAACATTGTGGGAAAAGATGCAAACGCAGTGCCAGAAATTACGAACATTGTTGTCATTGTAAACGATGCTACAAACTCTTTTTAGAAAATCGACTACACGCTGAAAATATGCTTCCAATTTATCACGAATGTGTGAGACGAGATGGTCTGAAAAATATAAAACCATCAGACTATTTTCTCAACATTTCCCAGATGCTGCGAGAGCTCTAGAGAAATTGTCTACAGACAGAAATTAAGCAACGAGAATATCTGGGTATCAGTAGGATTCAGGCGTAACAAAACCAGTCCTCATCTTACCATTACATACAACAGCCAAGTACTCAGCAGTTTCGAAACTAGTAGTTCAGTCAATATTGCAGCTCCTGTGTTATTCTGAATTACGATGCAATGTTCCTTCAGACATGCACTGCAGCAACTACAGACGTTATGAAATACGTAAAATGTATTCACATTTGTGAATATGGGTAACTATCAGCTGTATAATGGAATGATGACCATGAAAATTTGTGACGGACCGGTCCCCTTACTTTTTTTTTTAATTTCCCGTTGTGTTTGGTCGTTGCGGACGTCACATGACATCTGGTCAAGTTCGTTTGGTGATCCTTCCGCACACTTTTTTGTTACAGAGGCCAGGCAGCTCTCTGACCAGATACGCTGAGCTACTGTGCCGGCTGTAGCATTTGCCTATCTGTGCGCGACTCACAGCCACACCCAAACTTCTGTATGTCACCAACCATGTGTCTACGACCTGTACTCGTACATCCATTACGTATAGTTGCGTACAGGGAAGACATTTTACTTGAAAGGTGCTTGTCCAGAATCAGCGGACAACGACAGTGCAGCGCCTGTGTTATTCAGAATAGGCGGAGAGATAGCGTCAGATGTAGACGTAACTTCGAGTGTACCCTAGGGAAATGTGTTCGGACCCTTGCTGCTCATGTTGTGTATTAATGACCTTGCATACAATATTAATAGTAATGCGGAGCTTTTTGCAGATGATGCAGTTTTGTATAACAAAGTATTATCTGAAAGAAGCTGCATGAATATTCAGTCAGATCTTGATAAGATTTGAATGTGGAGCAGAGATTGGCAACCTGCTTTAAATGTTCATAAATGTAAAATTGTGCACCTCACAAAAGAAAGCAAAAAGTAGTATCCTATGACTGTAATATCAGTGAGTCACTGTTGGAATTGGCCAACTCATACAAATACCTGGGTGTAACACTTTGTAGGGACACGAACTGGAATGATCATATAGACTCAGTCGTGGGTAAGGCAGATGGTAGACTTCGGTTTATTGTCAGAATACTAGGGAAGCGCAATTAGTCTATGAAGGAGATTGTTTTCATATCACTCGTGCGACCGGTCTGCAAATATTGCCCATGCGTGTGGGACTCGTTCCAAACAGGGCTAAGCGGGGATATGGAACGTATATGGAAGAAGGGCAGCACGAAAGATCACAGGTTTGTTTAACCATGGGAGAGAGTCACAGAGATACTGAAGGAACTAAACTGGAAGACTCTAGAAGACAGACGTAAACTATCCCGAGAATGTCTATTTTAATCTTCAAAAACCGGCTTTAAATGATGACTAAGATTAAACTACAGTCCCCTACGCTTCGGTGACAAAGGAATCGGGAACATA
The DNA here is from genome assembly GCF_023864345.2 of Schistocerca serialis cubense. Lineage (NCBI taxonomy): Eukaryota > Metazoa > Arthropoda > Insecta > Orthoptera > Acrididae > Schistocerca > Schistocerca serialis. Next base: position 286,276 of record NW_026047549.1, read on the forward strand.
AGACTAGAGTAATTACTGCAGACACAGACGCATTTAAACAATCATTCTTCCCGCACTCCATACGTAAATGGAACAGGAAGAAACACTAATAGCTGGTACAATTGGACATACCCTCTGCCATGCACTTCACCGTGGTTTACAGAGTATAAATGTAGATGTATGGGGTGACAATTATTGAACTGTATGATAAAAACGTAAATTAGTTGCAAACTACGGCGTGCACAAACTTTATTGAACATGTAAAATGATTTACGCTATGACATGTTCGATATGCCTGCCATGATTGGCGATGGTGTGGCGCAGACGAATAGCGAAAATTCTGCGTGACCCGCTGAAGTGTCAGAACATCGATGCTGTCGATGACCTGCTGAATGGCTGTGGTTTTGGAGTTAATGCTGTACACCTTGCCTTTAATATAGCCCCACAAAAAGGAGTCGCATGTTTTCATATCCGGAGACTGTGAAGGTGCGGGATACTGGCCAGGAAAAAGAAGAAGAAGAGACAGTTGAAATTTGGACACCATCGTAGTTGATATTTTACGGTTTTACAACCTGAAACATTCCAAAACAGTTTTAACAGATTTCAGCGCTTTGTTTTCCAGAATTAATCGACGTACTGAGTTTTGCTAATCATGGCAGATAAATTTAGATAAGAGGACTTCCTGACATAGTGGCGTTGGAAATACTGGTTGAAATTGCTAGGTAGAGCGTGTTGTGTGGCCGATTGCCGGCTATATTGCTCACAACATTGCCGGTGGCGTATCTCTCGTGTCTGGGACGCTTAATCGACTCATCGCTGAGGAAACATCTTGTTGTGTTAGATTAACAGCGTGAGAGGTCACGTATAAGTGATGCTCACTGTTGTAAATTACGTATAACCGAAATGAAATACATCATTAAGCAATGCCGACTATGGCATCTGACCTATGGCGCACAGTCTGAATGCGAAATGAATCACATGTCAGCAGCTCGTCTTCAAGCGATCGCTACCAGAAACCAAGGAAATGTGGCAGCACTGTACTGGTATTAAGGATACTAACTGGAGTGGCAAAAAGGCGATAAGGCACACCATCCTTATTTTACGATACGTAAGCAGAAAAAACAATTTCGGAAGGCATTTCGGTCCCTGAATTACGCAGCTTTGATTTAAAAAGCCAATTAGCGTTCTGTCGTAAACAGATGATAAACTCTCGCTTCCGAGTCCACCTGTCGGCTACCAGCAATGACATCATATCTAAGTCAAAGTCGCTACTCACAAGGGAAATTCCCCCTCAGATTTAGTGGTAAGAGAGCACACTGGACAGCCAGTCAAAAACTGGACACACACGGAGTTTGAAAACGGGAAGAAAATGTACTGAACTGTGAAAACAAAAGAAGCGAAATAGAAACAGTGGATGGCTTTCCAGTGTAACGACAAGTGCCGCCACGACTATCATGAACGAAGGAGCAGAGATGGCTGTGAGAGGACGTCAGCCAATAGAAGGCTGACGAACACATCTCTGGGACGACACCGAGACAGCAGCGGCCTCTGTACGGAGAGAATGTAAGCGCCGCGCCGCCTAGCCACGGCAGAGTGGAAGACGAGCCGCGATAACAAACGCTACAGCAGTGACTTATGAACTGTATTGTTTTTGCTTGCATTGAAATTGTACAGGATGTTGTGGCGTAACAAGACAGCTACGCCACACTGAAGTAGCCGAAAGGCACGCGTAATCTCAAGTAGGCTAGATAGAGGTCTGAAACAGGATACTTATTAATGTTATAAAGAAAAGTATGTAGCTGCTGGAATACTTAACTTTTAATCCTTGTTGTATACATCGTTCTTGATGAGACATTTCATACGATAACTATCAAACTATGTAAGGCTAATGGCGCCTTGCTAGGTCGTAGCCATTGACTTAGCTGAAGGCTATTCTAACTGTCTCTCGGCAAATGAGAGAAAGGCTTCGTCAGTGTAGTCGCTAGCAAAGTCGTCGTACAACTGGGCCGAGTGCTCTTCCGTATCTCGAGACCTGCCTTGTGGTGGCGCTCGGTCTGCGATCACACAGTGGCGACACGCGGGTCCGACCTGTACTAAATGGACCGCGGCCGATTTAAACTACCACCTAGCAAGTGTGGTGTCTGGCGGTGACACCACATTCCTCCCCCGCAAATCGGCGAACGGTCGTGTTATAAGGCTTCCGCCCGCCGTGGGGAGGACCCCATGTTGACGTAGGCGATGAGGTGGGGAGCCTAACAACAGGCGAGGCTGTGCCACCCGCATCCGGCCATTCGGTCCGAGGGGAGCTAGGAAACGCCTGAAAACCTAGTCCAGGGTGCACGTCAACATGTGGTGTATGCGCCCGGAAAGAGACAGGAGGGGCCGAAGGGTCGACCTCCATGGCGTCGGGGTATCCGACGCGCGATGACGTCATGTGGTCCGGAGCGGGCAAGAGTTCCATGGCGGAGGACAGCTGGTCACGGGAAGCGATCGGCGGCGCGTGACCCAGGGAGGCGCTTGGCGGCTGCAGCGAAGCGTCGAATGCGGCCGGCGCCGGCGGGAGAACAGGCGGCGGCGGCTGCGGCGGCGCGTCGCCATGGGGCAAAATGGAAGGAATTGTCGGTAACACCTGGGGATGAGGCGAGCCAGTAGATGGGTCCCCAGGGCGCTGACCGGACGGCACCGTCGCAGAAAGCAGACGGGGAGCGGCAGAACCCGTGCGACGACAGAGGCGCAGCTGATTGAGATGCCGACGCACCTCACCAGAGGCCCCCAAAACCAAATACATCGCGCGGCCGAGGCAGCGAAGAATGCGCCCTGCAAGCCAACGCCGTGAACCTCGATAGTTGCGATAGAATACAACGTCGCCTGGAGCAAAAGCAGGAGTCTGCCGCTGCACAGGAACCTGATGCGGCGGGTGCAGCAAAGACATCAAGGTTCGATGAGGACGACCGTGGAGCAACTCAGCCAGCGAGCGACCATCTCGGGGCTGCGAGCGATATGATGACAAAAAGAGCAACAACGCGTCCTCCCGAGAATGCGACTCTTTCAACTTCAACATCTGTGACTTGAAAGTCCGGACCAATCGTTCAGCGGCACCGTTTGACTGAGGCGAAAGCGGCGCGGACGTCAGATGTTGAATACCATTGGCCTGGCAGAATGACTGAAATTCTGCGGACAGGAATTGTGGACCATTGTCGGAAACAATAGTCTGCGGAAGACCTTCAATGCAAAAGATAGCAGACAACGCTTGGATGGTGGCAGATGACCTCGTGGAAGACATCCGGACAAAAAAAGGAAAATTACTGAAGGCATATACCAGAACCAACCATCGAGCATTCCAGAATGGACCAGCAAAATCGATGTGCAAGCGTTGCCAAGGGGAAGTGGCTTGTGGCCATGAAAAGACTTTCCGCAGCGGTGCGGATTGTTGTTCGGCACACGACATGCAAGAAGAACACATATTCGTTATCGCAGCATCGATTCCGAACCAAGTACAGTGCTGACGAGCAAGTTGTTTCGTTCGCACTATACCCCAATGTCCTTGGTGAAGAAGCCGTAAAACAGAGGACTGTAACGAACGTGGGACCACGACTCGGGACTGATCATTATCAGAACGCAACAACAAAACACCACGTCGAACAAAAAGTCGCTCCTTGTGAGAAAAAAATCGGCGAACCAACGGATCCTCGATCCGAGACTTTGACAAAGGCCATTGCGTAGCAACAAAACGCAAAACGGTAGCAAGGACCAGGTCAGCAGCTGTGGCTGTAGCTACACGACGAAAATCAATCGGAAACGATTCGACCACGTCATCGGTTTCTGAATCAATGAACATGCAAGCAAGTTCGGAAGAATCGAATGCTCTATCCTCAGCAACAGGCAAACGGGACAACACATCGGCGTTTCCGTGCTTAGCAGTGGACCAATACAAGATATCGTAGCGGTACTGCGAGAGGAAAATAGACCAGCGAATGAATTTCTGCGCTGTACGCGGAGGTACAGGCTTGTTTGGATGAAAAAGCGATGTCAAAGGTTTGTGGTCTGTGATGATGGTGAAGTGACGACCATACAAGAAATCATGGAACTTAGTAACACCAAACACGAGAGCCAAAGCTTCTTTCTCTATCTGTGAATAATTTCTTTGCGCGGACGAGAGCAATTTTGACGCAAAGGCAGTAGGGCGATCATGCGATCCATCGCTGTGCGCAAGCACAGCACCGATCCCGAAATCCGATGCATCTACCATCAACAAAAGGGGTTTCTGGGGATCGAATGGCGTAAGGTAAGTATTTGAAAGCAACGCCTATTTCAACTGGCGAAAGGCGCGTTCGCATTCCGTCGTCCAGAGGAACGTAACACCTGTACGGCGTAAGCGATGAAGCGGAGCTGAAATGGAAGAGAAATGGCGTACATTCATTCACACCTTGTGATTCCAAATCGTGTAATGTTCTTGCTACCTCATCACGCAATGCGTGGGGAACATTGCGCGCTCTGAAAAATTTCGGTTGCGCGGTTACTTTCAGTTCCAAATGTGCTTCATAGTCCTTAGCGCAACCAAGGCCCGGTGCAAAAATGTCTGCAAATTCTTCACATAGACGAGAAACACTTTCGGAAGGCACAGTCTGATTCACTGATAGGACCTGATTTACTATAGACAAGTTAAACAATTGAAATAAATCTAAACTAAACAAGTTCACTGCAGTAGAAGAACGAAGAACGTAAGATGACACAAGTTTTGTTTGTCCCTTGTATGTTGCAAGAACAGTGCACTGTCCTAACACAGGGATCTCCTGTCCTGAATAACTATGTAACTTAACAGTTGCGGCACGCAACGGAGGTTTGCCCAGTTGTTTGTACGTGTCGTGATTGATCAATGAAATTGCAGCTCCGGTATCGAGCTGGAATGGGATCACTTTGCCTGCAAAGTCCAAGTCTACAAAAAGTTTATTGTCCTGCTGACGACAAGAGCGACTGTCTCGTGCAATTTGAACTGATACAGGTACAGCATCACTTGCTAATTGACGCGATTTCCGGCGACGTCGACGCTCACTTTGTGTGGGACGAACACAGCCACTGTTAGAGACAGTGGCACTGGACGAAGTGGAATTAATTACATGAATGTCCATGGGCGAAGGTTCACGAGCCTGAGTATTCTTGGTTCGATTACGGCGCAAAGCAAAGGGCCTGGAATGGTTGTGATTGTCTGATCTGAGCTTTTTCTGGCAAACACATTGAACATGTCCTTTCTTATTACAGAAAAAGCAAATAGCTTGGCGTGACGGGCAGTTTTCACGCGAATGTCTAGTAGCACACCGCGGGCATGATTTCACTGCATTTGTATGCTGGCGCAGCACACCTGGTTTAGAGTGTGGCGGCAACTGCGCGGACGTGTGCGAGGGCAGTTTACCGGGCTGTGCAGCGCGCCCGGCGGACCGGTTAATGTTACACACGGCTAACGAAGTTGCAAATGATTCCTGAGCAAAGTCAAGCATGTCTTGTCTATCCAATATGTCTATCACTTGTTGAAGGGAGGGATTAACGAGTTTCAAAATCTGTCCCCGTATGCGAACATGAGAAACGTTCTGTGCTATTGCATCACGTACCATAGTATCTGAATAAGGGAGTCCACATGCACACTCAAAAGCACAATCCCTTGTAAGGCCTTGCAATGTTGCAACCCACTCCCTATTAGTTCGACCGGCCGTACGTTTTGTACAAAAGAAAGTATACCTTTTTGCAACTACATTAACTGTTTCCTTGAAATAGGCATCTAAAGCACACAAAATTTCTTCGTAGGACAGAGTTGCTACGTCGCGTCGGGGAAATAATTTCACTATCACACGGTACGTTTGCACCCCTACACACGCCAATAAATGAGGCTGCCGCTCGTTACCTTGAATTCTGTAGGCGGCGAGATGAAATCCGACCTGGCGTGACCACTCCGTCCAAGTTTCCACGTCTGCTTGAAAATTACGGAATGGTGGTGCAACTGCATGTTGTGGCTGCGGTAGCGGTGAAGCGGCGGCGGCCGCATCGGTTTGCAGTGCACGTTGACCCTGGACGAGCTGTCCAAGGGCATCCAATAACGCCTGCGTCTGCTGATTCTGCAAGCGATAAAATCCGGACAGTACATCTGGTGAAGCCATGACACAAGTAAATGTAAGCAATTAGAAAGAACAAGACCCTTTCCGTTGACTCGTCGCCAAAAATGTTGTGTCTAGACAAGACAGCCTAGACACAATGAAAGGAAGCCGAAAGGCACGCGCTAAGCTAAAGCAGGATGGCGTGAGGTCTGAAACAGGATACGTAATGAATGCTACAAAGAAAAGTACGTAGCTTCTGGAATACTTAACTTTAATCCATCCTTTTGGTACATCTGGAGATTGTGGCGATACAAGTGAGACTCATTAGATACATGCAACGTTACTAATGGCGCCTTGCTAGGTCGTAGCCATTGACTTAGCTGAAGGCTATTCTAACTATTGGCTCGGCTAATGAGCAATGCTTCGTCCATGTAGTCTCTAGCAAAGTCGTCCGTACAACTGGGGCGAGTGCTAGTCCGTATTTCGAGACCTGCCTTGTGGTGGCGCTCGGTCTGCGATCACACAGTGGTGACACGCGGGTCCGACATGTACTAATGGACCGCGGCCGATTTAAAGCTACCACCTAGCAAGTGTGGTGTCTGGCGGTGACACCACAATAACAACAGATCGTTATTATACATCCACAGATGTAGTCGAGGAGCTTTACAATGATTAAAAGTTAAATTTGGTGGGAACACTGAAGAGTAACAAAAAATACATACCATAACAGCTAAAGAAGAGATATATTCCTATAAGTCCTTATCCACAGATACGGAAATAGGCAACACACCAGTTACCTTGGTTTCATACATCCCAAAACTGAAGCCTACAAAGAATCTCCTGCTTGATATGCGATCTGTAGTTTTCCCAGCGTATTTCCAATTTGGACAGTTCTCAGGTATCCGACCGGGTAGCGTCGTAATTTCTCCACAATATTTCGGCAGACATACACGCTGCCATCTTCAGGTGGTTCCTGACGAATGCTTTGCTGTTATATTGATGGGGCCCCTCCACGCCCGCACCAACGTGGTGACCAAACCAAAAGTTCTACTGTCACCTCCGTAAACATGTTAGTTATCTAGTAAGTAGATCACAGGATGCTGGGCTGTGATGTTACCCGTGCGTCTGGGTAAGACTACGCATTAACACGGTCCATCAGGTGATAGATAGTGGACGAAACGCGAGTGAGGGTAGCGATTTGAAAAGCAGAGGTGAAAAAAGTGCCACGGCTCGTGCCGTGGGAAAAAAACCTCTGCGACAGTGGGATGGGTAGTAGGAGCAGTAGTGGCTTACTAGCTGCGATAGTTCATGCGAGGTTAGATTTGTTAGTATGGGTATATGCATCGTTACCGTGGCAAGCGATGGTGATGTATCCCAGTTGCTGCAGCCGCTACATTCCTGCAACAATCAGGATCGTTATATATTAGTGGGAGATCGGCCATAGATCATCTCACTGTGTGTGTGTGTGTGGGAAAGGGCGGGGTGGAGCTTGTCTGCATGCATTACGGCTTCCCTGCGTGGTGCCAGTTATTCGGCAGTGTGTTCCAGCTGGATATCCAGTAATGGCGTCTGATTAAGAGGGGCTCACCTGTACCGTTGTGTTTGCGTGTGCTTGGCCATAGATGTTAGGTCTATAGCGTCCCCAGTGCCATATTACGAAAAGACAATATTTATAAAGAAGACATTCATAATTTGTAAGAGATTTTTTTTATCATGTAGCCGTAAAATAATAATTTCTCTGTGTAGGTTTAGATTGCAAAGAAATAATTTATGACAGAATGATCTAAAGAGACGACAAGATACGCTCTTTTGTTAATTTTTTAGTCGACTTCACTTCTTCTTCGCTTGTCTTGAATGTGTCTAGAGGGACATCTTGCGTGTGCTGACGAATGTAAGCATATTTGTATGAGTTAAGCATATAATATACTGATTTAAATTTATTGTGCACTTTTAATTTGTAAGAGGTGATCCCGATTTCATGTCCGCCTTCCTTGAATTAACCTGCATTCAAGTAATTTACAGCTCAACAATCGCAGCGGCCGATGCAGCCAACGACGCCATTACGTGGCGATATTAACTTATGAAAATTTAACGGAAGCTGAAAACTCGCCCGCTATTAGCATAATATCAATTTTTCTCCACAGCCGCACGAAGTTGCAGAAATACTTAGCTTTAAGATTCTTATTTTCAGTACCATAGCCGAGACCCAGAGCCAGGACTCTGACTACAATACAATGGTTAACGGAGGTAAGAAAATACTCTCGCGCGTGTGTGGGCCGCAATTGTAATTAATAACTAAAGATCTTTTGCTTTAACGTCAACTGACTAGCCGAGGAAATTTATATGAAAAGTTTATTACATTGTTCAACTTGAATATCATTTTTATTAAGGCCCACCACGTAAGTCGGCAACAATCAAAAAAATAATAATAACAATAATAATATATACATTAAAATACGACGACCGACGGACGCGAGATTGGCGCCGCAACTTTGGGGCCCGATTAATATGATTCTATTGTAATGAATGTAATTATGTATGTGTCTAATTGTTGTAAAATATTAATGCTTGTATGAATTCTTTTACATGTACAACAAGAAAACCACACCCTGAGGAGATCTGGAGAGGAAAAAGTGTAGAAAAGAAAAAGGATTGCGAGAAAGAAAAATAAGTAAGGTAAGGCCTATTGTGCAAGCATCCTGTGTAGCTCTGTGCGGAATATCGAACACATGTGCACATGAGATACCTTCGGTGTTTCGTGTATTTATGTGTTTATTTTTGGAGGGATAATTATTCGTTTTGTGTATTTATGTGTTTATTTTTGGAGGGGATAATTAATCGTGTGTGTATCAGTGTTAAAGATTCGTCAGTGGCTTAAAGTGAATTTAGTATGGGTAAGATAGGGCAACCTAAAGCATCCGTACCAGAAGAACAAAATTCTGTTAATATGGAAAGTGAGGATCATTTGCAATACGTAAACGAATCCCAAGCCACCGCCTCGGATAACATAATTTCCGGAGCGGGGGGCGAGGATCTGTGGACGGTGAATGACGCTCCACAGCAGAATGGGAATAGAGTAACAACTCCACTGCCTGGGCAGGGGGGCCAATCGAGTGCTAGATTAAGCGGGGCACCAGTATGCTCACCGATTGCAGACCCATTTGCAGAATTTCTGCGCAGGTTAGAAGAAAGAGATAGGGAAAGAGATCAGAAACTGGCTCAGATGCTCCATGAGCAAGAGCAACAAAGAGAACTGAAAGAAAGGGAAAAGGAAAGAATGTCAGAACAGAGGGAAAAACAAAGAGACGAAAAACTGGCTCAGATGTTCCATGAGCAGGAGAAAAAATTAACGCAAAAGCTCATTGAGCAAGAGCAGCGCAGTGAAGCAAAACTCGACAGTATCCAAAGCGAACTTGCCGAGATGCGGGACGCGTGCAAAGAAATACCCGATCTTGTGCAAAGCTTAGCCGGAGAGATGCAAAAATTACAGATATCGCAGGCTAAGCTTGAAGACAATGTCCAGACTTTAACCAACCGCGTGGATAATGTGGAGATAGATGCACGGAAAAGTATTGACTCATATTTGGAAGTGCAAGCTCAAAAAGTAGAAAAAGAATTAAATGAATGGCTAGAAGTAAAGGATCGCGAGATATCTGCAAAGATTGAAAGCGATGTAAAAACAGCTGTAGAACAAGCGACTGCGGCCGCGAGTGTAAATATTGACGCTAGCGCTGCCGCACTACGTGCCGAATTAACACAGATCAAATCCCGTGTGACAGCGGAGTTGCCAAATTGGCAACAGGAGGTCGCGCGGAGACTGTCTGCGTTGGAAAGCAATGTAAACAGTGGCGGACAGATCATGAATCCGACTTCGCGCACTGATTACTATAATAACGCTGACGGTAGCCAGGGTGCGAGTGCGCAACCGCAACCTAATGCGAATTATGAGCACGAGCAACATGCGATACCGTGCAGCGCACATCACGAAGTGATGAATGTCCCAGAATGTAGCAATCAGACATGCAAAAAAGAGGACAATGTAATAAAACACAGGACATTCCAACCCTTCAATAGCGAAAAACGAAATGTCCACCCTGTTGTATTTATTAAGAGCTTCAGGAATGTGTTTCCCAGGACATGGACGGAAAGACAAAGAATACAGTTCGTGGTCTCCTTTATTCAAGGTGACGCGGCACTGTGGGCCACCGACGTGTCCGAAAAATGTCTAACGATGCAACAGTTTGAAGGTGCATTCTTGCAAAAATTCTGGTCCGATAGCGTCCAAGAAAGACTACGAAAGGAGTTGTACAGTCCAGAAATGTACAATCCTAAGATGGGAACGTTACGCAAATATTTCGAAAAGTATATAAACAAAACCAGGTACTGGGACGAACCAATGTCCGATCGTGACATAATCAGATTAATAAAAATGAAGTTGCCCAGTGAAATTAAAAGATATTTCATCAATGTGCCGGAATACGATATAGAACAATTCATGGAAATAGTGGATTCTGTTGACCTATTGATCGAAGATATGAAAACCGAAAACAAGTGGAACCATGCAGGCTATAATCAACACAAAGCCGATTACAATAGCAGCCATAGTAACGGTAGTAACTTAGTACCAAATGGTAACGGGAATAGGCAAGAGCACCGGCAACAGAATCAAGGCACAAACAATGGCAATGGTTATAACGGCAACGGTTATAATCGTGAAAATCGAAAGAGACATCATGATGGACGCATGAGTAATGGACATAATGGTAACGGCAATCCGCAATGGCGGAACAACCGAAACCAGTGGCGTGGTCGTAACGAACCGACACCACAGTGGCAACAAAACACAGCGCCACAATGGAACGCCAACCCAGGTCCGTCACAGAACATGTCAGGGAGTTACAACCGACCACCACAAAACCAGAGCCATACACAATATCAAAATACGCCATCGGGGAGGCAGGGCGGCCAACTCAACAGTAGCAACAACAACAACCAGAACCACAATGTGAGGTTAGTGGAAGTGACAGACAACTGTCAACCCACTAATGCTCATCCGTTAAACTAAAGACAGCCACAATACGCTCTCCGTTGTTGGCTGCAGGATGGTGTAGTGAGGGCACATTCACAGATGACAGCCATAAACTTTGTATGCTGAGATACAATGAAGGAACAAAAATAGAAAAGGAACTTGTAGACATACCGCAGACATGTAACCGAACCGACAAAAGTGTTGTGCAGGCTATATTGCAAGCAGATATGTATGGAGCACCAATACACATAATAGTCGATACCGGTGCGTCAACCAATGTCATGAGCGCAAATTTTTACAAGTACTTGAGTCAAAATAATAGAATACCAGTATTGCCAGTGAAGAATTGTCGTGTTACAGGTGCAATAGGTGCACAATCTCATATCATAAAGCACCAGGTGCAAGTCGAGTTTACGGTAGGAAATGAAGCAATGAAAAGCTCGTTCCTAGTAGTTAAGGGATTAGGTGTTGCTTGCATCCTGGGGATGGAATTTTTACGCCAGAGGGACGCAAAAATCGACCTCTTGTGCGGGGAAGTAAGCCTTATGAATGAGGATAGACGTGTAATTTTGCCGTTGTTGAGGACACGGGAAGTGCACGGTAAATATTGCCGGAGCTTTCAAACGAGGTTCGAAGGAATACAGGTAATGAATTTATATTCTGACTTAAGTACAAGACAAGCATGTTATAAGGAGTTTATTACTGAAGACAGAGAGGAAAAAAGGAAACTGATAGCCATGAAAGTTAGGGAGTCAGAACATTTGACTGAAGCACAACAAAACGAATTGACTCAGCTACTTACAGATTATGAGAATGTGTTTTCGGAAAAACCCGGTGTTATCGACGGCTACACCTATAACATCGAAGTGGTACCTCACGATACTTTCTGTCACGCAAACTACACCATCCCGTGGTCAAAGAAGGAGGCAGTTACGAAGGAAATAAGAAAAATGCTTGATTGGGGGATAATTGAACCATCTCTATCCCCGTACAGCAGTCCGCTCGTGGCCGTAGCGAAAGCGGACGGCAGTATACGTCTCGTGCTTGATGCGCGCGATATTAACAAAATAATTGTACCTGTCAGAACGCGACCAGAAAACCTGGATGAACAGATACAGAAGTTTTATGGAGTTAAATATCTGACCTCTGTCGATATGCGTTCGTCGTATTGGCAAATCCCACTAACTGAATCATCAAGAAAGTACACTGCCTTTGTGTTTGCCGGCAGAAGTTACCAATTTAAAGTTTTACCATTTGGATTAAATGTTAGTGCAGGTGTCTTCATTGCAGCGCTCGATAAAGTATTAGGACCAGATTTGTTGGACCGAGTAACGTTGTATGTCGATGACTTATTAATAGCTACTCCCGATTGGGAAAGCCACATGGACACGCTGAGATGCGTACTAAAAAGATTTTCTGAGGTAGGCGTAACAGCAAACCTCGCAAAATCCAAATTTGGCAGGGAGAGAATAAAATTTCTTGGTCATGTAATATCACCTACAGGTATTGTGCCCGATCCGAAGAAAATGGCAGCAATTGAGAACTTCCCTCCTCCTAGAACCAAGAAACAGTTAAAGGCATTTCTGGGTCTAGTGTCATTTTTCAGACGATTCATACCTGACCAGCTTTTAAATGATAATACCCTGTTAAACTTGTTGAGAAAGAATACACCCTGGATATGGAATGAACTGTGCCAGCAATCATTTGAGCAAATACGACAAGCCCTTCTAAATGCTAATCTACTGTCACATCCTGACGTGTCAAAGGAATTTTGCCTTGCTACAGACGCCTCCACTGTCGGACTAGGCGCGTGTTTATTTCAAATCGATGAGGATGGTGGAAACAAGAACGTAAGAATAATCGGTTTCGCAAGCCGAGTGTTGTCAAGTTGTGAACGATCATATACAGTCACCGAACTCGAAACACTAGCAGTAGTATGGGCCATGAAGAAGTTCAGATACTATGTGTACGGAAAAAATGTAAAAATTTTCTGTGATCATCAGGCCTTAAGTTTTTTGCTGACATGCAAGTTAATGCACGACAGGTTGACTAGGTGGGTGCTTGCTCTGCAGGAATATCAATTTCAAATAATGTATATAAAAGGTTGTGACAACGTAGTGCCTGATGCTTTGTCACGGTTGCCACAAGGTCTGCCTGAGTTAACAACAATACTAGAACAGGCAACAGAGTACAAAATTTTAGTTATGAAAGACCCTACTTGTCGAAAAAAGTTCCTGCAGACGTGCAAGCAACTGCCTAGTTTACAGGACGAAGATGCAGCTTGGGGAAAAGTCAAACAAGAACTCCTATCTTCGGGTGGAAATCAGATAGGTAGCCATTATTCTGTGCAAAATGGGGTATTATATTACCGGAAGGAGGTTAACAAGGACTTGTGGTGTATCTGTGTACCGGAAGTATGTATTAGTGATTTAATCTGGCACGTGCACCTTTCGTGGGGACACGTGGGTATTGAAAAATGTAGAGCACTTCACGCAAGACAATGTCATTTTAAGAATATGAAAAGAATAATTCAGAATGTTGTAAGGACATGTGTAGTTTGTCAAAGGACGAAACCTACAAATCTGCCCACTGTAAGTGAATTGCATCCTGTTGTTCCTAACAAACCATTACGACTAGTTTCTGTTGACATTCTAGGGCCACTACCCACTGGCAGAGGTGGTGTGAAATATGTATTTGCTGTATATGATGCCTTTTCCAAATTTCTAAAATTGTATCCTGTAAAAGCTTCAACGGCCACACCCCTCATTCAAAAATTACGAACAGATTATTTTGTTAATGTTGGCAAACCACAGATTATATTATCCGATAATGCCACCTATTTTACTGGTCTCAAATGGAAAACGTTTCTACAAGAGCAAGGTGTTAAACACATTTTTGTAGCTCGATTTCACCCGGAGAGCAGTCTTGTAGAGCGTACCTTTAAAGAGTTGAACAGGTTCATGAGAACTTACATTCCGAATCGCCACACCAAGTGGGCAGAATACGTTTCGACTTTTGAGGAACTCCATAATAGATTGCCACATTCAGCCACCGGTTATACTCCACTAGAAGTCATGTTTGGAAAGAATGAAACCGACAGCTGGCTGTCACCATTACCAACTGTACCACGACAAGTTGTACCTCACGAACAAATTATAGCTGAGACTCTAAATAACTTAACGAGGTGCGCGGAGCGCCGAAAGGAAAAGCATGACAAGAAAATAAAGAAGGTAACAGTGTATCAACCAGGTGACTTGGTTCTAATAAGGACTCATCCCAAGTCATCTCTGTTAGCGAAAAAGAATAAAAAATGGCAACTGGTGTATGCCGGGCCCTACAAAATCATAGACATACCACATGGATGTAGCTATTTGTTGGGTGACGTAGAATCTGGAGAGATTAAAGGACTCTATCCATACAAAGACTTAAAGAAGTTCGCTCAGTAGAGCAACGGTTACCTTTGTGTGTAGTAGGTTAAGTTTATAGCGTATTTTTTCTGTGTGTAAATGTTCCGATTTTAGTGTAATATTTAAAGACAATGAGGCACACAAGATTAGTGCGATTCAATTTTGTAGATGTTAAGGAATAATAGTATTTTTAAGCAATTGCATTTTGAAGAAAAAAAATGAACGTAGGTTTAAGAATATGTTAAAAATTTCATGTTGAAAAATGCTTTAAAAATATTTTTAAAAAATTCAATAGCATGTAATGATGAAAGAATTTTTCATTAGTGTGTCATGAATATTTTTGAACTGTAGTAGTAATGCAACTTATGAAATTCAATATTATAGTGTATAAGTCGTTTCATGTATTTATGTCTATACCGATCTTGAAATATGCTCAAGCATAATTTACTTAACAATGTGAGTGCAGGGTGTACATCACCCAAGGTACCTCATGTGTTGTGGACAAGGTACAAAGCAAATCAATAAACGCGACTACCGCTAAGCATTGTTAGAATATATTGCCATCTGCTAAGGCAGAGATTTGCACGAATTTGTAGTGCAAACAAAAGTCACAAATCTAACATTAATCTAGGAACTTGCACGCTAGGCCTAGATTATAAAATGTGTACAATAATGCGAGAGGCAAGGTTTTGTAAAGTCGAGCCTGGCTCTGGAGAGCAAGTACGCAATGAGTGGGCAGACATGACATGGGGACTTACCTCAGATGAGACGGAAATACAATTGTATAGTCAAAAAATCTGAAGGCAAGTACGACTCTAAGTGGAAAATAAAAAGAGATAATTAGTGCGAGAGACTGGTAAAATCCAGCACTAGCCAAAATCCAGTTCAGACTGAATGAAATACATTAGTGTTTGTGAACTAATCGAAACAGTTACTTTAAGCAGTGTGAAAAACTGTGAAGGTGAAACTGTGATATGGACAGTGAAGTGCTAGTATTGAACGTTCAACAGCGGTGAGGACGCCAAACGCCAATATTACGCACGAAAAACTGTGAATTTGCCTATAAATGTGAACTGTTAACGTGAAGTGAACCCACAGTCAATATTTTTGGGACAGACTGTAGTTTCAGTGAGCAGAATAATGCGAGATTGGAATGCGATGCGTGGACTGTTGCAAAACAGCGACCGCAGAAACGGCGAATGTTTGTGCTAAGCTCGTATTGGGACACTCACCAGTGCCTGCGAGTGCGGCGAAAACATAAATAATTTTATCAAGACAAAAACTGACGTGTAATGGAAACAGTATTGCATCAAAACTGCATTCACGGGAGAAGGTCCATGTCATGTTTTCTGCAAGACAGTGCTAGCTTGACACTCGGAAACTGGCGAAAACTTAACAACAACTGCCGCACTAATAAATGCTCCTTTCCCACTAGCGTAACCATCTGAAGCGGGAAACAAATATTACGTTGGTTGTGTGTGTGTTTCATGTACTACGTCGGAGATGCGTAGCAGAGCTGACTCCTGCCAACAAGAGCGGGGGGCGGATATCATCCCACTCCGCCACGCCCGGCCGAGACAGAAGCGCATCGCCAACGGTACAGCCGATCAGCTGATTCTGACGTTCCGCGACGGCGAGACACACGCTGGCGTCGAGCGGGCGTTGACCTCTCCGCAGCCGCCGCGAACGCCGAGCACCGAACACACCAACCGACGCCGTCGCGAGCCAAACGTCGCGGCGTAGATCATCAACGACACCGCAATCAATTGTTTTAATGACCTCATTTTTTGCATAGTGCAACAAAAATATTTGTATGCACATCCTGTACTCCAATGACATTCCAGAAACAATTAAGTGAAAGTGACCAAAGCAGTTAGTCTGTCGCTCCGCCGAGGTTTTCCCCAGGTTTCCCTACGGCCGCGCCAAATGGGGAGCGAACAGTTGACACCCCTGGGACTTCAAATATTCCGGACTAACTCGTGGTTGTATACCTTGAACCTCATCTGTATTACACTTTGTGGACAACACACCTCAGTAATTTAACGCTTTAAATATACGATGTGACATATATAGACTATGAAAGAAAACTCTGTGTGTGGACACTGTGGACATGAAAGTGGAAATATTTATGTCAAAAAACACGAACATTTTTTATGACATAAACATTTCGGGGGGCAATATAGCGTCCCCAGTGCCATATTACGAAAAGACAATATTTATAAAGAAGACATTCATAATTTGTAAGAGATTTTTTTTATCATGTAGCCGTAAAATAATAATTTCTCTGTGTAGGTTTAGATTGCAAAGAAATAATTTATGACAGAATGATCTAAAGAGACGACAAGATACGCTCTTTTGTTAATTTTTTAGTCGACTTCACTTCTTCTTCGCTTGTCTTGAATGTGTCTAGAGGGACATCTTGCGTGTGCTGACGAATGTAAGCATATTTGTATGAGTTAAGCATATAATATACTGATTTAAATTTATTGTGCACTTTTAATTTGTAAGAGGTGATCCCGATTTCATGTCCGCCTTCCTTGAATTAACCTGCATTCAAGTAATTTACAGCTCAACAATCGCAGCGGCCGATGCAGCCAACGACGCCATTACGTGGCGATATTAACTTATGAAAATTTAACGGAAGCTGAAAACTCGCCCGCTATTAGCATAATATCAATTTTTCTCCACAGCCGCACGAAGTTGCAGAAATACTTAGCTTTAAGATTCTTATTTTCAGTACCATAGCCGAGACCCAGAGCCAGGACTCTGACTACAATACAATGGTTAACGGAGGTAAGAAAATACTCTCGCGCGTGTGTGGGCCGCAATTGTAATTAATAACTAAAGATCTTTTGCTTTAACGTCAACTGACTAGCCGAGGAAATTTATATGAAAAGTTTATTACATTGTTCAACTTGAATATCATTTTTATTAAGGCCCACCACGTAAGTCGGCAACAATCAAAAAAATAATAATAACAATAATAATATATACATTAAAATACGACGACCGACGGACGCGAGAGGTCCTTACAAGTATATCTTTTGGTCTTTTATGTTTCCATCTATGGTTGTGGTCGTAGTTCCCCAGATTCAGAATAAATGGGTTCTGCGAATATCTGGAGTTTCTGTATAGTCTTGTGGTGAGTTTGTGGATTACCTAAGTGAGAGTCTCAAGTCGGTATTCCCGGTGAAGGTCTGCGATGCGTGTGTATCATGGAGCATTGCTTATGATTTTGAGTACTTTGTTTAGTATGAGCTGCAGACGGCGCAAGCGTGTAGGCGCAGCGTATCCCCAAACAGGAGCTGCGTACGTCATCAGGGGTCGAGTAAGTGTCATGTACATGGACCTCGACACCCTTCTGTTCAGTGTGCTACGCCTGTTGAGCATAGGGTAGAGCTGTTTGAGCCTCGCACTTGCTCGGTTGGTCACGTGTTGTATGTGGTCCACCCAGAGTAATTTCTGGTCCAGACAGACACCGAGGTACTTGACTTTCTCATGGAAACGTATCGGGCGTGCATGTAGAGTTATTGGTCTGCAGTATCGGTGTTTGCACAGTTGCTTCGGTCTTCTGGTGAACAGAACGGCTTCGCACTTGTCGACGTTTACTCTAACACGCCATTTCTCCAACTAAGGCTCAGCCACTCTGAGTGCTATCTGTAAGCATGACGTAATGTTTGATGGTTTTCAATCTCGCGCGAAGACGGCTGTGTCATCCGCGTAGATTGCCATCATTATGTTGTGTGTGGTTGGGAAATCGTTTATGTAGAGGTTAAACAGTAGGGGCCCTAGGAAGCTTCCTTGGGGTACCCCCGCATGTATACCGTGTCGTGTTGATTGTTTTCCCTCCACGTCAGTGTTGAAACTCCTGTCTGTGAGGTATGAGAGTATTAGATGCACCAGCCCGTCGGGGAATCCCGCGTCCCTGAGTTTGCGAATGAGGCCGTTGTGCCATAGGCGGTCGAAAGCCTTTTCAATGTCCAGGAACAACGCCCCTGTTGCTTTGTTTGTGTTGAAGCCATGTGTTATATGTTCAGCGGCCCATAAGAGTTGTGTTGTGGAGTGGTGATTCCTCCTCTCGGCGCCCTATATATACTAGCCGTTACCCCCTCCACCATTCCTCTCCTGGTGTCTGGCTATTGGAGGTGGTGGGGGAAGCGGCGCCTGGGTCTGAACTGGGGTCTGCAGTCTTCCTGCTGCCGCCGTCGGGGGTGGTCCCCGACCTCTGGGACCGCATCTTTCTCTCCAGGGTGAGCGCAGGGTTCACAGCCTGACTAAGTTGAAGGCCGCTGTCATTATTAATTAGATCGTGCTGGACAATGGTGCCCTACCGTTTCTTGACGTCCTGGTGAAACGGAAACCTGACGGCAACCTAGGACACAGTGTATACAGAAAACCTAGACACACCGATTTGTACCTAAATCCCTTCAGTTGCCACCACAACTCCCAGCGTGAATGCGTTTTGTGCACACTTGTTCACTGGGGATATGGAAAAGGGTAGAGAAATCTTTGTGGTTTTTATATATTTAGAAAAGGCTTTTGATAGAGTTCAGTGGAACAAGATGATATCCTGAAGAGGAAAGGAGTAGATTGGAAAGAGAGACGGCTGATATAGAATCTATATTTACACCAGAAAGTAAGGATAAGGATTGGAAATGAAATGTCAGAAGGAAGCAGCATTGGACGAGGTGTTAGAGAAGGTTGTTGCCTTTCCCCACTGTTGTTTAATGTATACCTTGAAGAGATTATTGCGAAAAGCTAAGATGGGAAAAGAGGAATATGTATTGGTGGAAAGAGAATAGAATGTATAAGATTTGCCGATGACATGGTATTAGTGGCAGAAAGTGAGCGGACAGTGAATAACATGCTCAAAGATCTGAATGAAGCTTGTGTGGAATATGGGATGCAAATAAACACAGCAAAAATAAAGAGTATGGTCATCAGCACAAGACACAGACTGTCCAATATTAAAATAGGACGATCTACCATTAGCCAAGTAAGTGCATTTAAATATCTTGGAAGCACAATAACCGAAGACTTGAGATGTCACCAGGAGGCGAAAACTCGAATTGCCGTAGTGAAGGAGGCATTCAACAGAAAGAGGAGACTCTTATGTGGCAAATTAGATAAAGGACTAAGGAAAAGGCTTTACAAATGTTTTGTCTGGAGTGTGGCACTATATGGGGTAGAAACATGGACACTGAGACGAGAGGATGAAAAAAGGTTAGAAGCATTTGAGATGTGGATGTGGAGGAGAATGGAGAGAAGAAGCTGGATGGAAAGAGTAATGAAAGAGTGAAGATGTCTGCTGAACGTTGTAAGAGAAAGGAAAAAGAACTGGTTGGGACATTCATTAAGAAGGGAGTCCTTGCTAGCAGATGCTTTGGAAGGATTGGTTTGTGGGAGAAGACTGAGAGGAAGAAGGAGATACTAGATGGTAGACGACACAAAGAGAAGACGAAGTTATGCAGACCTGAAGAGGATGGCAGAAGACCAGACAGCCTGGAGAACTACCATGTGAAAACCTGCCTTTAGGCAGAACACTGATGATGATGATGATCGATCTGCGATCGAGAGAGCCTTCCAGCAGAACTGCAGCACCTCGAGAAAACATTTCGGAGAAATGGGTACAACCAGAAGCAAATAAGGCACGCACTTAGAGAGACCGCGCCAAGAGAAGAGAAAGACGAAACAGAAGAACACAAGTCATTGGCGTGCATTCCATTTGTCGGGAACACCTCAAGAAAAATCGGAAGAATCCTGGGGAAACACAATGTGAAATGTGTATTACGACCCCTGCAGAAACCTTGACTCTACTGGCGTCAGTGAAAAATTACCTAGGCCTTCGAAAACCAGGTTTTTATCAAATTCCCTGTCAGTGCGGAAAATCATACACTGGGGAGACAGTCCGCAATGCAGGAGAGAGGTGCCGCGAACACAAGCGCTATATCGAATTACGCCACGCCACTAAATCAGCCGTGGCTCACCATTGTATAGATACTGGCCATACTGTGAACTATGAAAAAACAAATATACTCTGTCAATGCTCCTACTTTGGGACTATGTTACTAAAGAGGCCATCGAAATCAGACTACAGGACGATGTAATAAATAAAGACAGCGGCCTTCAACTTAGTCAAGCTTGGAGCCCTGCACTCAGCCTGGAGAGAAAGATGCGGTTCCAGAGATCGAGGACCGCCCCCGACGGCGGCAGCAGGGAGACTGCAGACCCCAGTTCAGACCCAGGCGCCGCTTCCTCCACCACCTCCAATAGCCAGGAGAGGAACGGTGGAGGGGGTAACGGCTAGTATATATAGGGCGCCGAGAGGAACAGCACAGCATTTGTCAGGAACCACCTGAAGATGGCAGCGTCTACGTCTGCCGAAATATTGTGGAGAAATTACGACGCTACCCGGTCGGATACCCGAGAACTGTTCAAATCTCCGACTTCTTTCCACACAACACAATGATATCAAGGTGTATGAGTCGACAGAGGAAGAAAAGACAAGCATCAATCTCTACTACAATGATACCAAAGGGAGCATAGATAGCATTGATCAAATAACGCAATATCATTAAGTAAACCGAGGGACAAGAAGGTGGCCATTATTTCTCTCTTTGTCACCTTGATAGATATTGCCCGTCTCAGTGCTGGGACAATTTTCAAGATAAACAACCCAAACTGGAATAAGAAGAAGCGTAATGTAAGAAGGCTGTATCTGTTAGAATTAGGTCAGCAGCTCGTTAGGCAAGCTGTGGAAGAGAGCAAAGAATATCACGGGTTTGCAAAAGCCTGTCGTCTCTGCAGTGGAAAGTGATCTAGGGAAATTCTGCCCAGCAGTACTGCAACTGTTCAATCTGTTGAATTTTATTCAAGAGGAAGATGTCACGTCTGTTTCAAGAGTAAAAACTCTAAAAATGAAAAGGACAAGATGACAAAAGTGTCTCTAGTTTGTTGCAGGTGTTCCAAGTATGTGTGTTCCACTCATTCTGCAAAATCAATCATATGCAAAGGTTGTGAAATTGAAAGTGAGCAGGAAGGAAAAGATCAACTGTAATTTCTGAGTTTGATTTTCTGTTTTCTTGTTTGTGGTTTGCTATTATACGTTCTTTTATGATTTCTTAATATAAGTCTGATGTATATGAAATGTTAGTTTCATGAAAAAATATAAAAATATTTCTCATATTCATTACTTTATTTATTGTATTTGTATAGGTTATAATGTGCCTCATAACTATGGAAAGTATGTTGTAAGCTAGTAAAGAAATTCCTCGTTCATTAAATAAACCAAAACACAACAAACAAACAAAAATTGTCAAAATGTGAAAAGAATGTGAGAACAATTTTTGCCCCCCTCCCCCCCCCCCCCTAGACACCCATTAGATAGATTCGAGCTTAGTGGTGCTAGGGTTAAGAGATGGGGTTTGTGTAGAAAAGTATGGTGCTCTTTCGTATACTTTTAATAAATGTGCTTTAACAGTTCCAGTATTTTATTTATAGTGTAATGAAGGCTACTGTTTTGGTAGCTCTCTTATTTGATACAGCACAACGTATTTCTCAGTAATATGTAGTTTCCCTGCCTCGTGTTGTCCACAGCAGAAATAAAATTTTTGGACCGGGTGATCAAAAACTGAATAAATCACGGAATAATGTAGATAGAGAGATGCAAATTGACACACATGCTTGGAATGACATAAGGTTTTATTAGAACCAAAGAAATACAAAAGTTCAAAACATGTCCGACAGATGGCACTTCATCTGATCAGAATAGCAATAATTAGCATAACAAAGTAAGCCAAAGCAATGATGATGTTCTTTACAGGAAATGCTCAATATGTCCACCATCATTCCTCAACAATAGCTGTGGTCGAGGAATAATGTTGTGAACAGCACTGTAAAGCGTGTCCAGAGTTACGGTGAGGCATTGGCGTCGGATGTTGTCTTTCAGCATCCCTAGAGATGTCAGTCGATTATGATACACTTGCGACTTCAGGTAACCCCAAAGCCAATAATCGCATCGTCTGAGGTCTGGGGACCTGGGAGGCCAAGCGTGACGAAAGTGGCGGCTGAGCACACGATCAACACCAAACGACACGAGTGAGAGATCTTTCACCCGTCTAGCAATATGGGGTGGAGCGTCATCCTGCATAAACATCGTACGTTCCAGCAGGTGTTTATCAGCCAGGCTGGGGATGATGCGATTCTGTAACATATCGGCGTACCTCTCACCCGTCACGGAAGCAGTTACAAAACCAGAATCACGCATTTCCTCCAAGAAAAAAGGCCCGATAACGGTAGATGTGGTAAATCCAACCCATACCGTGACTTTCTCGTCGTGCAGTGGAGTATTGACGACAGTTCTAGGACTTTCAGTAGCCCAAATTCTGCAGTTGCGGGCGTTGACAGACCCTCAGAGCGTGAAATGAGCTTCGTCGTCCACAACACGTTACTCAACCAATCGTAATCTTCCGCCATCTTTTGAAACGCCCACACTGCAAATGCCCTCCGCTTCACTAAATCGCCAGGTAACAGTTCATGATGCCGATGAATTTTGTACGGATAGGATCGGAGGGTACGCCTCAGTGCCAACGAAACCGTAGTGTGTGGAATGCCCGTGTGGCGTGCGACTGCACGAGCGCTGACTTCCCCGTACATAGACGAACCCGCTACAGTCTCTATTTCTTCCTGAACTGTCTCAGCAGCATTACGCCTTGTGCTCGGTCGGCCACTACGGGGTCTATCGTCTAAACAACCCGTGGCTTCGAACTTCGAATTCATTCTCGCCACAGCTGCATTTGTCAACGGACCTTTACCCGTTCGAATCCCCTTCCTATGGCGGTAGGATCGTAACGCTGAAGTAGCCCATTCCCCATTTTGATAATACAGCTTCACTAAAAGCGCCTTTTCAGGTAACGTCAACATGCTGCGACTGCTGGCGCATCTGATTCTCTCTCTCATTACAGCTCCTTTTATACACGATTGTCATGCGCAGTCACTGAGGTTTTGCTGTCCAGGGCCATCTATCGGACATTTTGTGAACTTTGTTTTTTTGTTTTTGGTTCTAATAAAACCCCATATCATTCCAAGGATGTGTGTCAATTTTTACCTCTTTATCTACATTATTCCGTGGTTTATTAAGTTTTCAAATTTATACTGACTTTTTGATTATCCGGTAGAAGCAGTAATCTGACATTAACGAATGGACGCTTCAGCTGATTGAACTGATATTATATAGAATAATAACTGACTGTGACAGCCCTTGATAATTACCGTGTCCTTGTCTTGTGCGAACAGAGAGCTGGAGATTGACTACTATGACGGAGACCAAGACGTACTGGACAGAATTACTGCCCAGATGCCAAGCCTGAGGGCGGAGGGCACCCTCGGGACACCCATCACAGGTGACATTTGTGGAGATCACGAAGAGCGTGACTACGAGTGAGACTGTTCCAGCGTCTGTACGCAGTCAGCACCTGGAGCTGGATAACTGTAGGACTGGCCCATTACTGGAGGCTGCAATCATGTTCCGTAGGTCCTGACTACAAAACTCGGCCGTACTCCCATTTCGTTACTGTCATCGGCATAAACAGGTCCGTGGATGCCCTGAATAAGGAAACGGGAAGGGGGAAACAACTGCCAGTACGACAACAGCGAAGACTTTAGTAATTCCAGATGTCTCGACTGTAATTTTCGTTTTAAATGATTGCATTTAATTATCGACGACTTGGGTGACTGTGCATTACTTGAAGGTCAGCGGAAACAAATTGAAATTAGTTTCTGCAATATTGCAGATGGCACCCAATGTTTTTAGTACTGTGTGGCTGAAAATATTTGTGTGCATAGTCGTAAATTAAAGTTTTTTAAATGTAGTAGTGTTTGACGACATTCACTAAAAGGATACTTGTGATTTTTTTCGTTTAAAAGACATTATTTGTTTTCTTCCTTATGCATCAGGTTGTGAGTTGATGATACTCAAAGAAATGAAGAAACATAATTGAATTTAATCCCAAAAACTGATGTCACTGATGTACAGGCGTGTGTTTTGGGTACACTCAGATTCCTGCACGTGTGTGTCAGTTTTTATTTTCAAACAATGGAAACTCCAGGTAGGAATATCAACAACATAGGAAAAGATACGTTACAGGCCATCAAAATTGCTTCACCACGAAGATGACGTGCTACAGACGCGAAATTTAACCAACAGGAAGAAGATGCTATGATATGCAAATGATCAGCTTTTCAGAGCAATCACACAAGGTTGGCGCAGGTGGCGACACCTACAACGTGCTGACATGAGGAAAGTTTCCAACCGATTTCTCATACACAAAGAGCAGTTCACGGGCGTTGCCTGGTGAAACGTTGTTGTGATGCCTCGTGTAAGGAGTAGAAATGCACTCCATCACGTTTCCGACTTTGATAAAGGTCGGATTGTAGTCTATCCCGATTGCGCTTTATCGTATCGCGACACTGCTGCTCGCGTTGGTCGAGATCCAATGACAGTTAGCAGAATATGTAATCGGTGGGTTCGGGAGGGTAATACGGAACGCCGTGCTGGATCCCAACGGCCTAGTATCACTAGCAGTCGAGATGACAGGCATCTTATCCGCATGGCTGTAACGGATCGTGCAGCCACGTCTCGATCCCTTAGTCAACAGATGGGGACGTTTGCAAGATAACAACCATCTGCACCAACAGTTCGACGACGTTTGCAGCAGCACGGACTACCAGCTCGGAGACCGTGGCTGCGATTACCCTTGACGCTGCATCACAGACAGGAGCGCCTGCGATGGTGTACTCCTTTTTATTCTATGTTCCTTGGTGTACTCGACGAGGAACCTGGGTGCTCCAATGGGAAAACGTCATTTTTTCAGATAAATCGAGGTTCTGTTTACAGCATCGTGATGGTCGCATCCGTGTTTGGCGACATCGTGGTGAACGTACATTGGAAGCGTGTATTCGTCATCGCCATAGTGTCAGTTATTTTGCTAGCCAAAAATGGATCATTTTCAAATGAGCAATAGTATGCTGAATTTTAAACAAAAAAATTATTTATTCAGTATCAAAAGTTGATAATTCTATTATGTATATGATCACTTACAAAAAATGTTATACGAGTGACGACCATTCTCTTCAATATAGTTTTAAACTCTTCTACTTCTACATCTACATCTATACTTCGCAAGCCATCCAACGGTGTGTGGCGGAGGGCACTTTACGTGCCACTGTCGTTACCTCCCTTTCCTGTTCCAGTCGCGTATGGTTCGCGGGAAGAACGACTGCCGGAAAGCCTCCGTGCGCGCTCGAATCTCTCTAATTTTATATTCGCGATCTCCTGGGGAGGTATAAGTAGGGGGGAGCAATATATTCGATACCTCATCCAGAAACGCACCTTCTCGAAACCTGGACAGCAAGCTACACCGCGATGGAGAGCGCCTCTCTTGCAGAGTCTGCCACTTGAGTTTGCTAAACATCTCCGTAGCACTATCACGGTTACCAAATAACCCGGTGACGAAACGCGCCGGTTTTCTTTGGATATTGTCTATCTCCTTTGTCAACCCGACCTGGTACGGATCCCACACTGATGAGCAATGCTCAAGTATATGCCGAACGAGTGTTTTGTAAGCCACCTCCTTTGTTGATGGACTACATTTTCTAAGGACTCTCCCAATGAATCTCAACCTAGCACCCGCCTTACCAAAAATTAAATTTATATGATCATTCCACTTCAAATCGTACCGCACGCATACTCCCAGATATTTTACAGAAGTAACTGCTACCAGTGTTTGTTCCGCTATCGTATAATCATACAATAAAGGATCCTTCTTTCTATGTATTCGCAATACATTACATTTGTCTATGTTAAGGGTCAGTTGCCACTCCCTGCACCAAGTGCCTATCCGCTGCAGATCTTCCTACATTTCGCTGCAATTTTCTAATGCTGCAACTTCTCTGTATACTACAGCATCATTCGCGAAAAGCCGCTCTTTGTTGGAAGTTGCTCATAACTCACGCCAACAGGCACTAGTCAATAAAACCCGTGTAGGCACAACTAGGAGTTGGCCATCTGAACAACTACTACTGCACATATAGAGAGACTCGACCAGTTGTACGAGATATGGACAGTGTACCAGGAATGAATCAACATTTATTAACCAAATAAACATAGAATAGATAATGAAAAAAATGTGAGGCTAGTTAGTGCTGGAGCAGAGTTTGATATGAACTGTTTATAGCTGCCAAGAAATTATTGTATAAAATATTGATGAAATCTCATGCAGTACACAGAGAACAAAACAAAATCCAGTGCCTCTCGCAGCTGGCGTAAAAGCAGCAGATGACCGTAAGTGACATTCTCGGTCACTACGTCAGCCGCTCGGAAGAAGTGGAGCTCTCTCGAGTGCACTCGACGTCTGGGACGTGTTCTGCAGTCAGGCAGCAGCTCTGCTCTGGGTGGATGCTGTTATGCTTGAAAAGTTGAACAGATAGGGTAGTGTCTTGAAAGGAGATTATGAGGTGCGTATCAACAAAGGGAAAACCACATTAATACAGGGTGAAAAGTATTTAAACCGACAAACTCTGGGAAGTTGTAGGGGACATCAAAACAAATATTTTTCCCTAATGCACTTTTTCCTGTGAGGAGTATTTAAACCGGTAGAGGAAGATTTCTCTGGTGGCAAATTAATTAAACCAACAAACACTTTTCCATTTTTTTATGACCAAGAGACAACACATTAACACAACCCAGTTTCAGTTACAGTAATTTTCAAAAATGTCTCCATTGACACGTAAACAAGGGTTACACCGTCGAATTATGTTCTGTCTGACACGGGCAAAAACCCCAGGAGTATCCTGAATTGTTCCTGCTGCTGCTACTATTCGGGCAACCAGATCCTCTTCTGATGCGACAGGGGTTGCGTAAACAAGGTTGCGCATCTCTCCCCACACAAAGAAGTCCAGAGGCGACATGGGGATCGAGCAGGCCATGGTACAGGACCACCTCTGCCAATCCACGTTTCTGGGAACCGTCGGTCCAGGAATCGACGCACACGATGACTCAAATGTGCCAGCGCCCCGTCATGTTGGAACCACACGCGTTGTCTTGTAGGGAGCGGGATGTCTTCCTGCAATTCTGGCAATGATCTAGCGACAAAATTGTAATAGCGCCTGCCATTTAATGGCCTAGGTAATACGACCCAATTAAACAGTCCCCAACAACACTGATCCACACATTAACGAAGAACCGCACTTGATGAGCGCTAGTAACTGTGGCATGCGGGTTATCCTCACTCCAAACATACGAACTGTGCATGTTGAAAATTCCATCACGCCCGAGCGTTGCTTCATCGGCAAACGACACAGAGGATGGAAATGTAGGATGCATTTCACACTTTTCCAGGTACCACTGCGAAAACTGTGCTCTGTATGGATAATCAACTGGTTCCAAGTTGTGGACACGGTGTAAGTGAAATGGACGTAACAACTGCTGTCGAAGGACTGTTCTTACACTCGTCTGATTCGTCCCCATGTTGCGTGCAATCGCACGAGTGCTGATTGAAGGATCCCGCTCCACATGCTGCAAGACTGCTTGCAGTGTTCTTACCGTGGGATGGCGTCCCTGTCCAGGTAATCTGCTAAATGACCCGGTCTCACGCAGATGTTGGTACACAGCAGCAAAGGTTGAAACGTCCCCATTGAACAATTATACAGGACTGTCCTTAAACTGATACACAATATTTTTTTAGCGCAACGCAATCTGACTTTCAAAAATCCCTACAAAAAAAAAATGGCCCTGACTAACATTAACCTATGCGTTTCACAAATCGCTTACCTCACAAAAATCTTGGTTACTCGAACTACTGCAACACAGCAAGCGCCACTACTGCCAGCTAAATAAAAGATTCAAACTATGGAAGGCACTAACTACTGATAGGGGTAGTTAGCAAATGAAAAATATTAATAGAGAACAAACAATAGCCATAATATATATAGCAGTTCATGACAAATTACAAAACTCCGCCATCTCTCTCCCCACATCCACCACTGCTGGCGGCTCACCTCCAACTGCGCAAAGCTACGCGCTGTTCACATCCAGCTGCCGCTGCCCAACACTACAATGGCAGACAACAATGCAAACTAGCCACAGACTTCACACAGCACAGCCAGTGATTTTTGTACAGAGGTGGCGTTACCAATAAAAAACATAAACAGCCTACTTACATAGCCCCCATGCTCCCCACAAAAAATTTTACAAATTGTTTTGGGCAGTGGCCAATAATGATTTGATAAAATTTTTCATAATTACAATAACAAAGATATCAAATGCACACACTTATTGATACACTGTTGGTCAAAATCTAAAATTTTCTCTCAGTCCATAAAGACAGTCCAGATTGTTCATCACAGTAAAATTGCAGTGTTTCTCTCAAAGTCTGAGCAGTAAAAGAAAATGCACACAGAAGTAGTGGGTTTCCATGCAATCTTGAAGAAGTAGTGTTGTCCTTCCAATGGAAAGACAGTGCTGACTCTTGACATGCAGACAGGTATTGGTCCACAACAGAGCAAACCCACAGCAGAGTCAGTAGAAATTTTGAAGAATATTGGTAGTTAGGTCATCACAGAGCAGACCCACTTTAGTCCTGGTAGAGAGATTACGGTACTGGTGGGCCACCAGAGGTGCAGACCCACTGCAGTCCTTGTAGAAATAATGGTATTGGTGGGTCATCAAAGGTGCAGACCCACTGCAGTCCTTGTAGAAATAATGGTATTGGTGGGTCATCAAAGATGCAGACCCACTGTAGTCCTTGTAGAAATAATGGTATTGGTGGGTCATCAAAGATGCAGACCCACTGTAGTCCTTGTAGAGATGGCCAGCAGCCATCTGTTGTGACTGTGCAGGTGCACAATCACCACTGAAGAGTCTTGCGGATAATAGAGCAAGTCCATAACCACCACTTGTGCACTCACAAAGTTTTTGGAATTGTCCTTAGAACCAGCAATGCTGTTATCCAGTCCCTTGCTGAATTATAAACACACGTTCAAACACTAACAGTCCCTAATTCTCACATATTGTCCATATACTATGAGCAACAGAAATGTGTGCAGTGAAATGTAACTTACTAGTTACTTAATTTGATGAACTGATGGCAATTACAATTTTATAACATAAGAATACAATAACAAAGGTACAAAATACATCATTAAAGAACATAACAATACAGATAACATTTGTAGTAAAACAGGCTTTACAAAAGAATAGAAATAAACATGTACATCAGTGTTACAGGAATTATGACATAAGTAAATATATAAAACAATGAGAATAGCTTTCGAAACATTAATTTCACACTTGAGCATAAAAACAGAACAGAATTAATAATGTCTAAACACCTTTATGAAGAAAATGACATAGTATTTGAAAAATTCTACAACATAAATCTTATTAGCTAAACACATAAAGACAGGAAAAACACAAATACACAAGGGTACACAAACATATAGAGGGATGACACAAAAGGAAAGGACAGGGTTTGTTTTACTGCAGTATTTTGCATGGAGATCTCCCTTTGTTCATCATTATTCCCAAAAGTACTATCTAAGCCTGCTTTCTGTATTCTGTTCACATCCTCTTTCAAAATAGTTTTTCTCCACTGTACACTACTTTTTTTTTTGGTCAAACCATTTTCTTATATCTTCTCAATGCATTTCTTCCAATTCATCATAGTTAGTTTCTTATACAGTCTACCCCCTCTTAAGCTAACTTAAATCTACTGAGCTCAGATGCTAAACTAAGGAACGAGGCAATGCAGCAGCACAAAACAATTAGCACAAACAGCAATGATAAAAAATACAAAAGGCAAAGCAAGAAGCATAAATTACAACTAATATAAGGCAATGAGCAGCAAACAAGAAAAATAAATCAGTAGTGAAACTGGCTTAAAAGAATAATACAAAGTGAAATTTAGTAGCACTATGCCTGGTAAACAGCAGCTTATATCTAAACATGACAAAGCTCAAGCAGAAAAAATATTACACTGAAAATGACCATGTCTAATACCTATGTCACATCTTAACACTAGAGTGATGCTTCACGAGAACTTACACTAGCAGATAAGTTACCAAATCGTAAAGATATTATTTATGCAATTCCTGTAAAGGGAAATGTCTATTTATGTGCCCTCGTTTTCTTGGAAGTAGATCATAAATTTCTTATTGACTGGATCTGTAGGCATAAAATAACTATATTAGTACATATATTAAATTTTATTTTAACCAATGCTGCAGTGCAGCTAGAAACTAGATGTTAAAGAAAATGAGCAAATATGTACAAAGGAAGGCATGAAACATCATTCATTAGCCATATGGCATTTCATAAGGTAGTAAAAAATTCTCTCAATTCTCGAGAAAGACGCTTGTCATAATCAGGTGTGCAGATGTAAGTATCTTTCCAAGTAATGAGCGTGTCGTATTTGCGGCGCTTTCTACAAAGGAAATTTCAATAGCGAGGATAATGGCCTCCCTTCTTTTCCCACCTGTGCCTCTGGAAGGCACACACTAATGGCTTTTTTCAAGGCGACTGTCGCCCAGCTGGGTGCCCACGACACATTAGGTGCAGGTGGTCACTTAACTTTCTTACCGAAATATTTACGACACCAGTTTCCGCTACAGTGACCGTCTCATATAAAAATTTCACAGGTCGAAAATTTACGTTACAAATGTGTAGAAACAAAATCCTGTAAATATAACAGTGTCCAAAAAATTTTCGTCGGCATTGTGGTACATTCAAGAATTTACACACATTTCATAACTCTTAAAAGTACGATTCTTGGTTTCCAACATCCTTTTTCACAAGTCAGAGTCTCTAACCACTACTCATTATTCCTTACCTTATTACACATATACATATTCGTCGTCGTAAAAATAACATCAAAACACCTCAGTCAAATCTCAAAAACGTCGTAGCTTTATGCAATAATTTCAAAACCTAAATAAAATTCTCTGCTCATTTCAATAGTGTCATCTACCTCAAACGTACCTTAAAAATCATAATCCCATACCAAATACATCATTCAAAGCTCACATAGTATCACAATGGTTCTGAAAAAATATGAACAGTTTACAACATACAGACAAAATACAGTTTCATAAGTGTGAAGTTATCCAACTGTGTAATTGCGTAAACATCTGTCACTGATGTAGTAAAAAGAATGTTTGTTTCTCTGTCAAATAATCAGATAGCTGTGTAATTTGTGTGTTAGAGAAATATGGTACCGATGTGTAAAGATGTATAAGCAAATACCATATTAGCTAGGGCTCCTTGTGCTTGCCAAACACATGGTACACAAAGTAGGCGTGTACCCCCCTGAGGATTAATGTAATTATACCCTCAGGTGTTACAGGTTACAGCAATGGAATGAAATATATCACGAAAAACCCTTGTATCATTGTACTTCAAATATCTTAAAAAATACATGTTTTAAGTGCGAAATTAATCACTCAAATACGTGTCCTGTAGCGCTAAATGTGCGTCTTGCTGTAAGATAATTCTGTGGAAGTGTCGTAGTTATCGTCCTCTGTAAGCAAAGTTCTGCTGAAGTCAATGTACTTACCTCATCAGAAACGAAAGTGAAATGCTTTGCGAATAGATATCGTAGTTATTATGTTTATTGGCGTGATGAAGAAAGTACTGTACAGTAACGTATTGTTGTGCCACGAAAAAGGCTGTCTCATTGTTGCTATACCACAAAAGTTACTACTAAAACATGTTTTACTTTCCAGAAGAATTCAGAAAAATTGTGCAGATATAAACAGATACACCGCAGAAGCAACAAGGTAAATAGTGTCACACATTAGTAGCGTCGTGATATAGTCGTGTAGCTGTCAAATAAACTATCCACTGTGTCACCTGGTATCTCTCAGAAAGCACCTTGAATCCATAATGTATTTGCAAGTAAACCAAAATGTTGCATTAAAATCTCATTAGCAGTACTGGTAAATGTTCTAAGTATGTGAGTCTTATAGTCGTTACGTAAACGTGCAACTAAGAAGCAAGAATGTACACACACAATAACACTGTGTCATCTGTTCACAATAACAATGCATTCGTAATTTCTGTTTAAATAAGTTCTCTTGGTTCTTGACTGGATATTTAACTTCAAACATTGTTGCATGTTAACAGATTCTAAGTCTGACAAAACATACTAGTAATGTAAAGTGAAAATTTTTATGGCAAAGACTAAGTTAAAAGGCGGATTATCTTTTAATAAACGGTTTTACATTTGAAATGTGGTACAATCTTTTACTCTTCAAAGTACTCAGAGTTTCAGGTTGAACGCAATTATCATGCAGTATACGTCGGTAAAGAATACTGGAATTTTTCTCAAGGTTAGCTTCTATGTTATTTTTCTCTGAGCCAGCCGGCGCACGTGGGTGCCTGCGGCGCGAGTCATTGTCTGTTCCTTTGTTGGCGCGCATCGTTATTGGGATTAGGAGACCGAACTTCTACAAATTCACCTTGACGAGAAGGTCCTGCCCTGTTTGAAGCTCGCCAGTTCTGATGGAATTCAGGTCTGTCGTTACGATCATATCGTCTGTCGTCATGTCGGTAGTTCCTGTAGTTTCTTTCTTGTCGGTTAAGTGGTGGAGAATTTCTCCCTGAATTATCACTGCACGGTGGACCGTTGCGTCTAAAGTTATTCTGTCTCCCGTGATAATAATTGTTTTCGTTCCCATATTATCTGTTTCTATGGTAGTCTCTGTGATAGTCATTACTATGGAAATGCGATCTTTCTCTGTACTTCTTTTTACTCTGCGAACGGTTGTCATACGGGTAGTGTCTGTTTTGGTCACGATTTGTGTTGTGAGAATAGCCTTGTCGTGTCCAGTTATTATTTCTTTCATCACGGAATTGCGACGGATGTGACCTGTAATTGTTGTGTTCCTGTTTTCGCGTTCCGCGATTGTCAGTGTCAATTTCTAATTCTTGTAAGAGTCCCTGAAAAGCTTCAATGTCGTCTTTGCAACGTCCTGCCAAAATAATATGTCGTAAATGTTCAGGCAATTTGAGTAAGCAAATGCGGATGAGTTCTGAGGGGTTGTATGGGTTTGACAGGTACTGATTCTTGTGCAACATGTCTTCAAAATATTTCACAAGACTGGAAAATTCAGATTGTTCGAAACATTTCATCATTATGATGCTATGTTTTACTCGGTCTTGTGTGGCTTGAGACCAATATGCTGAGAGGAAGGCATGGTAAAACTCTCCTTCACTGTGGCAATCGTGAATGACCGATCACATTCTTACAGCTGGTTCATTCTCTAAGTAGCCACACATAAATTCTAACCTGTGCTCCAATGACCAGTTTGGAGGAAAACAATGAGAGAATTGATGGAGCCATGCTTGTGGATGAATGTCGTTGCCAGAATTCTTAAATGTTTTGAATTTACGTGTAGTAATGAACAACTTATAGTCAAAATCATCATGTCGGCGAGTCGGATATCGGTCATTGTTAGGTCGTGTCGGCCGTTCCATCTCAAAATTCGGTGCACATTGCCAATTTCTTTCATAACTTCCGAAATGTCCTGTGTTGTTATTTTGCGGCTTTTCCGTATTTCTAAGTCCCTCTTCCCGTGTTGGAGCGCGAGTGTCCTCTGAAATACGTAATTCTTGTATTACCTGTGTCAGCTGATCTTGTACTTCCTGGATTTCTCTTTGGTGTTGCGTATTAATTTGATTCAGATTTTGTTTCAGTTTCCTAATTTGTTCGCTCTTCTGTGTCATTAAAGACTACCGGTTTTGTGTCATTCAGATTATCATCTACCTTCGTAGATAAATTAGTGAACTGATCCGAAAGTTCGGCTACTTTCTCCTATAGTGTACTTATTTCCTCAGTGTGTTTTTCTGAACCAAGTTTCAGAGTGTCCATTTGTGTTGAAATCAAATCTACTGTGTCTTTTAAGTTTTCTTGAGTTTTTGCAAGTTGCGTAAACGAATCGGTAGATGCAACTGAGTCAATTTTAGCTTGCAAGGTGTCGTGATTTTCATGAACAATAGTTTGCAGTTCTTTTATGGCTGCTTCGTGATTCTGTAATGCATTTTCATGACGCGAAAAAATAGGTTGGAAATGCTCACAAATTTGTGTTTTTACGTCATTACAGACTTGTTGACATTTCGATTCGATGTTATGTAACTCAGCAGTTAAATCTTCACGTGTTTGTTCAAGTGTGGTGTCTAACTTTTTAAGATTTTGTTCCACTGTGTCTAACTTTTGAAGTTTTTGCTGTATTTGTCTGCGATTTTGTTCCATTGTGTCTAACTGTTGCTGTGTTTGTCTCTGATTTTGTTCCATTGTGTCTAACTTATGAAGATTTTGTTCCATTGTGTCTAATTTTTGTAGCCTTTGTCCCATTTGTTGCATTAACTGTAATAACAATGCACTTGTGTCTGAAACATGTTCCTCAGTGCTTTTCGGCAGTGAAGTTGCACCGGCAACATTCACATTTTGACAAGCAGAAAATGTTTCTTGACTCATTTGAGAAAACAGTGAGAACCCAAACCCGAGTCTACAGTATTTACAATATTGTGTTCTGTCATTCCCGATTCCTGAGACGAGCTGTTGCCGTCCGATCGATCGATAATGCTTCCTTGTTCACTACCTGTTTCACTGTCTACACCATTATTTGCCGCCCGCTCCATTTCCCTATGCACAATTACCAAATTACTACTTCGAATGTCTGTTAATTCACTACACAGTGGTGCTGATAAGCTACGCTCGTCGTCACTATTATTTCTCAGTTTACTTTGGAGCCTAGTGTTACGTTTTTCACACGCCATTATTGTCACAATATTTCACACAACACAGAAAAGCACAATTTGAAGAGCAAATATAGGGAAACACATTAACATAGCACTGAAAATAATATCTAGATAATTGCAGCTGCGAAATACTTGGTGCAAATCTACATGCATGCCACAACTGTTTTACTGTACAACAATCTTTCATTTGCTAACTATCCCTATCAGTAGTTAGTGCCTTCCATAGTTTGAATCTTTTATTTAGCTGGCAGTAGTGGCGCTTGCTGTTTTGCAGTAGTTCGAGTAACCAAGATTTTTGTGAGGTAAGCGATTTGTGAAACGCATAGGTTAATGTTAGTCAGGGCCATTTTTTTTTTTGTAGGGATTTTTGAAAGTCAGATTGCGTTGCGCTAAAAAAATATTGTGTATCAGTTTAAGGACAGTCCTGTATAATTGTTCAAAGGGGACGTTTCAAGGTCGTATGATGCGAGGTACGCGATTAGGATATTATTGTTGATAAACCCGCTGTGCAGCTCGTCCGCTGTGGTGCGCTACGTAGTACGCACCAACCATATCAGTGTACTCACTCCAGGTGTATCGCTCTACTAGTAAACAGAGACAATGCACTACTACACTGATGGACAGCAGTTGCCTACAACTGAAGAGCGTAATACGGCCCCCACTGGTTTAAATAATCCTCATAGGAAAAAATGACATTCGGGAAAAATATTTGTTTTGATGTCCCCTACAACCTCCCAGAGTTTGTCGGTTTAAATACTGTTCACCTTGTAGAATAAAGCCAAACTGAATCAGAAAGTGATGAGGGAATTAGGTGAGAAAATGCAACACTGAAAGCGGTAGATGCGTTTTGTTATTTGGCGAGAAAAATAACGAGATGGCTGAAGTAGATAGAATATAATAAAATGCAGAGCTGACAATAGGATCAAAAGCATTCCTGAAAAATAGAAGTTTGTTAACACTGAATACAAATTTAAGTTTGAAACAAATCTGCTACGCATCCGCTGCTGTGGTAGAAGATCTTGCAAAAAGAACTCTGGCTATGACTGTACGATTATCTGTAATGTGACACGACCAGTTTTGTGGCCTATAGCCATATATCCTCAGGTATACATCAAAATAGAAAAAATCTGAATAACTCTCCACGTCATGGCATTACAGGCACAAAATCCTAATAATGACAGTCTGTAAACATACTCGTAATACCTGTAAGTCATTAGAGGAAGGTTGACAAAATCGTCACTAGTAAAATGGCATTGCCTACCAAATGCGGATAATTAGTTATAGAAGACGCCAAATGTGTAGATCGTCCTCCATAATAGTGAGGAAGAACCTATAACAAATGATAAACAATACGGAATAGAGTGTCTTTGGAGAACAGCCCACACCAAACCGACTGTTTGCGTACCAACAAATCACATCCTAGTAACAGACATCATAAAGAGTAACAACACGCTGGCTTCACTGAGCACACCGCAGAGCAGCAGTGCACAGAAAATAGTGCTTTTGTTGCGGCCAGCGCAACTTTCTCAGCTGCGTGTAAGTGCACAGGACGAGGTTTATCTGCTGCTCGTCCCATCTGGCAGTTGCACTCTCGGCACCAGCTACGACGCAAGTTCTGTGCTCCGAGTCTTGGTGCTCTGAGGCACATTCATTGTGGCCGGTGCGTTGCTATTGATCATGGGGGCTGCCACTAGGGTGTCCTGCATAGTCTGTAGGTATTCAGACTGTTGGTTTGCTACGGGCTATTGTCCAGGGTCTCTCTATTCCATCATTTTTGGTATCGGTTGTAGGTTCTCCCTTGCTTTTTATGGAGGATGACGTATGCACCATTTGGCCCCTTCTGTAACTATCGGCATTTGGCGGGCAGTGCCACTTTACCAGTGAATGTTGGGTCACCTTTCTTCCCTACAGCGATATCTGTAATGACTTAAAATATTGCGAGTATGTTTAGTGATTGTCGTTATCACGGTTTTGTGATTGTAATGTTATGACGTGGGACTCCTGAACCGTATGGATAGTCATCCAGATATTTCTGTTTAGACATACACCTGGGGATGCGGCTGTAGGCCACATAACTGGTCGTGTCGCATCAAAAATTGTCATACAGTTGTCGAAGAATCCAGAAGATTGGAAGAGGGCACTAATTGTCCTGATATTCAAAAAGTGAATAGGAAGGTTTGTAGGAACTACAGGGATGTCACTCTGATTGCACACGGTGCCAAGGTATATGAAAGGATCCTGGAGAGCAGATTCCGAACTAGGGTTGAGAAATAAATTGAGAGGAACAGCACAGGTTCAGACTGAGCTAGCACGAGGAACACAACTATGATTTTGGGGAAGACCTCATGATGTCCTTTGTTGATACAGAAAAGGCATTTCATAGTGTCTGCAGAAGAAATGTCTGGGAAGCAGTAGAAAAGAAGGGAGTGGAGAAAGAGACAATAAGCAGAGTGGAGGAAATGTACAGAGTTGTGTGAAAGTGGGAAATAAAAGAACAGAGTGGTTTCAGCAAACAAGTGGTGTGAAACAAGGCAGTGTATTGTCACCCCTCCTGTTCACTGTGGTCTTCGGTGAGATAATGACTAATTTGGGAGAAAACACTGGAGAAGACAATATGAAAGCAATGGTATTTGTAGATGGCATGACCTGAGGATATATGGAGGAGGAGATTTAGGAACACCTGAATACTTGAGAAGAAACTGTGAGAAATTTAATGTAAACAAATGTGAAATCGTGTTACAGCTAGAAAGAAAGAAAGATAGCCCAAGTAATGGAACTGGAGGTGAACAGTTGATGAAGGTGGTAAGTGTCAAGTACTTAGAAAGTGTGACAGAGCAAAATGGAAGAAATCAGGAAGTGATCAATGAACATGACAGGCAGAAGGCTTCCTGTGAAATGTCAGGAACCTGTTTTGGAATGAAGATGTAAAAGTAGAGAAGTGATACATAGAAGTTATTACACACCTAATACTGATCTGTGAATGTGAAACATGGGTAATGAAGAAGAGAGAGGTAAGCAGATTACAGTGATGTGAAATGAAGTTCCTGAGAAGTAGGATAGAACTAACAAGGAGAGATACGATGAGGAATGAAAGAGTAAGCGACATAGTGGAAGAGGAACACTTGTAGAGCAGGATGAAAAATCAAGACCAAGATGGATCTGATATTTAAAGAGATTGGAAAACAAGAGGATTCCCAAGAGATACACAAAATGGAGATGTGAAAGAGGCGACCACGAGGTAGGCTGAGGGGTAGATTGCTGAAAGGTGTGTGTGTGTGGGGGGGGGGGGGTGCTGAGAAACGAGGGGAGAACTGGACCATAGTGAACACAAGAAGATTGTGGGAAAACTGGATTAAATGGTGAGGCTTATTTTCCACCCAGCTCTAGCCGTACAGTTGTAAGCAGTGTACTTTTTGCGAGATAAATTTAAGTTTTAGGAAGTCTTTTCTGAAGATATTTGTTTGAAGTGCCGCCTTCTACATATGTGAAACATCGACAATAAACATTTCGACCAAGAAGAGAGAAGTAGTTTTTGAGATATGGTGTTACAAAACAATGGTGCAGATTAGATGAGTGGATTGAATAGCTAATGAAGAGTTTCTGAATTAAATTGGAGAAAAATGGAATGAAGAGTTGCTGAATTAAATTGGGGAAAACTAGAAATATATGGCACAACCTGAGTAGAATGAGGGATTGCTTGACAGAACACATCCTGGGGCATCAAGGAATTGGCAACTTGGTAACAGAGGGAGGCTCGGGGGATTATAACTTGTAGCAACAGACCAAGGTTGGAATATAAGAAGCATGACTGAAAGCATGGAGGCAGCAGTAGCAGGCCAAATGCAGTGATGCGATGAGCACAGGATAGACTGCCTCAAAACAGCCTTCACTATGAAGACCACAACAACATATATTCCTACTGGGAATCTTCCAAACACTCTTTGATAGAAATCCACCTATAAATACATTAAATTTGGAACTGACATCTGTCACAATACACTGAGGTTGTAAGCGCTAAGCAACCTTTGCAAAATCCCTTTGTCTGAATTTTTCAGAAGAATAATGTTAAAATTTCCACACACCATTGCTTGTTTCTTTTCTCTGATAGGTGGCATAATAACGACTTAAACATTTCAATTGTAAACATCTGTATCCCCACCCCCCAAAAAAGGA
This sequence comes from Schistocerca serialis cubense, assembly GCF_023864345.2. Lineage (NCBI taxonomy): Eukaryota > Metazoa > Arthropoda > Insecta > Orthoptera > Acrididae > Schistocerca > Schistocerca serialis. Next base: position 325,762 of record NW_026047549.1, read on the forward strand.
GTAACGACATTAAAAAAGCCTTGCACAACAAAAGGAATCAAAGTACAATGTGCAAACAAATGCTGTAAAACGTTTTAATACGCTTCCACATTTAGTGTTTTATTAAATGTAATAAAAGGATCACAACCTAACAATGAAAAACACACCCATGTGATAATACTATCTGCTCCATAGTTTGGTGTTGCCCCTACACACTATCACAGTTAACTGTCTACAGGCATTCACCAAACTCTAATCCTTCCATTGGATTCCAAGAGGATAAAGCATAATTCGTCACTCCAAATCACTCATTGCCAGTCATTCAGTGTCTAGTGACATCACTATTTACACCTCTCAATCACTGCATACAGAAATATGTGGATTGTGGGGAGTTGCTTGACCATTGCACACTTTCTCTTTAACTCCTACACAGTCAGTAGGCTATCTCCACTGCTAGTGGCACTTTGGAAACTCAGAAGTGTTTCCTTTAGCAGATTTCAAGCTATGTTTTATAACCACCCTCTGCAATGCTCGATGGTCCGGGCCCGTCAGTAAGTGAGCTCTACCTGGCTTTGGTTTAGCTGTGTTGATCCATTGCATTGCATTTCACTTCACAATTACATCACTAACAGTCTACTATTGCACGGTTAGAATGGTCAAAATGTCCCTGCTTGTTACTCAGGTAACATCCAGCGGTTATTCCCTGTCCAAAGACACTGAGCTCTTTGGAGTGACCCATTCAGCTGTTCGTGCTTCTTTACTGGCAACTCAATGCTCCCCGCCACCTTTCATACTTGAAGGTCTGCCTCTTGAGACATATAGTGGTCAATTCTGCGTTATGTAGTGCTGTCTGGATTGGGTAATTATATGCGCCATATAATAAGTTAATACTGAAGAAAAGAATACAATGCTTTAGGTGACCACATCTCTGCCCGCATCTCGTGGTCGTGCGGTAGCGTTCTCGCTTCCCACGCCCGGGTTCCCGGGTTCGATTCCCGGCGGGGTCAGGGATTTTCTCTGGCTCGTGATGGCTGGGTGTTGTGTGCTGTCCTTAGGTTAGTTAGGTTTAAGTAGTTCTAAGTTCTAGGGGACTTATGACCACAGCAGTTGAGTCCCATAGTGCTCAGAGCCATTTGAGCCATTTGACCACATCTATGCACCATTAGCTGACACCAGGCTTTGGTTAATAAACTTATATGAAGACTTGGGTTTATTATTTCAATTCCAAGTGAACTATAACCTTAAGGGATCTAATAAATCTTAAATGCTATGAAACAAACTTTGCTATGAGAGCTGCATGTGATGAAAAATTGAAAGTTAGAAATTCGCTGGCCCTAGTCAGGCACACAAGTCATAGATGGTCTGAGAGAGATGTGTCTAAACATTAACTCATTTATTGAAGTTCCTACTGGTGCCTGCACATTCCTTCATACATTATGAATGCAAGAATCATGATGCACAGTTCTCAAAATGAGATAATACAGGGATATGCATGCTTCTATTATGGTCATAGTTAAAACATTCCATTCCACTCTAGGGGGTCAACTCAGATAGATGGTACTGACATGTAAAAATTACTGGAACAATGAGTGATTCAGACTGTACACATCTACAGGCTCTTACAAGTGTTTTCTGTGAAACACAGCAACTCCACTGCAGATGAACATGGTGGCAGCTGACTATGTAGATGAGAAACACACTCTTGGGAACACTAAATACATTCTGAAACAAAGTCTTCTTTAACATATAACAAGTGTGTATATGCCCCAGAACATATGGAAAATCAAGGGAAAATGCATGAATTTCTTCACAAAGTGAAATGTAGTAATTTTTTAGCATTCTGGAGATTTTTCATTGTTATACATTTCAGATAAATTTTTGTAATTTTGACTGCTAAGAACTTATACTCTAACAAAGGGCGTTATTTTAGCCCGTTACTGCAGCATAATACTGCAACAATAAAACATAAATGAGAGAAAAACACCAAAATAAAACTTAACTTGCAAAGATCGCCTGTATCCAGACCTGTAATAGAAATTTATTCCATTTCTAATTGATGGCATTCACTTTTTACATGCTGCAGTATTTTTTAAATTTGCAAAAATTACTCTTGAAGATTAAGGTGTTTACAAATGTTAAAATATATTCTGAAGTAAAATATGGTCATGTATCTAGGAACAATTAATCTACTGCAATTTAAACATATTTTGATCTATAAAATCTTGTCAATGCTGTAATTAATCCTTTCAGACACTCTGGCTACAACTGTATACATCAAATTTTACTGACTTTTAGTTGCAACAGAAATATTCTTCCACAGTGGAAACCTCAAGAACACATTTGTCAATGTTGTATCTTTTTATCATGTATATCTGCTGCCAATTGTTGGGCTTATCTATAAAAATATCAACAAGTCACTGTAGCAGTGCACAGAAACATGAAAGTGATTCGTTAGTTATATTCCAATATGTAAATGAACATTATTATTATTGTGATTCTTGAGTTTCTCCTGGCGTATTTGATTATCAAAATATCCACGGGTGTACTGCCGGTCTACAGTGTCCAGCGGGCACAATATTTCGGCGATCATACATGTCGCCATCATCAGGTGAACTGACGGACTGAGCTCCTGTGAACGTGCCCGCACGGAGATCCGTACACTATGCTGCTCAGTGGGAACTGGGTTAGGTCGCGGCGGCGGCCGATTTAAATACCCTCCGCCCGCGGCGTGCTCACTCCGCCGTCCGCCCCCCGCGCCACGGTCGCGCGGTGGAACAGATTGCGACGGCGTCTGAGATGACGTCAGTGTGATGGCTCTGTCCACCGTGGTCGTCACAACTATACATTTGCTCGATTTACTCTTGATTAACCCAATCGCTTGTTCCCAAGCCTTGCTAAGATTATAGCCACAGTCACGGTTTATGAGGTCGTCATTGGTGCGATTTTCGATGGCCTCTCTAACAACGCTGTCCCAGTATCTTGACGTCTGTACCAGAATCCTCGTGCGTTCATACTCCATGGCGTGATTTTCCGACAAACAATGTTCAGCGACCGCCGACTTGCTCGGATACATCAGTCGAGTGTGCCTCTGGTGTTCACGGCATCGATCCTCGACGGTACCAAAGTACGACTTGCCACATTGACACGGAATCTGGTACACGCCGGCCTTCCTCAAACCGAGGTCATCTTTGGCGCTCCCCACCAGTGCACGAGTTTTATTCGGAGGACAAAACACAGTTCCGACCCGGTGTTTCTTCAAAATGCGGGCGATTTTCCCCGAGAGTTCGCCTGTATATGGGATAAACGCAGTGCCTACCTCCTCCCTCGTGATTTCATCCATCTCCACAGGTTGTGCTGTAGTGGGTGGGCGGAGAGCACGTTGAATCTGCCACTCTGAGTACCCATGTTTTCGAAATACAGTTCTCAGATGTTCCAATTCCTGGGTTAGACTCTCTGCGTCAGAGATAGTGCGCGCCCTATGTACTAGAGTTTTAAGCACCCCATTCCTCTGTGAAGGGTGATGGCAGCTGTCTGCGTGCAAATACAGATCAGTGTGCGTTGTCTTCCGATACACCCCATGGCCTAGGGTGCCGTCAGGCCTTCCCTTGACCAAGACGTCAAGGAAAGGTAGTTTACCCTCCGTTTCAGTCTCCATAGTGAATTTGATGTTGGGGTGTATGGAGTTTAGATGTGTAAGGAAGTCAAGGAGTTTATCCATACCATGTGGCCAGATGACGAACGTGTCGTCCACGTAACGGAAAAAGCAAGTAGGTTTCGATTCAGATGACGACAGGGCTTCCTCCTCGAAGTTCTCCATGTACAAATTCGCTACCACCGGTGAGAGTGGGCTACCCATGGCGACTCCCTCCGTTTGTTCGTAGTATTCTCCATTAAAAAGAAAATACGTGGAAGTCAAGACATGCCTAAAAAGTTCAGTGGTCTTCTCGTCAAACTTCTGACTAATCAATTCTAGTGACTCTCGCAGGGGTACCCTCGTGAACAAGGAAACGACGTCAAAACTCACCATGATATCTGACTCACCCAACGTGAACCTATCAAGGCGTTTAACAAAATCTACGGAATTACGGATGTGATGAGGGCATTTACCCACATAAGGACTTAATATTCCCGTCAGGTATTTGACCAACAAATATGTAGGTGCCCTGATGTTGCTGACAATGGGGCGTAATGGTACCCCCTCTTTGTGAACCTTCGGGAGTCCATATAGTCTAGGCGGTACCGGACCTTGGGGTAACAATTTCTTAGCGTCACCTTCCGGTAAATCTGCGTCCTTGAGAAGCGACCTCGTCTTGTTGTCCACCTTCTTTGTAGGGTCAACGCTGATCTTCCGGTAGGAATCGTCATTTAGCAGGCTGTGCATCTTATCAGTGTAGTCCTTATGGGAGACAACAACTGTAGCATTGCCTTTGTCAGCCGGTAAGACAACAATTTCAGAGCGCTCCCTCAGATCACGGATGGCCGCCCTCTCTTTACTAGTGATATTTGACTTCATCGGCTTGGATTTCGTCAACACACGACAAGTTTCACGACGTATTTCCTCAGCTGATTCAGGCGGAAGTCGAGCTGCAACCTGTTCAACAGCACTAACAATTTCTGCGACCGGAGTGAACTTGGGGGTGGGAGCGAAGTTGAGACCTTTCTGCAAAACCGAGACCGCATCATCACTCAACACCATGCAGAGATGGTTTGTCAAGGAGACGTGAGAACTTAGCTGTTTGACGTCCCGTTGCCTTCTTATGGGCGGAATCAGCTGCAACCCAGCTGACACCATCAATCCAAATTTCCTGGGAGAAGACCACTGAACAAGGAATTTGTTAACCTCGAGTATAGATTTAAGTGTCAGGAAGTAGTTTCTGAAACTATTCGTATGGAGTGTAGCCATGTATGGAAGTGAAACGTGGACGATAAATAGTTTGGACGAGAAGAGAATAGAAGCTTTCGAAATTTTGTGGTACAGAAGAGTGCTGAAGATTAGATGGGTAGATCACACAACTAACGAGGAGGTATTGAACACTATTGGGGAGAAGAGGAGTTTGTGGCACAATTTGACTAGAAGAAGGGATCGGTTGGTAGGACATGTGTTGAGGCATCAAGGGATCACCAATTTAGTACTGGAGGGCAGCGTGGAGGGTAAAAATCGTAAAGGGAAACCAAGAGATGAATACATTAAGCAGATTCAGAAGGATGTAGGTTGCAGTAGGTACTGGGAGATGAAGAAGCTTGCACAGGATAGAGTAGCATGGAGAGCTGCATCACAGCAGTCTCAGGACCGAAGACCAGAACAACAACAGTAGACGACATTTATTGAAGCCATGAATTGAAACTCTTGTTCCTACCTAAGCTATAACATGTAGTGTGTCTGAGAAAATGGTGGGCAACAACCTGTGGCAGAACGATTAATCACGCTCTCTCTGTTCACGGCAATTGAAGTTGAGCTGTACGAGCAAACTCAGACAGAAAAATTTCAGTTTCAGCGGTTGAATCGAACTGTAATGTCTCGCTTTCATGTTACCTGGAACTATTCTCACACTGCCTATGAAAGGGGATAAAGAAATACCATCAAACTACAGACCGATTTAACTTTTGCCAGCATTCTCAAGAATTTTAGAAAAAATAATGTACAGGCAGCTTCTTAACCATCTGACCACAAATAACATATTATCAAGAACACAGTTCGGATTTCTAAAGGGTTCTGATATCGAGAAGGGTATTTACACCTACAGTGAAAATGTACTTAATTCATTAAATAACAAGTTACAAGCAGCAGGTATTTTCTGTGATTTGTCAAAGGCATTCGACTGTGTGAACCACAATATTCTTTTAAATAAATTAGAATTCTATGGTGTCACAGGCAGTGCTGCAAAATTGTCAAGTCATACCTTGCTAACAGGAAACAAAGGGTGTCAGTGCAAGAGACTAGTGAATTAAGTCATCAGTCATCACCAGAATGGGAAGAAATTGCATGTGGTGTCCCACAAGGATCCATCTTAGGGGCATTGCTTTTTCTTGTGTACATTAATGATCTCTCATCAGTTACACTGCCAGAAGTAAAGTTCGTTTTGTTTGCAGATGACACAAGTATTGCAATAAATAGTATGTCTACTGTAGTTCTAGAAAGATCTGCTAATGATATTTTCATGGATATTAATAAATGGTTTAAAGCCAACTCACTGACATTAAATTTCGAAAAGACTCACTAGATGCAATTCAGAACCTGTAAGAGGTTTCCACCCAGCATATGCATAAAGTATGAAGAAGAGCAGATGGAAATGGTTGACAGTCTTAAATTCCTGGGATTACAACTCGATGATAAATTCAGTTGGGAGGAGCACACCACAGAACTACAGAAACGCCTTAACAAATCTGTATTTGCAATTCGAGTGTTAGCAGACATAGGTGACATAAAAATGAAAAAGCTTGCATACTTTGCCTACTTTCATTCCATAATGTCATATGGTATAATATTTTGGGGTAACTCTTCAAGTCAAACAAAAGTTTTCAGAGTCCAAAAGCGTGTAATACCTATTATTTGTGGAGTAAATTCACGGACGTCCTGTAGAAACCTCTTCAAAGAACTGGGTGTACTAACTACTGCCTCTCAGTATATTTACTCCTTAATGAAATTTGTCCTAAATAATATATCTCCTTTTCCAACAAACAGCTCAGTTCACACATACAATACCAGGAACAAAAATGATCTGCACAAGGACTTAAAAGCACTTACTTTAGTTCAAAAAGGGGTCCACTGCTCAGGAACACTCATCTTCAATAATTTGCCAGTAAATATAAAAAATTTAGTTACAAATAAAGATCAGTTTAAGAGGTGCCTGAAAGACTTACTAGTGGCCAACTCCTTCTACTCCATTGACGAATTTTTTAATAGAAACAAATACTGTATTGTATATATTCATACTATTAGCATTGTTATTTCAGCTTTTTTTAAAAAAATTGACGTATTCCACATCCACGAGGATCTCCTCAGCACGGATCTATGGAACGAAAAACTAATCTAATCTAATGAGGGATGTGGCGAGACCAACCTATAAGCCGTCCTGGTTGGCACTCTTTTACAGTTTATAGATGACACAGGGAGACTCCAAACGAAAAATCTGGCCAGGTGCGAGATGTACTCTTGCACTGAGGGTTCTTTACAAAGTTAATCTCTGTGTATAAAAGGGACTGTCCTGACTCTGACTGACTGGCTCATGATCGCCCAGCCCAAACCGCTAAGGATAGGAAACTGAAATTTGGAGTACGTGTGGATCTTATATTGTAGGCGTCGTTTAATGCGGTATTTCCCGAAACTCCGTCCCTAAGGGAGTGAAACAGGGGATGAAACATTTTTGATAATATTTAATTGCGAAAGCATTTTTAAAGCTAAATCTCTGAAAATTGGTGTTTGGCATGTAACCTCCCCCTCACTTATCGACCTTAATGGCAGTGAAAAATTATACCGCGTGTACCTAATGGAAATTTGGGAAAAGCAATCGTCACGGAAGTTACTTTGTCGGTAAAGAGGGAAAAAAGGGTTACATCTAAATGAAAGGAAAAATGCAAATGAAAGTGGTGGAAATTAATTTTGAAAAGGGGTAAAGTTAATAAAGAAAGTAGATGTGCGGCCGTTACGTTAACAATTAACTAGCGGTAATTAGATATTTGAGATTTGGGGGAAATTACGGTCGCCAGTCCTAAGGACAATTACTATAGTAACTGAAAAAGAAAGGTTATTACACATATAATTAGCACTAGAAGCGTGGCAACTGAAGGTTGACACGTGTAGTGTGAAAACTGAAAGTTTGTCAGAAGTAATAAATTTCGCTACACTCTGACTTAGTTTAGCAAAAGAATTAATAAAACCGGAAAATCGAAAGTTAATTTAGTGACTGAAGTTAATACTGAGCTTTCTTTCTGAAGCACAACGAAATTCAGTAAAATACAATTAGACTTGGGCTACCTCAACAATCATTTCAAAAGCTACTTGAATCCACGCAATTTAGAAATAAGAGATTTAACTTTGAACTTGAACTAAATGATTCTGAACAACTAACAATAGTAAAATTTACTATGTACCAAGCTGAGCTGCAGTCACAGGTAAGCTAAAATATGCTAACAAAACTCGCACTCTTAATTTGTGCGTGTTTAATCTAAATATTGTAGCCAGCTATGAAGACTTTAACTGAACTTTGAAATTAAAGCAGTGAAATAGAATAATATTGTTTTAATGCTGGCGTTTGAATTTCAACGACACTCGGGTTCATTCCGGAAAAGGAACGGGCCCTGCTTGGTAATGCAATTGGGACAATGAGCAACAAAGGTTCATGCTACGTTGCTGTAATTTTGTGATTTGAACAGTTTTAAAAGCTGAGGTCTGCCATACAGTTCTAAAACTTTACGTGCTTCCAGTCTTCCTTGTTGGTTGATTGAAGGTTTGAAGTCGTCGATCGAGGAGGTGGCGACAGTCACTCATTGTCGGCCGTCGCTGTTGCAGAAGCTGGATGTTGGCGCGCCTCCTTCACGACACGGTCACCAGGCGAAACGGGCTCTTGATGTGCGCCAGCTAATGCTTCCCGTCCGCGACACCATGTCAGAAACTATCATCGCAAGTCGAGCGCAATTACATGTTGCCAAACCCCGAAAGCGTGGCAACTCGCGGGAGCGTCACACAACACACCTGCTCCACTCGACTACTCCAGCCAGACTCCCTATACTCTGCCCGCGCTCCATGCGGCCAAGTTAACACTACCAAAGATCCTAAACACTTTGGTTCTCCACACGACCTATCGATGTATCCGTTCGATACCATAGTTTTCCCTAGGCCAGACCCAACGTATAAATACAAATAATATTCATAAAACAAACCAATTACACATCGACATAAATGCATAAATAAATATATAGAAATTGTAAAAGAATTACATTATATAAAGACACAGAAATGTCATATCTTGAGGTAACAAAACAAGGGAAAAAAATTATAGTACAATAGTTGGAAATAGGAGGATATGCATTTCCGGCGTTACACGTGCCCCACATTGTCTGAGGATGTTCGTGTAACCTAAAGAGACTCAGAAAATGTCCCAAAAAAGAAACAGCGGAAATGCATATGCTCAAAACATCAACAAAATTTAGCATTCGTCTAATGAAGCATAAATCAATTTTTAGACCATAATAATTGAGTAGAGAGACTCCTAATCTTATTCCACTCTGTCATCTTGCACAAAATAAAACAGGTTGACAACATATTAAAATTCACAGAAAACATAGAAAATGATTTAGCTATTCCAAAATCATTAAAATTCTTAACAGTATCAAGAAATGGAATTCTATTTACAAAATTAACCAGAATACATGGTCATAAAAAACAGGTATACTAAAATACGCAAATTAATAATTAATTACATAGAATACACATTTTATATAACCTTTTCATAATTAATATTCTCGTCATGAGGGTCCACTTAAGGCTAAACAAGAAAATAATATACAGCAAATCGACACAAAACAAATATTGGCAACAGAATTCTTTCACATAGGCTGTCTGGGAAGAAAAACAACTCCGCCTTCCGTACCCGCAAGTACAAAGAATGCCGACAGCGGCACAAGAGCCGACAGCGGCACAAGAGCCGACAGCGGCTCCGCCTCGCCAGTATTGTTGCGCCCGCCTGTGCGGCACGCTTGACCTCCCCTGAGTAACGGCATTTCCAGAACGTCCGTTTCACTGAATTCTTTCGGAAAAACTCACTCCTGAGTAATCTCAAGGAGTCCATTAACACTATCACAGTGGATAACTCAACACTGTCCATCATCATACGCATGTACTAGCCTGAAACTTAAAACAGCGTCTAAGTACATCGGCAATGACTGGTAAAACACATATTTATGAAATCTTACAGCTAGTTGCAAAATCATATTTACATACCTTAATCTACTGTGACTCAGCTGAAAACTTAAACTAGCAGCTTGGATTTTTCAATTGACAAATAATCACTCTCTCTTAAATCATTTAGTAAAATTAATTACTTATTAATTACAACTTCTTTAATGTCCTCTTGCTCAGGAAAAAGCATGGCAATCTAGCTAATTGTTTAATATTACACTCTATATTTACATACTGTACAAATTACCCATTCTGTGGTATTAATCAATCCTTGGTTGGTACAATTTCAAGTCTACAATGTTCCGTGTACCTAATAGTTTTACTGAGCTTGGATACTGTAAGCAATAAGCATTTGTGTGAGGTATACCAATGACTTTATATGGTCCATTATAAACAAACTTAAATTTAGAGATTTCATTGTCCATCTCGCTCGATTTCTCATGAGCTTTTACAAGTACTAAGTCTCCGATTGCAAACTTAGCAAAACACGCTTTAGCGTCATGACGACGTATGCGAGCATCGGCTTTTAGCTTCATTACTTCTCGCAAACGATCTTTTTTCACACCAATACTAATGTCAATCCGTGGAGGGAATTTGGTTATCTCTTCCACTAGTCCCGGTTTGTCTGAAAACACACTCTTATTCTTCATTATCACTTCATACAGGCCTCGTCTTTGTTCGTGTGTTACGTTTGACACACCGTCTACAATAGTTTCCAATTCACTTTCTACACTATTGTCAATGCCGAGATTCCTCACGTTACAGTAGTTCAAACTCATACCTACGTGAATGGCATCCGGCCAGTTAACAATGTGTATAGGCTGGTGCTGCCTACGCACACCATCTCCTGCCTCGTCAAAACTAACTACTATTGTTTTATCTTGTGACGTACATGTCAAAGTTTTGCTTTCGCAATTAATCACTGCACGGTACTTTAGTAGCCAATCTAACCCGAAAATTACTTCTGTAGTTAAGTCTGGCACGACGACAAACTCTTGTTCAAATCGTGCCCCACATATCTCGAAGTTGACAAAATTCAGTTTTGTGACCGGTTTACTGGCCTTCCCAGTAGCACCGATAATTTTCACTCCTGTTACTGGCATAACTACGATGCCGGGTCTGTCTTTCAGTAACTCAAATATTTTCCCAGATACAGCACTCAATTCTGCACCGGTGTCAATCAACACGTTTAGTTGTAGGTCGTGCATATTAACAGACACTACTATCTGTCTACACTTGTCCTCGACTGTTTCTTTATTTTCCCATAATAAATCCTCGTCTATATCCATGTCATTCCAGAAAAAACCATCCGGCTTTGAGCCTAAATCCGGCTTATCTGGCGGCTTTTTCAGCCTCTGTTCACATATAGTTTTAATTTCAACACGTTTGTCCTGAGGCTTAGTCTGTAGCTTCGCCTCCAATACCGAAACCTTTTCCTGTAACTCGTCATCTAGTGAGTGTTGCTTTGCTATCAATTCATTAATTGTCACCTTCGTTGATTCCTCTTTGGTCAGATTGATCTCATCTGCCAATCTACCTGGAGGAATGTGCCCAGTAGTATCTGCAATTACTTCCTCTACATCTGCGCAACCCACACTGCTATCGTCTGACCGTATAATGTCAGCTCTAACCTCATATACGTTGTAATCTATGTGCTTTTCTACCAATCGTGTCCGGCTATCACTAAAATTTTCGCAATCTTTCTCCTTAATACTCTGGCAATGTTTAAACTGGAGGTTTGCGTGGGATGGGTCGGCTACTTCTACCACTATAACTTTCGGTAAAGTCTGCCGGTTAGGGCCAGAACTTTCCGTTACTACCTCAACATCTAACTCCTGCGGGACGAAACACGACGAATCTTGCTCGTGCTCCCCATTAACATCAACTGTTTCTGGTAAAGTCTGCCGGTTAGGGTCAGAACTTTCTATCATTTCACAAACACTATCTTCCTGCGGGACGAGACGCGGCAAATCCTGCCCGCGCTCCCCATAAACACTTCTCCCGTACAGGCCCCTATAATCTCTTAGTTCGTCGTATAAGCGATCGAACTGCCTTAACCAGACCTCATCCCTCTCTGCATCCCCTCGCTCGATGACGGACGTGTTATCCGACATCTGATCTTCTCTCAACAATTGCGAATCATTCTTAAACTCAGTCTCCATTTCCGCTGTGGGTGTTACAGCTGCCACTTTATAATCGATTTCCGGAACACTACTTAAATTGTTCTCACTGACAGTGAATGTATTTTCTACTGGCGTGTCTACAGCTGATCTATTACTTGCAGGCGCACTCCTTTCTCCTAACACTGGCACACTCTCCCGCCGTTGATTATTCCATACGGAATTTTCATAACGACGACACCTCGGTTTTCTGCTGTTATTGGGCCGCCAAAATTTCTCCACGCCAGGTCGGCCCCTCACCGGCGCGGCTAATTGTTTCCCTGTCTCGTCCCAGCAGATCTGCTCCCCGGATGCTGCTGAGGCAGCTTATCGCACCCTCTGGCGGTATTACTATCCTGTGGAGCCCGTATCACGTTAGTATGATACTGATTTCCGTCATTCCTGTTATTATTTGCATTGTACCAATTGTTATTACGTTCCGAACCATTATTGTTATTGCTGCCATGGTTGCGGTATGCATTATTCCCATGGTTATCGTTGTTGTGGTTGCTGTGGTACACGTTGTTGTTACCACGGCCTCTACCACTGTCGCGATTATTGCGCCAATTGTCCTCATCCTCAACTCCTTCCAGGAAATCATTGATTGTCCAGTAATTGCTTCCTATGTAACGTTTCGTATCATCTGGAAGCTTCTTGTAGAGTTCCCAGACTATTTCGGATTCCGTGCGGCGATCACGCAAATATTCCAACTTGCGGATCCAGCCCTCACAAAACTCCTTCATCGAGCCGCGCGAATTCGCATCGAAAGGCCTCGATACGACAAATTCGCGCCAGACACTTTGCTGTTTTTGCTCTGACCAGTATTCAGCCAGAAACAAATTTTTAAACTCGTCAAAAGTCAGGTTCGTAATGATGAGGTTTAAGCCCCAACGCTTGGCATCACCAGCCAACACAACAATAACCGCATTAATTTTTCTCTCATTAGTCCATGATCTGGGTAAAACTCTTTCACAATTTTTAATGAAATCCGTCGGGTGTATACCGCCTTTTTTCAAGGGGTCGAACCGCTCCTCTTTCGTCAACAGTTCCGAACTATGTTCACAGATTGGCACATAGCTCTGTTTTTCGTCAAGTTTCTTTTCCAATTCCGACACTCTCGTAATTACTTGGCAAGTGGTTGTCGCAAGCGTTTCTACTTCCCTTTTTTTTTCTTCGCAGGTATTAGCCTGCTTCGTCACTTTGGTATCTACATCGGATACTAAAGCCTTTAAAGTTTCCACCTACTTTTGATCCTCTTTTTTCACTAATTGAATTTGTTCCGTCACCTTATTCTCGATGATCGGAGCAACTGCTTCTCCTACACTTTTCTCGATTCTACTAATTTCTGAATAAAAACGAGTATTTATGCTCGCAATTTCCGCCTGAACGCCTATCATTTCCTGTTTAAGATTACCGATTTCGGTATTAATCACAACAATATCTTCTTTGATTTTATCAACTTTTGTGTTAACAACTCCAACATTGTTGTTAACAACATTAATAGCTTTGTTCTGATTGTCTAGCTTCCGTTCAATTTTTTCAGACTGACTCGTGATTTCGTTAATCAAAACATTCAATAAATCGGTTAAATTCCCGGAAACTACCGCTTTTACTTCCGTAGCGGCTTCCTCTTTAATTGTCCCCCTGTATTCGTCATCAAGGGATTCACATTTGATTTTCACTTCCGATTCCGAAACATTTTCTAAAGTTTGGTATTCCATTTCTGCTCTTTGTTGGGTTTCGGCGGTCGCGTCTTTCATGCTAGCCGCCTGCCCCTGAACAATGGGTTCCGCGGTGCGCGTTTCCCACTGTTCGACGATTGTTCCGTATCCAAGTCTACCAAATTTTGGAAATTGTTTCCTTCACTCATTTTACAAATTTTCAATATAAATGACAAATCTCAAATCTAATTAGTATCCATCACACTAATATTCTCGCTGACGTATCGACCATTTTGTAACCAGTACTTTGTTACGAGATTTGCACAATTCAAAATTCGTGTCCAGAACAACCTCAAATCTGAAGATTGTCCTGTCACCAGGTCGCCACGTGTAACCTCCCCCGCACTTATCGACCTTAATGACAGTGAAAAATTAAACCACGTGTACCTAATGGAAATTTGGGAAAAGCAATCGTCACCGAAGTTAATCTGTCGGTAAAGAGGGAGGAAAGGGTTACATCTAAATGAAAAAAAAATGCCAATGAAACTGGTGGAAATTAATTTTGAAAAGGGGTAAAGTTAATAAAGAAAATAAATGTGCGGCCGTTACGTTAACAATTAACTAGCGGTAATTAGATATTTGGGATTTGGGGGAATTTTACAGTCGCCAGTCCCATGGATAATTACTATAGTAACTGAAAAGTAAAGGTTATTACACATATAAATAGCACTAGAAGTGTAGCAACTGAAGGTTGACACGTGTATTGTGAAAACTGAAAGTTTGTCGGAAGTAATAAATTTCGCTACACTCTGACTTAATTTAGCAAAAGAATTAATAAAACCGGAAAATCGAAAGTTAATTTAGTGACTGAAGTTAATACTGAGCTTTCTTTCTGAAGCACATCGAAATTCAGTAAAATACGGTTAGTCTTGGACTACCTGAACAATCATTTCAAAAGCTACTTGAATCTACGCAATTTAGAAATAAGAGATATAACTTTGAACTCGAATTAAATGATTCTGAACAATTAACAATAGTAAAATTTAGTACGTACCAAGCTGAGATGCAATCACAGGTAACAAAAATATGGTAACAAAAATCGCTTTCATAATTTGTGCTTGTGTAATCTAAATATTGTAGCCAGCTAAGAATACTTTAACTGAACTTTGAAATTAAAGCAGTGAAATAGAATAATATTGCTTTAATGCTGGCGTTTGAATTTCAACGACACTCGGGTTCATTCCGGAAAAGGAACGGACCCTGCTTGGTAATGCAATTGGGACAATGAGCAACAAAGGTTCATGCTATGTTGCTGTAATTTTGTGATTTGAACAGTCTGAAAAGCTGAGGTCTGCCTAACAGTTCTAAAACTTAACGTGCTTCCAGTCTTCCTTGTTGGTTGATTGAAGGTTTGAAGCTGTCGAACGAGGAGGTGGCGACAGTCACTCATTGTCAGCAGTCGCTGTTGCAGAAGCTGGATGTTGGCGCGCCTCCTTCTCGACACGGTCACCAGGCGAAACGGGCTCTTGATGTGCGCCAGCTAATGCTTCCCGTCCACGACACCGTGTCAGAAACTATCATCGCAAGTCCAGCGCAATTACATGTTGCCAAACCCCGAAAGCGCGGCAACTCGCGGGAGCGTCACACAACTCAACTGCTCCACTGCACTACCCCAGCCAGACTCCCGCTGCTCTGTCCGCACTCCACGCGGCCGAGTCAACACTCACAAAGTTCTTACACACTTTGGTTCTCCACACGACCTATCGATGTAATCGTTCCATAGCATAGTTTTCCCTAGGCCAGACCCAGCGTAAAAATATAAATAATATTTACAAAACAAATTAATTATACATCGACATAAATGCATATATATACAAATAGTAAAACAATTACGATGTACAAAGACTCAAAAATGTTATATCTTCAGGTAACAAAATATGGAAAAAAATTTGTAGTGCAATAGATGGAAACTAAAGGATATGCATTTCCGGCGTTACAAAGGGATATAGTAAACCTGAAGTGAAGCATCGGAATCTAATACTGGTCTCACAGGAAAGGCTCAAAACATATACAGGAAGAAGGCTCAGTCGTCTTGTACTTAAATCGGCATTGTGTCTTTTCTATTTAATTCCGATGCAATATCTGTGTTTCATCGTCAATATGAAGGCCCAAGGGATACAGTGAACCTGAAGTGAAGCATCGGAATCTAAAACTGGTCTCACAGGAAAGGCTCAAAACATAGACAGTAATAAGAGTCAGTCTTCTTGTACTTAAGTCGGCATTGTGCCTTTTGTAATTATTTCCGATGCAATTTCTATGTTTCATCGTCAATATGAAGGTCCAAGGGATACAGTAAACCTGAAGTGAAGCATCGGAATTTAAAATTGGACTCACAGGAAAGGCTCAAAACATAGACGGTAAGAAGAGTCGGTCTTCTCGTACTTAAGTCGGCATTGAATTTTGTATTTAACTCCGATGCAACTTCTGTGTTTCATCGTCAATATGAAGGTCCAAGGGATACAGTAAACTTGAAGTGAAGCATCGGAATCTAAAACTGGTCTCACAGGAGAGGCTCAAAGTATAGACAGTAAGAAGAGTCAGTCTTCTTGTACTTAAGTCGGCATTGTGCCTTTTGTATTTAATTCCGATGTAATTTCTGTGTTTCATCGTCAATATGAAGGTCCGAGGGATACAGTAAACCTGAAGTGAAGCATCGGAATGTAAAACTGGTCTCACAGGAAAAGCTCAAAAGATATACAGGAAGAAGACTCAGTGTTCTTGTACTTAAATCGGCATTGTGGCTTTTGTATTTAATTCCGATGCAATTTCTGCGTTTCATCGTCAATATGAAGGTCCAACGGATACAGTAAACCAGAAGTGAAGCATCGGAATCAAAAACCGGTCTCACAGGATTGGCTCATAACATATTCAGGAAGAAGATTCAATTTCTTTTACTTAATTCGGCATTGTGCCTTTTGTATTTAATTGCGCTGCAATTTCCGTGTTTCATCGTCAATATGAGGGTCCAAGGGGTACAGTAAATCTGAAATGAAGCATCGGAATCTAAAACTGGTCTCACAGGAAAGGCTCAAAACATAGACAGTTAGAAGGGTCAGTCTTCTTGTACTTAAGTCGGCATTGTGCCTTTTGTATTTAATTCCGATGCAATATCCGTGTTTCATCGTCAACATGAAGGTCCAAGGGATACAGTAAACCTGAAGTGAAGCATCGGAATCTGCACCTGGTCTCACAGGAAAGGCTGAAAACATATTCAAGAAGAAGACTCAGTCTTCTTGTACTTAAATCGGCATTGTGCTTTTGTATTTAATTCCGATGCAATATCTGTGTTTCATCGTCAATATGAAGGTCCAAGGGATACAGTAAACCTGAAGTGAAGCAACGGAAACCAAAACCGGTTTCACAGGAAAGGCTCAAAACATAGACAGTAAGAACAGTCAGTCTTCTTGTACTTAAGTCGGCATTGTGGCTTTTGTATTTAACTCCGATGCAATTTCTGTGTTTCATCGTCAATATGAAGGTCCAAGGGATACAGTAAACCTGAAGTGAAGCATCGGATTCTAAAACTGGTCTCACAGGAGAGGCAAAAAGTATAGACAGTAAGAAGAGTCAGTCTTCTTGTACTTAAGTCGGCATTGTGCCTTTTGTATTTAATTCCGATGTAATTTCTGTGTTTCATCGTCAATATGAAGGTCCGAGGGATACAGTGAACCTGAAGTGAAGCATCGGAATGTAAAACTGGTCTCACAGGAAAAGCTCAAAAGATATACAGGAAGAAGACTCAGTGTTCTTGTACTTAAATCGGCATTGTGGCGTTTGTATTTAATTCCGATGCAATTTCTGCGTTTCATCGTCAATATGAAGGTCCAACGGATACAGTCAACCAGAAGTGAAACATCAGAATCAAAAACCGGTCTCACAGGATTGGCTCATAACATATTCAGGAAGAAGAATCAATCTTCTTGTACTTAATTCGGCATTGTGCCTTTTGTATCTAATTGCGCTGCAATTTCTGTGTTTCATCGTCAATATGAGGGTCCAAGGGATACAGTAAACCTGAAGTGATGCATCGGAATCTAAAACTGGTCCCACAGGAAAGGCTCAAAACAAATACAGGACGAAGAGTCAGTCCTCTAGTACTTAAATCGGCATTGTGCCCTTTGTATTTAATTCCGATGCAATTTCTTTGTTTCAACGTCAATATGAAGGTACAAGGGATACAGTAAACCTGAAGTGAAGCATCGAAATCCAAAACTGGACTCACAGGAAAGGATCAAAACAGATACAATAAGAAGATCGGTTTTCTTGTACTTACGTCGGGATTGTGCCTTTTGTATTTGATTCCGATGCAATTTCTGTGTTTCGTTGTCAATATGAAGGTCCAAGGGATACAGTAAACCAGAAGTAAAATGTCGGAATCTAAAACTGGTCTCACAGGAAAAGCTCAAATCATAGACAGCAAGAAGACTCACTCTTCTAGTACTTAAATCGGCATTGTGCTTTTTGTATTAAATTCCGATGCAATATCTGTGTTTCATCGTCAATATGAAGGTCCAATTGATATAGTAAACCTGAAGTAAAGCATCGGAATCTATGGCCTGGTCTCACAGGATATTCTCAAAACATAGACAGTAAGAACAGTCAGTCTTCTTGTACTTGAATCGGCATTGTGCCTTTTGTATTTAATTCCGATGTAATTTTAGTGTTTCATCGTCAGTATGAAGGTCCAAGGGATACAGTAAACCTGAAGTGAAGCATCGGCATGTAAAACTTATCTCACAGGAATGGCTCAAAACATATACATAAAGAAGACTCACTGTTCTTGTACTTAAATCGGCATTGTGGCTTTCGTATTTAATTCCGATGCAATTCCTGTGTTTCATCGTCAATATGAAGGGGCACGGGATACAGTAAACCAGATGTGAAGCATCGGAATCTAAAACCGGTCTCAGAGGATAGGCTCATAGCATATTCTGGAAGAAGACTCAGTCTTCTTGTACTTAATTCTGCATTGTGACTTTTGTATTTAATTCCGCTGCAATTAATGTGTTTCATCGTCAATATGAGGGTCCAAGGGATACAGTAATCCTGAAGAGAAGGATCGGAACCTAAAACTAGTCACACAGGAAAGGCTCAAAACATAGACAGTAAGAAGGGTCAGTCTTCTTGTACTTAAGTCGGCATTGTGGCTTTTGTATTTAATTCCGATGCAATTTCTGTGTTTCATCGTCAATATGATGGTCCAAGGGATACAGTAAACCTGAAGTGAAGCATCGGAATCTGATACTGGTCTCCCAGGAATGGCTGAAAACATATTCAGGAAGGAGACTCAGTCTTCTTGTACTTAAGTCGGCATTGTGATTTTGTACTTAATTCCGATGCAATTGCTGTGTTTCATCGTCAATATGAACGTCCAAGGGATACATTAAACTTGAAGTGAAGCATCGGAAACCAAAACTTGTCTCACAGGAAAGGGTTCAAACATAGACAGTAAGAACAGTCAGTCTTCTTGTACTTAAGACATCATTGTGCCATTTGTATTTAATTCCGGTGTCATTTCTGTGTTCCATCGTCAATATGAAGGTCCAAGGGATACAGTAAACCTGAAATGAAGCATCGGAATCCAAAACTGGTCTCACAGGAAACGATGAAAACATATTCAGGTAGAAGTCTCAGTCTTCTTGTACTTAAGTCGGCATTGTGCCTTTTGTGAATAATTCCGATGCAATTTCTGTGTTTCATTGTCGATATGAAGGTCCAAGTGATACAGTAAACCTGAAGTGTTGCATCGGAATCTAAATCTGGTCTCAAAGGAAAGGCTCTAATCATATACAGGATGAAGACTCAGTCTTCTTGTACATAAATCGGCATTGTGCGTTTTGTATTTATTTCCTATACAATTTCTGTGTTTCATCGTCAATATGAAGGTCCAAGGGATACAGTAAACCTGATGTGAAGCATCGGAATATAAAACTGGTCTCACAGGAACGGTTCAAAACGTAGACAGGAAGAACAGACATTCCTCTTGTACTGAAGTCGGCATTGTGGCTTTTGTATTTAATTCCGTTGGAATTTCTGTGTTTCATCGTCAATATGAAGGTCAAAGGGATACAGTAAACCAGAAGTGATGCATCGGAAACTAAAACCGGTCTCACAGGAATGGCTGAAAACAAATTCAGGAAGAAGACTCAGACTTCTTGTACTTATGTCGGCATTGTGCTTTTGTATGTAATTCCTATGCAATTTCTGTGTCTCATCGTCAAAATGAAGGTCCAAGGGATACAGTAAACCTGAAGTGAAACATCGGAATCCAAAAGTGGCCTCGCAGGGAAGGCTGAGGACATATTCAGGAAGAAGTCTCAGTCTTCTTGTACTTAAGACGGCATTGTGCTGTTTGTATTTCGTACCAATGCAATAACTGTGTTTCATCGTCAATATGAAGGTCCAAGGGATACAGTAAACCTGAAGTAAAGCATCGGAATCTAAAATAGGTCTCACAGGAAAGGCACAAAACATAGACAGTAAGAAGAGTCAGACTACTTGTACTTGAGTCGGCATTGAGCCTTTTGTATTTAATTCCGTTGTAATTTCTGTGTTTCATCGTCAATATGAAGGTCAAAGGGATACAGTAAACCAGAAGTGATGCATCGGAAACTAAAACCGGTCTCACAGGAATGGCTGAAAACAAATTCAGGAAGAAGACTCAGACTTCTTGTACTTATGTCGGCATTGTGCTTTTGTATGTAATTCCGATGCAATTTCTTTGTCTCATCGTCAAAATGAAGGTCTAGGGGATACAGTGAACCTGAAGTGAAACATCGGAATCCGAAACTGGCCTCACAGGGAAGGCTGAGGACATATTCAGGAAGAAGTCTCAGTCGTCTTGTACTTAAGACGGCATTGTGCTGTTTGTATTTCGTACCAATGCAATAACTGTGTTTCATCGTCAATATGAAGGTCCAAGGGATACAGTAAAGCTGAAGTGAAGCATTGCAATGTGAATCTGGGCTCACAGGAAAGGCTCAAATCATATAAAAAAGAACACACAGTTAACTCGTACTTAAATCGGCGTTGAGGCTTTTGTATTTAATTCCGATGCAATTTCTGTGTTTCATCGTCAATATGAAGGTCCATGGGATACAGTAAACCAGAAGTGAAGCATCGGAATCCATAACCGGTCTCACAGGAAAGGCTCATAACATATTCAGGAAGAGGTCTCAGTCTTCTTGTACTTAAGTCGGCATTGAGCCTTTTGTATTTAATTCCGATGTAATTTCTGTGTTTCATCGTCAATATGAAGGTCAAAGGGATACAGTAAACCAGAAGTGATGCATCGGAAACTAAAACCGGTCTCACAGGAATGGCTGAAAACAAATTCAGAAAGAAGACTCAGACATCTTGTACTTATGTCGGCATTGTGCTTTTGTATGTAATTCCGATGCAATTTCTGTGTCTCATCGTCAAAATGAAGGTCTAAGGGATACAATAAACCTGAAGTGAAACATCGGAATCCTAAACTGGCCTCACAGGGAAGGCTGAGGACATATTCAGGAAGAAGTCTCAGTCGTCTTGTACTTAAGACGGCATTGTGCTGTTTGTATTTCGTACCAATGCAATATCTGTGTTTCATCGTCAATATGAAGGTCCAAGGGGTGCAGTAAACCTGACGTGAAGCATCGGAATCTAAAACTGGTCTCACAGTAGTGGCTCAAAGCAAATACAGGAAGAAGAGTCAGTCCTCTTGTACTTAAATCGGCATTGTGATTTCGTATTTAATTCCGACGCTATTTCTTTGTTTCATCGTCAATATGAAGGGCTAAGGGATACAGTAAAGCTGAAGTGAAGCATCGGAATCTAAAACTGGTATCACAGGAAAGGCTGAAAACATAGACAGTAAGAAGAGTCAGTCTTCTTGTACTTATGTTGGCACTGTGCCATTTGTATTTAGTTCCGATATAATTTCTGTGTTTCATCGTCAACATGAAGATACAAGGGATGCTGTAAACCTGAAGTGAATCATCTGAATTTAAAACTGGTATCACAGGAAAGGCTCAAAACATATACAGGAAGAAGACTCAGTCTTCTTTTAGATAAGTCGGCATTGTGCTTTTGTATTTAATTCCGATGCTAATTCTGTGTTTTATCGTCAATATGAGGGTCCAAGGGATACAGTAAACCTGAAGTGAAGCATCGGAATCTAAAACTGGTCTCACAGGAAAGGTTCAAAACATAGCCAGTAACAAGAGTCAGTCTTCTTGTACTTAAGTCGGAATTGTGCCTTTTGTATTTAATTCCGATGCTATTTCTGTGTTTCACATTCAATATGAAGGTCCAATGGATACAGTACACCTTAAGTGAAGCATCTGAAACTAAAACTGGTCTCACAGGAAAGGCTGAAAACATATTCAGGAAGAAGTCTCAGTCTTCATGTACTTATGTCGGCATTGTGCATTTTGTATTTAATTCCGATGCAATTTCTGTGTTTCATCGTCAATATTAAGGTCTACGGGAAACAGTAAACCTGAAGTAAATCGTCGAAATCTAAAACTGGTCTCACAAGAAAGGCGCAAATCATAGACAGTAAGAGGGGTCAGTCTTCTTGTACTTAAATCAGTATTGTTCCTTTTGTATTTAAATCCGATGCAATTTCTGTGTTTCATCGTCAATATGAAGGTCCAAGCGATACAGTAAACCTGAAGTGAAGCATCGGAATCTAGAACTGATCTCATAGGAAAGGTTCAAAACATATACAGGAAGATGAGTCAGTCTTCTTGTACTTAAGTCGGCATTGTACCTTTTGTATTTAATTCCGATGCAATTTCTGTGTTTCATCGTCAATATGAAGGTCCAAGGGACTCAGTAAACCTGAAGTGAGGCATCGGAATCAGAAACTGGTCTCACAGGAAAGGCTCAAATATGGACGGTAAGAAGAGCCAGTCTTCTTGTACATAAGTCGGCATTGTGCGTGTTGTATATAATTCCGATGCAATTACATTATTTCGTCGTCAATTTCAAGGTCCAAGGGATGCAGTAAACCTGAAGTGAAGCATCAGATTCTAAAACTGGGCTCACACTAAAGGCTCAAACATAGACAGTAAGAAGAGTCAGTCTTCTTGTACTTAAGTCGGCATTGTACATTTTGTATTTGATTCCGATGCAATTTCTGTGTTTTATCGTCGATATGAAGGTCCAAGGGATACAGTAAACCTGATGTGAAGCATCGGAATATAAAACTGCTCTCACAGGAAAGGCTCAAACCTTATACAGGAAGAAGACTCAGTCTTCTTGTACTTAAATCTGCATTGTGCCCTTTGTATTTAATTCCGTTGCAATTTCTGTGTTTCATCGTCAATGTGAAGGTCCAAGGGAAACAGTAAACCTGAAGTGAAGCATCGGAATATAAAACTGCTCTCACAGGATAGGCTCAAACCATATACAGGAAGAAGACTCAGTCTTCTTGTACTTAAATCTGCATTGTGCCCTTTGTATTTAATTCCGTTGCAATTTCTGTGTTTCATCGTCAATATGAAGGTCCAAGGGATACAGTAAACCTGAAGTGAAGCATCAGAATCTAAAACTGATCTCTCAGGAAAGGCTCAAAACATATACAGGAAGAAGAGTCAGTCTTCTTATACTTAAGTCGGCATTGTACCTTTTGTATTTAATTCCGATGCAGTTTCTGTGTTTCATCGTTAATATGAAGATCCAAGGGATACAGTAAACCTGAAGTGAGCATCGGAATCTAAAACTGGTCTCACAGGAATGGCTGAAAACAAATACAGGAAGAAGACTCAGTCCTGTTGTACATAAGACGGCATTGTGCCTTTTTTATTTAATTCCAATGCAATCTCCGTGTTTCATCGTCAATGTGAAGGTCCAAGGGATACAGTAATCGTGAAGTGAAGCATCGGAATTTAAAACTGGTCTCACAGGAAAGACTCAAGACATAGACAGGAAGAAGAGTAAGTATTCTTGTACTAAAGTCGGTATTGTGCCTTTGTATTTAATTCCGATGCAATTCCTGTGTTTCATCGTCAATACGAACGTCCAAGGGATACAGTAGCCTGAAGTGAAGTTCCGCAATCTAAAACTGGTCTGACAGGAAAGGTTCAAAACATAGACAGTAAGAAGAGTCAGTCTTCATGAACTTATGTCGGCATTGTGCCTTTTGGTATTTCATTCCGATGCAATTTCTGTGTTTCATCGTCAATAAGAAGGTCCAAGGGATACAGTAAAACTGAAGAGAAGCATCAGAATCTAAAACTTGTCTCACAGGAAAGGTTCAACGCACAGACAGTAAGAAGAGTCAGTCTTCTTGTACTTAAGCCGGCATTGTGCATTTGCATTTAATTCAGATGCAATTTCTGTGTTTCATCGTCAGTAAGATGGTCCAAGGGATACAGTAAACCTGAAGTAAGCATCGATATCTAAAACTGGTCTCACAGGAAAGGCTCAAATCATAGAATGTAAGGAGAGTCAGTCCTCTTGTACTTAAGTTGGCATCGTGTCTTTTGTATTTAATGCCAATTTAATATCTGTGTTTCATTGTCAATAAGAAGGTTCAAGGGATTTAGTAAACCTGAAATAAAGCATCGGAATCTAAAACTGGTCTCACAGGAATGGCTCAAAACAAATACAGGAAGAAGACTCAGTACTCTTGTACTTAAATTTGCATTGTGCCTTTTGTATTGTATTCCAATGGAAATTCTGTGTTTCATCGCCATTATGAAGGACCAAGGGATTCAGTAAAGCGGAAGTGAATCATCGGAATCAAAAGCTGGTCTCACAGGAAAGGCTCAAACATAAACAGTAAGAAGAGTCAGTCTTCTTGTACTTAAGTCGGCATTGTGCCTTTTTTATACAATTCCGATACAATTTCTGTGTTTCATCGTCAATATGAAGGTCCAAGGGTTACAGTAAACCTGATGTGAAGCATCGGAATATAAAACTGGTCTGACAGGAACGGTTCAAAACGTAGACAGGAAGAACAGACATTCCTCCTGTACTGAAGTTGGCATTGTGGCTTTTGTATTTCATTCCGTTGGAATTTCTGTGTTTCAACGTCAATAAAAAGGTCCAATGGATACAGTAAACCGGAAGTGAAGCATCGGAATCTAAAACTGATCTCACAGGAAGGGCTCAAAACATATACAGGAAGAAGAGTCTGTCTTCTTGTACTTAAGTCGGCATTGTACCTTTTGTATTTAATTCCGATGCAGTTTCTGTGTTTCGTCGTTAATATGAGGGTCCAAGGGATACAGTAAACCTGAAGTGAAGCATCGGAATCTAAAGCTGGTCTCACAGGAATGGCTCAAAACAAATACAGGAAGAAGACTCAGTCCTCTTGTACTTAAATTTGTATTGTGCCTTTTGTATTGAATTCCAATGCAATTTCTGTGTTTCATCGTCAATATGAAGGTCCAAGGGATACAGTAAACCTGAGGTGAAGCACTGGAATCTAAACCTGGCCTCACAGGAAAGGCTTAAAACAATTTCAGGAAGAAAACTCAGTTTTTTTGTGCTTATGTCAGCTTTGTGCCTTTTTTATTTAATTCCGATGCCATTTCTGTGTATCATCGTCAATATGAAGGTCCAAGGGATACAGCAAACCTGATGTGAAGTATTGGAATATAAAACAGGTCTCACAGGAAAGGTTCAAAACGTATACAGTAAGAACAGACATTCCTCTTGTACTGAAGTCGGCATTGTGGCATTTGTATTTAATTCCGATGCAATTTCTGTGTTTCATCATCAATAAAAAGGTCCAAGAGGTACAGTAAACCTGAAGTGAGGCATCGGAATCTAAAACTGGTCTCACAGGAAAGGCTCAAAACATATACAGGAAAAAGACTCAGTCTTCTTGTTCTTAAATCGGCATTGTGCCTTTTGTATTTAATTCCGATGCAATTTCTGTGGTTCATCGTTAATATGAAGGTCCAAGGTATGCAGTAAACCTGAAGTGAGTCATCGGATAATAAAACGGGTCTTACAGGAAAGGATTAAACTAAATACAGGAAGGAGACTCAGTATTCTTTTACTTAATCGGCATTGTGCATTTTAGTATTTAATTCAGCTGCAACTTCTGTGTCTTATCGTCAATATGACGGTCCAACGGATTCAGTAAACCTGAAGTGAAGCATCGGAATCTACAACTGATCTCACAGGAAGGGCTCAAAACATATACAGGAAGAAGACTCAGTCTTCTTGTACCTAAATCGTCATTGTGCCTTTTGTATTTAATCCCGATGCACTTTCAGTGTTTCATCGTCAATATGAAGGTACAAGGGTTACAGTAAACCTGAAGTGAAACTTCTGAATCAAAAACTGGTCTCACAGAATAGGCTCAAAACACAGACAGTAAGAAGAATCAGTCTACTTGTACTTACGTCGGAATGTGCCTTTTGCATCTAATTCCGATGCAATTTCTGTGTTTCAACGTCAATACGAAGGCCCAATTGATACGGTAAACCTGAAGTGAAGCATCGGAATCTAAAACTGATCTCACAGGAAAGGCTCAAAACATGTACAGGAAGAAGAGTCAGTCTTCTTGTACTTAAGTCGGCATTGTACCTTTTGTATTTAATTCCGATGCAATTTTTGTGTTTCATCGTTAATATGAAGGTCCAAGGAATACAGTAAGCCTGAAGTGAAGCATCGGAATCTAAAACTGGTCTCACAGGAATGGCTCAAAACAAATAGAGGAAGAAGACTCAGTCCTCTTGTACTTAAATTTGCATTGTGCCTTTTGTATTGAATTCCAATGCAAATTCTGTGTTTCATCGTCAATATGAAGGACCAAGGGATTCAGTAAACCTGAAGTGAAGCATCGGATTCTAAAACTGGTCTCACAGGAAAGGTCCAAAACGTAGGCAGTAAGAACAGACAATCCACATGTACTGAAGTCGGCATTGTGGCTTTTGTATTTAATTCCGATGCAATTCCTGTGTTTCATAGTCAGTATGAAGGTCGAAGGGATACAGTAAACCTGAAGTGAAACTTAGGAGTCCAAAACTGCTCTCACAGGAAAGGCTCAAAACATAGACAGTAAGAACAGTGAGTCTTCTTGTACGTAGGTGGGTATTGTGCCTTTTGTATTTAATTCCGTTGCAATTTCTGTGCTTCATCGTCAATATGAAAGTCCAAGGGATACAGTAAGCCTGAAGTGAAGCATCGGAATCTAAAACTAGTCTCACAGGAAAAGCTCAAACATAGACAGTAAGAAGAGTCAGTCTTCTTGTACTTAAGTCGGCATTGTGCCTTTTGTATTCAATTCCGATGCAATGTCTGTGTTTCATCGTCAGTATGAAGGTCCAAGTGATACAGTAAACCTGAAGTGAAGCATCGGAATCTAAAACTGGTCTCACAGGAAACGCTCAAATCATAGACAGTAAGAAGAGTCAATATTCTTGTACTTAAATCGGCATTGTGCCTTTTCTATTTATTTCCGATGCAATTTCGTGTTTCATCATCAATATCAAACACCAGGGGATACAGTAACCTAAAGTAAAGCGTCGGAATTTAAAACTGGTCACACAGAAAAGGCTCAAAACATAGATAGTAAGATGAGGCAGTCTTCTTGTACTTAAGTCGGCACTGTGCCTTTTGTATTTAATTCCGATGGAATGTCGGTGTTTCATCGTCAATAAGAAGATCCAAGGGATACAGTAAAAGTGAAGTGAAGCATCAGAATCTAAAACTGGTCTCACAGGAAAGGTTCAAAACAGAGACAGTAATAAGAGTCAGTATTCTTGTACTAAAGTCGGCATTGTGCATTTGATTTAATTCAGATGCAATTTTTATGTGTTTCATCGTCAATAAGAAGGTCCAAAGGATACAGCAAACCTGAAGTAAGCATCGATATATAAAACTGGTCTCACAGGAAAGGCTCAAATCATAGAATGTTAGAAGAGTCAATTCTCTTGTACTTAAATCGGCATTGTCCCTTATGTATTTAATTCCGATGCAATTTCTGTGTTTCATCGTCAATAAGACGGTCCAAAGGATACAGTAAACCCGAAGTGAAGCATCAGAATCTAAAACTGGTCACACAGGGAAGTTTCAAAACATAGACAGTAAGAAGAGTCATCCTTCTTGTACTTAACTCGCCATTGTGCTTTTTGTATTTAATTCCGATGTAATTTATGTGTTTCATCGTCAATAAAGTGTGTTAAGGGAGATAGTAAACCTGAAGTGAAGCATCGTAATCTAAAACTGGTCTCACAGGAAAGGCTCAATACATAGACAGTAAGAAGAGTCAGTCTTCTTGTGCTTATTCGGATTTGTGACTTTTGAATTTAATTCCGATGCAATTTTTGTGTTTCATCGTCAATAAGAAGGTCCAAGGGATACAGTAAACCTGAAGTGAAGCATCGATATCTAAAATTGGTCTCACAGGAAAAGCTCAAATGATAGAATGTAAGAAGAGTCAGTCCTCTTGTACTTAAGTCGGCATTGAGCCTTTTGTATTTAATTCCGATGCAAATTCTGTGTTTCATCGTCAATAGGAATGTCCAAGGGATACAGTAAACCTGAAGTGAAGCATCGGAATCTAAAACTGGTCTCACAGGAAAGGCTCGAAACAAAGACAGTAAGAAGAGTCATTGTTCTTGTGCTTACATCGGCATTGTGCGTTTTGACCTTAATTCCGATGCAATTGCTGTGTTTCATCGTCAATAAGAAGGTCCAAGGGATACAGTAAACCTGAAGTAAGCATCGATATATAAAACTGGTCTCACAGGACAGACTGAAATCATAGAATGTTATTAGAGTCATTCCTCTGGTACATAAGTAGGCATTGTCCCTTATGTATTTAATTCCGATGCAATTTCTGTGGTTCATCGTCAATAAGAAGGTCCAAAGGAAAGAGTAAACCTGAATGAAGCATCAGAATCTAAAACTGGTCACACAGGAAAGTTTCAAAGCATAGACAGTAAGAAGAGTCTGCCCTCTTGTACTTATCTCGGCATTGTGCTTTTTGTATTTATTTCCGATGCAATTTCCGTGTATCATCGTCAATAAGAAGGTCCAAGGGATACAGTAAACCTAAAGTGAAGCATCGGAATCTATAACTGGTCTCACAGGAAAGGTTCAAAATATAGACAGTAAGAAGATCAGTCTTCCTGTACTTAAGTCACCATTGTGCCTTTTGCATCCAATTCCAATGCAATTTCTGTGTTTCATCGTCAATAAGAAGGTCCAAGGGATACAGTAAACCTGAAGTGAAGCATCGATACCTAAAACTGGTCTCACAGGAAAGGCTCAAATCATAGAATGTAAGAAGAGTCAGCCCTCTTGTACTTAAGTCGGCATTGTGCCATTTGTATGTAATTCCGATGCAATTTCCGTGTATCATCGTCAGTAAGAAGGTCCAAAGGATACAGTATAACTGAAGTAAAGCATCGGAATCTAAAACGGGTCTCACAGGAAAGGTTCAAAACATAGACAGCAAGAATAGTCAGTCTTCTTGTACTTAAGTCGGCATTGGGCCTTTTGTGTTTAATTCCGATGCAATTTCTGATTTCATCGTCAATAAGAAGGTCCAAGGGTTACAGTAAAACTGAAGTGAAGCATCAGAATCTAAATCTGGTCTCACAGGAAAGGTTCAAAACACAGACAGTAAGAAGAGTCAGTCTTCTTGTACTTAAGTCGGCACTGTGCATTTGGATTTAATTCAGTTGCAATTTCTGTGTTTCATCGTCAATAAGAAGGTCCAAGGGATACAGTAGACCTGAAGTAAGCATCGATATCTAAAACTGGTCTCACAGGAAAGGCTCAAATCATAGAATGTTATTAGAGTCATTCCTCTTGTACGTAAGTAGGCATTGTCCCTTATGTATTTAATTCCGATGCAATTTCTGTGGTTCATCGTCAATAAGAAGGTCCAAAGGAAACAGTAAACCTGAAGTGAAGCATCAGAATCTAAAACTGGTCACACAGATAAGTTTCAAAGCTTAGACAGTAAGAAGAGTCAGCTCTCTTGTACTTATTTCGGCATTGTGATTTTTGTATTTAATTCCGATGTAATTTCTGTGTTTCATCGTCAATAAAGTGTTCCAAGGGAGACAGTAAACCTGAAGTGAAGCATCGTAATCTAAAAGTGGTCTCACAGGAAAGGCTCAAAACATAGACAGAAAGGAGAGTCAGTCCTCTTGTACTAAAGTTGGCATTGTGCCATTTGTATTTAATGCCAATTTAATATCTGTGTTTCATTGTCAATAAGAAGGTTCAAGGGATACAGTAAACCTGAAGTGAAGCATCGGAATCTAAAACTGGTCTCACAGAAAAGGTTCAAACATAGACAGTAAGAAGAGTCAGTCTTCTTGTGCTTATTCGGCATTGTGACTTTTGTAATTAATTCCGATGCAATTTCTATGTTTCATCGTCAATAAGAAGATCAAAGGATACAGTAAACCTAAAGTGAAGCATCGATACCTAAAACTGGTCTCACAGGAAAGGCTCAAATCATAGAATGTAAGAAGAGTCAGTCCTCTTGTACTTAAGTCGGCATTGTGCCTTTTGTATTTAATTCCGATGCAATTTCCGTGTATCATCGTCAATAAGAAGGTCCAAGGGATACAGTATAACTGAAGTGAAGCATCAGATTCTAAAACTGGTCCCACATGAAAGGTTCAAAGCCCAGACAGTAAGAAGAGTCAGTCATCTTGCACTTAAGTCGGGATTGTGCCTTTTGTATTTATTTCCGATGCTATTTCTATATATCATCGTCAATATGAATGACCAAGAGATACAGTAAACCTGAAGTGAAGCATCGGAATCCGCACTGGTCTCACAGGAAAGGCTCGAAACATAGACAGTAAGAAGAGTCATTTTTCTTGTACTTACGTCGACATTGTGCGTTTTGTACTTAATTCCGATGCAATTGCTGTGTTTCATCGTCAATAAGAAGGTCCAAGGGATACAGTAAACCTGAAGTAAGCATCGATATCTAAAACTGGTCTCACAGGAAAGGCTCAAATCATAGAATGTTATTAGAGTCATTCCTCTTGTACGTAAGTAGGCATTGTCCCTTATGTATTTAATTCCGATGCAATTTCTGTGGTTCATCGTCAATAAGAAGGTCCAAAGGAAACAGTAAACCTGAAGTGAAGCATCAGAATCTAAAACTGGTCACACAGGAAGGTTTCAAAGCATAGACAGTAAGAAGAGTCAGCCCTCTTGTACTTATCTCGGCATTGTGCTTTTTGTATTTAATTCCGATGCAATGTCCGTGTATCATCTTCAATAAGAAGGACCAAGGGACACTGTAAACCTAAAGTGAAGCATCGGAATCTAGAACTGGTCTCACAGGAAAGGTTCAAAATATAGACAGGAAGAAGATCAGTCTTCCTGTACTTAAGTCACCATTGTGCTTTTGTATCTAATTCCAATGCAATATCTGTGTTTCATCGTCAATAAGAAGGTCCAAAGGAAACAGTAAACCTGAAGAGAAGCATCAGAATCTAAAACTGGTCTCACAGGAAAGGTTCTAAACACAGACAGTAAGAAGAGTCAGTCTTCTTGTACTTAAGTCGGCACTGTGCATATGGATTTAATTCAGTTGCAATTTCTGTGTTTCATCGTCAATAAGAAGGTCCAAAGGAAACAGTATACCTGAAGTGAAGCATCAGAATCTAAAACCGGCCACACAGATAAGTTTCAAAGCATAGACAGTAAGAAGAGTCAGCCCACTTGTACTTATCTCGGCATTGTGATTTTTGTATTTAATTCCGATGTAATTTCTGTGTTTCATCGTCAATAAAGTGTTCCAAGGGAGACAGTAAACCTAAAGTGAAGCATCGTAATCTAAAAATGGTCTCACAGGAAACGCTCAAAACATAGACAGTAAGAAGAGTCAGTCTTCTTGTACTAAAGTTGGCATTGTGCAATTTGTATTTAATGCCAATTTAATATCTGTGTTTCATTGTCAATAAGAAGGTTCAAGGGATACAGTAAACCTGAAGTGAAGCATCGGAATCTAAAACTAGTCTCACAGGAGAAGCTCTATCATAGACAGTAATAAGAGTCGGTCTTCCTGTACTTAAGTCGGCATTGTGCCATTTGTATTTAATTCCGATGCAATTTCTGTGTTTCATCGTCAGTATGAAGGCCCAGGTGATACAGTTAACCTAAAGTAAAGCATCGCAAACTAAAACTGGTCTCACAGGAAAGGCTCAAAACATAGATAGTAAGATGAGGCAGTCTTCTTGTACTTAAGTTTGCACTGTGCCTTTTGTATTTAATTCCGATGCAATTTCGGTGTTTCATCGTCTTTATGAAGGTCCAAGGGGTACAATAAAGCTGAATTGAAGCATCGCTATCTAAAACTGGTCCCTTACGAAAGGTTGAAAACATATACAGGGAGAAGACTCAGTCTTCTTGTACTTAAGTCGGCATTGTGCATTTTTTTTTAAAATTCCGATGCAATTTCTGTGATTCATCGTCAATATGAAGGTCCAAGGTATACAGAAAACCTGAGGTGAAGCATTGGAATCTAAACCTGGCCTCACAGGAAAGGCTCAAATAATATTCAGGAAGAAGACCCAGTCTTCTTGTGCTTATGTCGGCATTGTGCATTTTTATTTAATTCCGATGCAAAAATCTGAGTTTCATCGTCAATATGAAGGTCCAAGAGATACAGTAATCGCGAAGTGAAGCATCGTAATTCAAAACTGGTCTCACAGGATAGGCTCAAGACATAGACAGGAAGAAGAGTAAGTATTGTTGACTTAAGTCGGCTTTGTGCCTTTTGTATTTAATTCCGATGCAATTCCTGTTTTTCATCGTCAATACGAAACTCCAAGGGATACAGTAAACCTGAAGTGAAGCTTCGGAATCTAAAACTGGTCTCACAGGAAAGGTTTAATACATAGACAGTAAGAGGAGTCAGTCTTCTTGTACTTAAGTCGGCATTGTGCATTTTGTATTTAATTCCAATGCAATTTCTGTGTTTCGTCGTCAATAAGAAGGCCCAAGGGATACTGTAAACCTGAAGTGAAGCATTAGAGTCTAAAACTGGTCTCACAGAAAAGGCTGAAAACATATACAGTAAGAAGAATCAGTATTCTTGTACTTAAGTTGGCATTGTGCCTTTCGTATTTAGTGCCAATTTAATATCTGAGTTTCATCGTCCAAAAGAAGGTTCAAGGGATACAGTAAACTTGAAGTGAAGCATCGGAATCTAAAACTAGTCTTACAGATAAGGTTCAAACATAGAAAGTAAGAAGAGTCAGTCCTCTTGTGCATAAGTCGGCATTGTGCCTTTTGTATTTAATTCCGATGCAATTTCTGTATTTCATCTTTAATAAGAAGGTGTAAGGGATACAGTAAACCTGAAGTGAAGCATCGTAATCTAAAACTGGTCTCACTAAAAAGGTTCAAAACATAGACAGCAAGAAGTGTCAGTCTTCTTGTACTTAAGTCGGCATTGTGCCTTAAGTATTTAATTCCGATGCAATTTCTGTGTTTCATCGTCAATGTGAAGGTCCATGGGATACAGTAATCGTTAAGTGAAGCATGGGAATTGAAAACTGGTCTCACAGGAGAGGCTCAAGGCAAAGACAGGAAGAAGAGTAAGTATTCTTGTACTATTCTCACAGGAATAGTTCAAAACATGGACAGTAAGAACAGTGACTCTTCTTGTATGTAAGTGGGTATTGTGGCTTTTGTATTTAATTCCGTTGCAATTTCTGTGTTTCATCGTCAATATGAAAGTCCAAGGGATACAGTAAACCTAAAGTGAAGCATCGGAATCTAAAACTGGTCTCACAGGAAAGGTTAAAATCATAGACAGTTAGAAGTGTCATTCTTCTGGTACTTAAGTCGGCATTGTGCCTTCTGTATTTAATTCCGATGCAATTTCTATGTTCATCGTCAATAAGAAGGTCCAAGGGATACAGTAAACCTGAAGTGAAGCATCGGAATCTAAAACTGGTCTCAAAGGAATGGCTCAAATCATAGACAGTAAGAAGAGTGAGTCATCTTGCACTTAAATCGGCATTGTGCCTTTGGTATTTAATTCCGAAGCAATTTCTTTATTTCATCGTCAATATGAATGTCCAAGGGATACAATAAACCTGAAGCGAAGCATCTGAATCTTAAACTGGACTCACAGGAAAGGCTCAAAACATAGACAGTAAGAAAAGTCACTCTTCTTGTACTTAAGTCGGCATTGTGCGTTTTGTATATAATTCCTATGCAATTTCTGTGTTTCATCGACAATATGAAGGTCCAAGGGATACAGTAAACCTGAAGTGAAATATCGATATCTAAAACTGGTCTCACAGGAAAGGTTCAAAACATAGACAGTAAGAAAAGTCAGTCTTCTGGTACTTAAGCTGGCATTGTGCCTTTTGCATTTAATTCCGATGCAATTTCTGTGTATCATCGTCAATAAGAACGTCGAAGGCATACAGTAAACCTGAACTGAAGCATCGGAATCCAAAACTGGTCTCACAGGAAAGGCTCAAAACATAGACAGTAAGAAGAGTCAGTCCTCTTGTACTTAAGTCGGCATTGTGCTTTGTATTTAATTCCCACGCAATTTCCGTGTTTCATCGTCAATAAGAAGGTCCAAGGGATACAGTAAAACTGAGGTGAAGAATCGGAATCTGAAACTGCCCTCACAGGAAAGGCTCAAAACATAGACAGTAAGAAGAAACAGTCTTCTTGTACTTAAGTTGGCATTGTGCCTTTTGTATGTAATGTCGATTTAATTTCTGTGTTTCATCGTCAATAAGAAGGTGCAAGGGATACAGTAAACCTAAAGTGAAGCATTGGAATCCAAAACTGATCTCACAGGAATAGTTCATATCATAGACAGTAGGTAGAGTCAGTCCTCTTGTACTTAAGTCGGCATTGTGCCTTTTGTATTTAATTCCGACGCAATTTCTATGTTTCATCGTTAATAAGATGGTCCAAGAAATATAGTAAACCTGAAGTGAAGCATCGATATCTAAATCTGGTCTCACAGGAAAGGTTCACATCATAGAATGTAAGAAGAGTCAGTCCTCTTGTCTTAAGTCGGCATTGTGCCTTTTGTATTTAATTCCGATGCAATATCTGTGTTTCATCGTCAATAAGAAGGTCTAAGGGATACAGTAAACCTGAAGTGAAGCATCGGAATCTAAAACTGGTCTCACAGGAATGGTTGTAAACATAGACAGTAAGACGAGTCAGTCTTCTTGTACATAAGTCGTCATTGTGACTTTTGTATTTAATTCCGATGTAATTTCTGTGTTTAATCGTCAATAAGAAGGGCCAAGGGATACAGTATACCTGAAGTGAAGCATCGGAATCTAAAACTGGTCTCACAGGAAACGCTCAAATCATAGAATGTAGGAAGAGTCAGTCCTCTTGTAGTTAAGTCGGCATTGTGTCTTTTGTATTTAATTCCGATCCATTTTCTGTGTTTCATCGTCAATAAGAAGGTCCAAGGGATACAGTAAACCTGAAGTGAAGCATCGGAATCTAAAACTGGTCTCACAGGAAACGTTCAATACATAGACAGAAAGAAGAATCAGTCTTCCTGTACTAAAACTGGCTTTATGTTATTTGTATTTATTTCCGATGCAATTTCTGTGTTTCATCGCCAATATGAGGGTCCAAGGGATACAGTAAACCTGACGTGAAGCATCGGAATCTTTAACTGGTCTCACAGGAAAGGCTCAAATCATAGTATGTAAGAAGAGCGAGTCCTCTTGTACTTAAGTCGGCATTGTGCCTTTTGTATTTAATTCCGATGCAATTTCTGTGTTTCATCGTCAATGTGAAGGTCCAAGGGATACAGTAAACCTGCAGTGAAGCATAGGAATCTAAAACTGGTGTCACAAGAAAGGTTCAAAACATAGGCAGTAAGAAGTAGCATTCCTCTTAAACTTAAGTCGCCATTGTGCCTTTTGTTTTTAATTCCGACGCAATTTCTGTTTTTCATCGTCAATAAGACGGTCCAAGGGATTCCGTAAATCTGAAGTGAAGCATCGATATCTAAAACTGGTCTCACAGGAAAGGCTCAAATCATAGAATGTAAGAAGAGTCAGTATTCTTTTACTTAAGTCGGCATTGTGACTTTTGTATTTAATTCCGATGCAATTTCTGTGTTTCATCGTCAATGTGAAGGTCCAAGGGATACAGAAATCTGCAGTGAAGCATAGGAATCTAAAACTGGTGTCACAGGAAAGGTTCAAAACATAGTCAGTAAGAAGTGGCATTCGTCTTAAACTTAAGTCGCCATTGTGCCTTTTGTTTTTAATTCCGACGCAATTTCTATGTTTCATCGTCAATAAGAAAGTCCAAGGGATACAGTAAACGTAAAGTGAAGCATCGGAATTCAAAACTGGACTCACAGGAAAGGTTCAAAACATAGACGGTAAGAAGTGTCAGTCTTCTTGTACTTAAGTCGGCATTGTGCCTCTTGTATTTAATTCGGAAGCAATTTTTGTATTTCATCGTTAATATGAAGGTCCAAGGGATACAGTAAAACTGTAAACAAGCATCGTAATCTAAAACTGCTCTCACAGGTAAGGTTCAAATCATAGACAGTAAGAAGAGTCAGTGCTCTTGTACTTGAGTGGGCATTGTACCTTTTGTATTTAATTCCGATGCAATTTCTGTGTTTCATCGTCAATAAGAAGGTCCAAGGGATACAGTAAACCTGAAGTGAAGCATCGGAATCTAAAAGTGGTCTCACAGGAAAGGTTCATTACATAGACAGAAAGAAGAGTCAGTCTTCCTCTACTTAAACCGACATTATGCCCTTTGTATTTAATTTCGACGCAATTTCTGTGTTTCATCGTCAATATGAAGGTCCAAGAAATACAGTAAACCTGAAGTGAAGCATCGGAATCATAAACTGGTCTTAAAGGAAGGGCTCAAAACATAGACAGTAAGAAGAGTGAGTCATCTTGGACTTAAGTCGGCATTGTGCCTTTGGAATTTAATTGCGATGCAATTTCTTTATTTCATCGTCAATATGACTGCCCAAGGGATACAGTAAACCTGAAGTGAAGCATCGGAATCTTAAACTGGTCTCACAGGAAAGGCACAAAACATAGACAGTAAGAAGTGTCACTCTTCTTGTACTTAAGTCGGCACTGTTCGTTTTGTATATAATTCCGATGCAATTTCTGTGTTTCATCGACAATATGAAGGTCCAAGGGATACAGAAAACCTGAAGTGCAGCATCGTAATCTAAAACTGGTCTCACTGGAAAGGTTCAAAACATAGACAGTAAGAAGCGACATTCCTCTTGAACGTAAGTCGGCGTTGTGCCTTTTGTATTTAATTCCGATACAATTTCTGTATTTCGTCGTTAATAAGAATGTCCAAGGGATACAGTAAACCTGAAGTGAAGCATCGTAATCTAATACTGCTCTCACAGGAAAGGTTCAAAATATAGACATTAAGAAGATTCAGTCTTCTTGTACTTAAGTCGGCATTGTGCCATTTGTTTTTAATTCCGACGCAATTTCTGTGTTACATCGTCAATATGAAGGTTCAAGGGATACAGGAAACCTGAAGTGAAACATCGATATCTAGAACTGGTCTCACAGGAAAGGTTCAAATCATAGACAGTAAGAAATGTCAGTCTACTTGTACTTAAGTCGGCATTGTGCCTTTTGTTTTTAATTCCGATGTAATTTCTGTGTTTCATCGTCAGTAAGAAGGTCCAAGGGATACAGTAAACCTGTAGTGAAGCATCGATATCTAAAACTGGTCTAACAGGAATGGCTCAAATCATAGAATGTAAGAAGAACCAGTCCTCTTGTACTTAAGTCAGCATTGGGCATTTGTATTTAATTCCGATGCATTTTCTGTGTTTCATCGTCAATAACAACGTAAAAGGGATACAGAAAACCTGAAGTGAAGCATCGATATCAAAAACTGGTCTCTGAGGAAAGGCTCAAATCATAGAATGTTAGAAGAGTCAGTCCTCTTGTACTTAAGTCGGCATAGTGCCTTTTGTATTTAATTCCGATGCAATTTCTGTGTTTCATCGTCAATAAGAAGGTGCAAGGGATACAGTAAACCTAAAGTGAAGCATCGGAATCTAAAACTGATCTCACAGGAAAGGTACAAACCATAGAGAGTAATAAGAGTCAGTTCTCTTGTACTTAAGTCGGCATTGTGCCTTTTGTATTTAAATCCGATGCAATTTCTGTGTTTCATCGTCAATAAGAAGGGCCAAGGGATACAGTAAACCTGAAGTGAAGCATTGGAATCTACAACTGGTCTCACAGGATAGGCTCAAATCATAGAATGTGAGAAGAGTCAGTCCTCTTGTACTTAGGTCGGCATTGTGCATCTTGTATTTAATTCCGATCCAATTTCTGTGTTTCATCGTCAACAAGAAGGTCCAAGGGATACAGTAAACCTGAAATGAAGCATCGGAATCTAAAAGTGGTCTCACAGGAAAGGTTCAATACTTAGACAGAAAGAAGAGTCATTCTTCCTGTACTTAAACCGGCATTATGCCGTTTGTATTTAATTCCGATGCAATTTCTGTGTTTCATCGTCAATATGACGGTAGAAGGGATACACTAAACCTGAAGTGAAGCATCGGAATCTAAAACTGGTCTCACAGGAATGGTCGTAAACATAGACAGTAAGACGAGTCAGTCTTCTTGTACATAAGTCGACATTGTGACTTTTCTATTTAATTCCGATGCAATTTCTGTGTTTCATCGTCACTAAGAAGGTCCAAGGGATACAGTAAACCTGAAGTGAAGCATCGGAATCTTAAACTAGTCTCACAGGAAAGGCTCAAATCATAGAATGTAAGAAGAGTCAGTCCTCTTGTGCTTAAGTCGCCATTGTGCCTTTTGTATTTAATTCCGATCCATTTTCTGTGTTTCATCGTCAATGTGAAGGTCCAAGGGATACAGTAAACCTGCAGTGAAGCATAGGAATGTAAAACTGGTGTCACAGGAAAGGTTCAAAACAGAGACAGTAAGAAGAGTCACTCTTCTTGTACTTATGTCGGCATTGTGCCTTTTGTATTTAATTCAGATGAAATTTCAGTGTTTCATCGTCAATAAGAAGGTCCAAGGGAAGCAGTAAACCTGAAAAGAGTCATCGGAATCTAAAACTGGTCACACAGGAAAAGTTCAAAACGTAGACAGTAAGAAGAGTCAGTCTCCTTGTACTTAAGACGGCACTGAGCCTTTTGTATTAAATTCCGATGCAAATCCTGTATTTCATCGTCAATAAGAAGGGCCAAGGGATACAGTAAACCAGAAGTGAAGCACCGGAACCAAAACCGGTCTCAAAGGAAAGGCTAAATCATAGAATGGAAGAGGAGTCTGTCCTCTTGTACTTAAGTCGGTATTGAGCCTTATGAATTTAATTCCGATGCAATTTCTGTGTTTCATCGTCAGTAAGAAGGTACAAGGGATACAGTAAACCTGAAGAGAAGCATCGAAATCTGAAAATGGTTCCACAGGAAAAACTCAGAACATAGACTGGAAGAATAGTCAGTCTTCTTGTATTTAAGTCGGCATTGTGCCTTTTGTAATTAATTCCGATGCAATTTCTGTATTTCATCGACAAAATGAAGGTCCAAGGGATGCAGTAAACCTGAAGTGAAGCATCCAAAATTTAAAACTGTTCTCACAGGAGAGGCTCAAAACATAGACAGTAAGAAGATCTAGTCTTCTTGTCCTTAAGTCGGCATTGTGCCCTTTGTATTTATACCGGTTCAATTTCTGTTTCATCGTCAACATGAAGGTCCAAGGGATACAGTACACCTGAAGTGAAGCATAGGAATCTAAAACTGGTCTCACAGGAAAGGCTCAAATCATAGACAGTAAGAAGAGTCAGTCTTCTTGTATTTAAGTCGGCATTGTGCCTTTTGTAATTAATTCCGATGCAATTTCTGTATTTCATCGACAAAATGAAGGTCCAAGGGATGCAGTAAACCTGAAGTGAAGCATCCAAAATTTAAAACTGTTCTCACAGGAGAGGCTCAAATCATAGAATGTAAGAAGAGTCAGTCCTCTTGTACTTAAGTCGGCATTGTGCTTACGTATTTAATTCTAATGCAATTTCTGTGATTAATCGTCAATAAGAAGGTCCAAGGGATACAGTAAAACTAAGGTGAAACATCGGAATCTGAAACTGGGCTCACAGGAAACGCTCAAAACATAGACAGTAAGAAGAAACAGTCTTCTTGTACTTAAGTTGTCATTGTTCCTTTTTTATTTAATGCCGATTTAATTTCTGTGTTTCATCGTCAATAAGAAGGTTCAAGGGATTCAGTAAACCTGAAGTGAAGTATCTGAATCTAAAACTGGTCTCACAGAAAAGGTTCAAACATGGACAGTAAGAAGAGTCAGTCTTCTTGTGCTTAAGTCGGCATTGTGTCTTTTGTATTTATTTCCGATGCAATTTCTATGTATCATCGTCAATAAGAAAGTCCAAGGGATACAGTAAACCTAAAGTGAATCATCGGAATTCAAAACTGGTCTCACAGGAAAGGTTCAAAACATAGACAGTAAGAAGTGTCAGTCTTCTTGTACTTAAGTCGGCATTGTACCTTTTGTGTTTAATTCCGATGCAATTTCTGTATTACATCGTTAATAAGAAGGTCCTAGGGGTACAGTAAAGCTGAAGTGAAGCATCGTAATCTAAAACTGCTCTCACAGGAATGGTTCAAAACATAGACAGTAAGAAGAGTCAGTGTTTTTTACTTAAGTCGGAATTGTGCCTTTTGTTTTTAATTCCGATGCAATTTCTGTGTTTCATCGTCACTAAGAAGGTCCAAGGGATACAGTACACCTGAAGTGAAGCATCGATATCTTAAACTGGTTTCACAGGAAAGGCTCAAATCGTAGAAGGTAAGCAGAGTCACTCCTCTTGTACTTAAGTCGGCATTGTGCCTTTTGTATTTTATTCCGATGCAATTTCTGTGTTTCATCGTCAATAAGAAGGTCCAAGGGATACAGTAACCTGAAGTGAAGCATCTGAATCTAAAACTGCTCTCACAGGAAATGTTCAAAACACAGACAGTAAGAAGAGTCAGTCTTCTTGTACTTAAGTCGGCATTGCGCCTTTTGTATTTAATTCCGATGCAATTTCTGTACTTAATCGTTAATAAGAAGGTCCAAGGGATACAGTAACCTGAAGTGAAGCATGGGAATCTAAAATTGCTCTCACAGGAAATGTTCAAAACATAGACAGTAAGAAGAGTCCTTCTTCTTGTACTTCAGTCGCATTGTGCCTTTTGTATTAAGTTCCGATGTAATTTCTGTGTTTCATCGTCAATAAGAAGGTCCAAATGATGCAGTAAACCTGAAGTGAAGCATCGGAATCTAAAACTGGTCTCACAGGAAAGGTTCAATACATAGAGAGAAAGAAGAATCAGTCTTCCTGTACTTAAACTGGCATTATGGCCTTTGTATTTAATTCCGATGCAATTTCTGTGTTTCATCGTCAATATGAGGGTCCAAGGGATACAGTAAACCTGAAGTGAAGCATCGGAATCTAAAACTGGTCTCAAACGAGACGCTCAAAACATAGACAGTAAGAAGAGTGAGTCATCTTGCACTTAAGTCGTCATTGTGCCTTTGGTATTTGATTCCGATGCAATTTCTTTATTTCATCGTCAATATGAATGTCCATGGGATACGATAAACCTGAAGTGAAACATCGGAATCTCAAACTGGTCTCACTGGAAAGGCTCAAAACATAGACAATAAGAAGAGTCACTCTTCTCGTACTTAAGTCGGCATTGTGAGTTTTGTATTTAAATCCGATACAATTTCTGTGTTTCATCGACAATATGAAGGTCCATGGGATACATAAAACCTGAACAGAAGCATCGGAATCTAAAACTTGTCTCACAGGAAAGGTTCAAAACATTG
The DNA here is from genome assembly GCF_023864345.2 of Schistocerca serialis cubense. Lineage (NCBI taxonomy): Eukaryota > Metazoa > Arthropoda > Insecta > Orthoptera > Acrididae > Schistocerca > Schistocerca serialis. Next base: position 367,331 of record NW_026047549.1, read on the forward strand.
GCAGTAACAAGAGGCATTCTTCAAGTGCTTAAGTCGGCATTTTGTCTTTAGAATTTAAATCCGATGCAAATTCTGTGTTTCATCGTCAATAAGACGGTCCAAGGGATACAGTAAACCTGAAGTGAAGCATCAATATCTAAAACTGGTCTCACAGGAAAGGCTCAAATCATAGAATGTAAGAAGAGTCAGTATTCTTGTACTTAAGTCGACATTGTGCCTTTTGTATTTAATTCCGATGCAATTTCTGTGTTTCATTGTCAATGTGAAGGTCCAAGGGATACAGTAAACCAGCAGTGAAGCATAGGAATCTAAAACTGGTCTCAAAGGAAAGGTTGAAAACAGTGACAGTAAGAAGAATCACTCTTCTTGTACTTAAGTCGGCATTGTGCCTTTTGTATTTAATTCCGATGAAATTTCTGAGTTTCATCGTCAATAAGAAAGTCCAAGGGATGCAGTAAGCCTGGAGTGAGGCAACGGAATCTAAAACTGGTCTCACAGGAAAAGTTCAAAATATAGACAGTAAGAAGAGTCAGTCTTCTTGTACTGAAGTCGGCATTGCGCGTTTTGTATTTAATTCCGATGCAATTTCTGTGTTTCATCGACAATTTGAAGGTCCAAGTGATGCAGTAAACCTGAAGTGAAGCATCCGAATTTAGAACTGTTCTCACTGGAAAGGCACAAAACTTAGACAGTAAGAAGAGTAAGTATTCTTGTACTTAACCCGGCATTGTGCCTTTTGTATTTAATTCCGATGAAATTTCTGTGTTTCATCGTCAATAAGAAGTTCCAAGGGATTCAGTAAACCTCAAGTGAAGCATCGGAATCTAAAACTGGTCTCACAGGAAAGGCTCAAATCATAGGCAGTAAGAAGAGTCAGTCCTCTTGTCCTTAAGTCGGCATTGTGCCCTTTGTAATCAGTTCCGATTTAATTTCTGTGTTTCATCGTCAATAAGAAGTTCCAAGGGATACAGTGAACCTGAAGTGAAGCATCGGAATGTAAACTGATCTCACAGGAAAGGTTCTAAACATAAACAGTAGGAAGAGTCAGTCATCTTGTACTTAAGTCGGCGTTGTGCATTTAGTATTTACTTCCGATGGAATTACTGTGTTTCATCGTCAATATGAAGGTCCAAGGGATACAGAAAACCTAAGCTGAAGCATCGGAATCTAAAACTGGTCTCACAGGAAAGGTTCAAAGCATAGGCAGTAAGAAGAGAAATTCCCCTTGTACTTAAATCGACATTGTGCCTTTTGTATTTAATTCCGATGCAATTTCTGTCTTTCGTCGTCAATAATAAGGCCCAAGGGATACAGTAAACCTGAACTGAAGCATCGATATCTAAACCTGATCTTACAGGAAAGGTTCAAATCATAGAATGTAAAAAAGTCAGTCCTTTTGTACTTAAGTCAGCACTGTGACTTTTGTATTAAATTCCGGTGCAATTTCTATGTTTCATCGTCAATATGAAGGTCCAAGGGAGGCAGTAAACCTGAAGTGAAGCATCGGAATCTAAAACTGATCTCACAGGAAAGGTTCAAAACATAGACAGTAAGAAGAGGCATCCCTCTTGTACTTAAGTCGGCGTTGTGAGTTCTGTATTTAATTCCGATGCAATTTTTATGTTTCATCGTCAATAAGAAGGTCCAAGGGATACAGTAATTCTGAAGTGAACCATCGGAATCTAAAACTGGTCTCACAGGTAAGGTTCAAACCATAGACAGTAAGAAGAGTCAATCATCTTGCTCGTAAGTTGGCATTGTGCCTTTTGTATATAATTCCGATGCAATTTCTGTGTTTCATCGTCAGTAAGAAGGGCCAAGGGATACAGTAAACCTGAAGTGAAGCATTGATATCTAAAACTGGTCTCACAGGAAAGGCTCAAATCATAGAACGTAAGAGGAGTCAGTCCTCTCGTACTAAAGTCGGCATTGTGCCTTTTGTATTTAATTCCGATGCAATTTCTGTGTTTCATCGCCAATATGAAGGTCCAAGGGATACAGTAAACCTGAAGTGAAGCATCAAAATCACACTGGTGTCCCAGAAAAGGTTCAAAACATAGACAGTAAGAAGAGTCATTCCTCTTTTACTTAAGTCGGCATTGTGCCTTTTGTATTTAATTCCAATGCAATTTTGTGTTTCATCGTCAATAAAAAGGTCCAATGGATACAGTAAACCTGAAGTGAAGCATCGGAATCTAAAACTGGTCTCACAGAAAAGGTTCATAACATACACAGTAAGAAGAGACAGTTAACTTGTACTTAAGTAGGCATTTTGCCTTTTTATTTAATTGCGATGCAATTTCTGTGATTGATCGTCAATAAGAAGGTCCAAGGGATACAGTAAACCTGAAGTGAAGCATTTATATCTAAAACTGGTCCTACAGGAAGCCTCAAATCATTGAATGTAAGAAGAGTCAGTCCTCTTGTACTGAAGTCGGCATTGTGCTTTTTGTATTTAATTCCGATGCAATTTCTGTGTTTCATCGTCAAGATGAAGGTCAAAGGGAAACAGAAATCCAGAGGTGAAGCATCGGAATCTAAAACTGGTCTCACAGGAAAGGTTCAAAACCTAGACAGTAAGAAGATTCAGTCATCTTGCACTTAAGTCCGCATTGTGCCTTTGGTATATAATTCCGGTGCAATTTCTTTATTTAATCGTGAATATGAATGTAGAAGGGATACAGTAAAATTGAAGTGAAGCATCGGAATCTTAAAGTGGTCTCACAGAAGAGGTTGAAGCCGTAGACAGAAAGAAGAGTCAGTCTTCCTCTACTTAAACCGACATTATGCCCTTTGTATTTAATTTCGACGCAATTTCTGTGTTTCATCGTCAATATGAAGGTCCAAGGGATACAGTAAACCTGAAGTGAAGCATCGGAATCATAAACTGGTCTTAAAGGAAGGGCTCAAAACATAGACAGTAAGAAGAGTGAGTCATCTTGGACTTAAGTCGGCATTGTGCCTTTGGAATTTAATTGCGATGCAATTTCTTTATATCATCGTCAATATGACTGCCCAAGGGATACAGTAAACCTGAAGTGAAGCATCGGAATCTTAAACTGGTCTCACAGGAAAGGCACAAAACATAGACAGTAAGAAGTGTCACTCTTCTTGTACTTAAGTCGGCACTGTTCGTTTTGTATATAATTCCGATGCAATTTCTGTGTTTCATCGACAATATGAAGGTCCAAGGGATACAGAAAACCTGAAGTGCAGCATCGTAATCTAAAACTGGTCTCACTGGAAAGGTTCAAAACATAGACAGTAAGAAGCGACATTCCTCTTGAACGTAAGTCGGCGTTGTGCCTTTTGTATTTAATTCCGATACAATTTCTGTATTTCGTCGTTAATAAGAATGTCCAAGGGATACAGTAAACCTGAAGTGAAGCATCGTAATCTAATACTGCTCTCACAGGAAAGGTTCAAAATATAGACATTAAGAAGATTCAGTCTTCTTGTACTTAAGTCGGCATTGTGCCATTTGTTTTTAATTCCGACGCAATTTCTGTGTTACATCGTCAATATGAAGGTTCAAGGGATACAGTAAACCTGAAGTGAAACATCGATATCTAGAACTGGTCTCACAGGAAAGGTTCAAATCATAGACAGTAAGAAATGTCAGTCTACTTGTACTTAAGTCGGCATTGTGCCTTTTGTTTTTAATTCCGATGTAATTTCTGTGTTTCATCGTCAGTAAGAAGGTCCAAGGGATACAGTAAACCTGTAGTGAAGCATCGATATCTAAAACTGGTCTAACAGGAATGGCTCAAATCATAGAATGTAAGAAGAACCAGTCCTCTTGTACTTAAGTCAGCATTGGGCATTTGTATTTAATTCCGATGCATTTTCTGTGTTTCATCGTCAATAACAACGTAAAAGGGATACAGAAAACCTGAAGTGAAGCATCGATATCAAAAACTGGTCTCTGAGGAAAGGCTCAAATCATAGAATGTTAGAAGAGTCAGTCCTCTTGTACTTAAGTCGGCATAGTGCCTTTTGTATTTAATTCCGATGCAATTTCTGTGTTTCATCGTCAATAAGAAGGTGCAAGGGATACAGTAAACCTAAAGTGAAGCATCGGAATCTAAAAGTGGTCTCACAGGAAAGGTTCAATACTTAGACAGAAAGAAGAGTCATTCTTCCTGTACTTAAACCGGCATTATGCCGTTTGTATTTAATTCCGATGCAATTTCTGTGTTTCATCGTCAATATGACGGTAGAAGGGATACACTAAACCTGAAGTGAAGCATCGGAATCTAAAACTGGTCTCACAGGAATGGTCGTAAACATAGACAGTAAGACGAGTCAGTCTTCTTGTACATAAGTCGACATTGTGACTTTTCTATTTAATTCCGATGCAATTTCTGTGTTTCATCGTCACTAAGAAGGTCCAAGGGATACAGTAAACCTGAAGTGAAGCATCGGAATCTTAAACTAGTCTCACAGGAAAGGCTCAAATCATAGAATGTAAGAAGAGTCAGTCCTCTTGTGCTTAAGTCGCCATTGTGCCTTTTGTATTTAATTCCGATCCATTTTCTGTGTTTCATCGTCAATGTGAAGGTCCAAGGGATACAGTAAACCTGCAGTGAAGCATAGGAATGTAAAACTGGTGTCACAGGAAAGGTTCAAAACAGAGACAGTAAGAAGAGTCAGTCTCCTTGTACTTAAGACGGCACTGAGCCTTTTGTATTAAATTCCGATGCAAATCCTGTATTTCATCGTCAATAAGAAGGGCCAAGGGATACAGTAAACCAGAAGTGAAGCACCGGAACCAAAACCGGTCTCAAAGGAAAGGCTAAATCATAGAATGGAAGAGGAGTCTGTCCTCTTGTACTTAAGTCGGTATTGAGCCTTATGAATTTAATTCCGATGCAATTTCTGTGTTTCATCGTCAGTAAGAAGGTACAAGGGATACAGTAAACCTGAAGAGAAGCATCGAAATCTGAAAATGGTTCCACAGGAAAAACTCAGAACATAGACTGTAAGAAGAGTCAGTCTTCTTGTATTTAAGTCGGCATTGTGCCTTTTGTAATTAATTCCGATGCAATTTCTGTATTTCATCGACAAAATGAAGGTCCAAGGGATGCAGTAAACCTGAAGTGAAGCATCCAAAATTTAAAACTGTTCTCACAGGAGAGGCTCAAAACATAGACAGTAAGAAGATCTAGTCTTCTTGTCCTTAAGTCGGCATTGTGCCCTTTGTATTTATACCGGTTCAATTTCTGTTTCATCGTCAACATGAAGGTCCAAGGGATACAGTACACCTGAAGTGAAGCATAGGAATCTAAAACTGGTCTCACAGGAAAGGCTCAAATCATAGACAGTAAGAAGAGTCAGTCTACTTGTACTTAAGTTGGCATGGTGCCTTTTGTATTTAATTCCGGTGCAATTTCTGTGTTTCATCGTCAATATGAAGGTCCAAGGGATACAGAAATCCTGAAGTGAAGCATGGGAATCTAAATCTTGTCTCACAGGAAAGGATCAAATCATAGAATGTAAGAAGAGTCAGTCCTCTTGTACTTAAGTCGGCATTGTGCTTTCGTATTTAATTCTAATGCAATTTCTGTGATTAATCGTCAATAAGAAGGTCCAAGGGATACAGTAAAACTAAGGTGAAACATCGGAATCTGAAACTGGACTCACAGGAAACGCTCAAAACATAGACAGTAAGAAGAAACAGTCTTCTTGTACTTAAGTTGTCATTGTTCCTTTTTTATTTAATGCCGATTTAATTTCTGTGTTTCATCGTCAATAAGAAGGTTCAAGGGATTCAGTAAACCTGAAGTGAAGTATCTGAATCTAAAACTGGTCTCACAGAAAAGGTTCAAACATGGACAGTAAGAAGAGTCAGTCTTCTTGTGCTTAAGTCGGCATTGTGTCTTTTGTATTTATTTCCGATGCAATTTCTATGTATCATCGTCAATAAGAAAGTCCAAGGGATACAGTAAACCTAAAGTGAATCATCGGAATTCAAAACTGGTCTCACAGGAAAGGTTCAAAACATAGACAGTAAGAAGTGTCAGTCTTCTTGTACTTAAGTCGGCATTGTACCTTTTGTGTTTAATTCCGATGCAATTTCTGTATTACATCGTTAATAAGAAGGTCCTAGGGGTACAGTAAAGTTGAAGTGAAGCATCGTAATCTAAAACTGCTCTCACAGGAATGGTTCAAAACATAGACAGTAAGAAGAGTCAGTGTTTTTTACTTAAGTCGGAATTGTGCCTTTTGTTTTTAATTCCGATGCAATTTCTGTGTTTCATCGTCACTAAGAAGGTCCAAGGGATACAGTACACCTGAAGTGAAGCATCGATATCTTAAACTGGTTTCACAGGAAAGGCTCAAATCGTAGAAGGTAAGAAGAGTCACTCCTCTTGTACTTAAGTCGGCATTGTGCCTTTTGTATTTTATTCCGATGCAATTTCTGTGTTTCATCGTCAATAAGAAGGTCCAAGGGATACAGTAACCTGAAGTGAAGCATCTGAATCTAAAATTGCTCTCACAGGAAATGTTCAAAACACAGACAGTAAGAAGAGTCAGTCTTCTTGTACTTAAGTCGGCATTGCGCCTTTTGTATTTAATTCCGATGCAATTTCTGTACTTAATCGTTAATAAGAAGGTCCAAGGGATACAGTAACCTGAAGTGAAGCATGGGAATCTAAAATTGCTCTCACAGGAAATGTTCAAAACATAGACAGTAAGAAGAGTCCTTCTTCTTGTACTTCAGTCGCATTGTGCCTTTTGTATTTAGTTCCGATGTAATTTCTGTGTTTCATCGTCAATAAGAAGGTCCAAATGATGCAGTAAACCTGAAGTGAAGCATCGGAATCTAAAACTGGTCTCACAGGAAAGGTTCAATACATAGAGAGAAAGAAGAATCAGTCTTCCTGTACTTAAACTGGCATTATGGCCTTTGTATTTAATTCCGATGCAATTTCTGTGTTTCATCGTCAATATGAGGGTCCAAGGGATACAGTAAACCTGAAGTGAAGCATCGGAATCTAAAACTGGTCTCAAAGGAGACGCTCAAAACATAGACAGTAAGAAGAGTGAGTCATCTTGCACTTAAGTCGTCATTGTGCCTTTGGTATTTGATTCCGATGCAATTTCTTTATTTCATCGTCAATATGAATGTCCATGGGATACGATAAACCTGAAGTGAAACATCGGAATCTCAAACTGGTCTCACTGGAAAGGCTCAAAACATAGACAATAAGAAGAGTCACTCTTCTCGTACTTAAGTCGGCATTGTGAGTTTTGTATTTAAATCCGATACAATTTCTGTGTTTCATCGACAATATGAAGGTCCATGGGATACAGAAAGCTGAACAGAAGCATCGGAATCTAGAACTTGTCTCACAGGAAAGGTTCAAAACATTGGCAGTAACAAGAGGCATTCTTCAAGTGCTTAAGTCGGCATTTTGTCTTTAGAATTTAATTCCGATGCAAATTCTGTGTTTCATCGTCAATAAGACGGTCCAAGGGATACAGTAAACCTGAAGTGAAGCATCAATATCTAAAACTGGTCTCACAGGAAAGGCTCAAATCATAGAATGTAAGAAGAGTCAGTATTCTTGTACTTAAGTCGACATTGTGCCTTTTGTATTTAATTCCGATGCAATTTCTGTGTTTCATTGTCAATGTGAAGGTCCAAGGGATACAGTAAACCAGCAGTGAAGCATAGGAATCTAAAACTGGTCTCAAAGGAAAGGTTGAAAACAGAGACAGTAAGAAGAATCACTCTTCTTGTACTTAAGTCGGCATTGTGCCTTTTGTATTTAATTCCGATGAAATTTCTGAGTTTCATCGTCAATAAGAAAGTCCAAGGGATGCAGTAAGCCTGGAGTGAGGCAACGGAATCTAAGACTGGTCTCACAGGAAAAGTTCAAAATATAGACAGTAAGAAGAGTCAGTCTTCTTGTACTAAAGTCGGCATTGCGCGTTTTGTATTTAATTCCGATGCAATTTCTGTGTTTCATCGACAATTTGAAGGTCCAAGTGATGCAGTAAACCTGAAGTGAAGCATCCGAATTTAGAACTGTTCTCACTGGAAAGGCACAAAACTTAGACAGTAAGAAGAGTAAGTATTCTTGTACTTAACCCGGCATTGTGCCTTTTGTATTTAATTCCGATGAAATTTCTGTGTTTCATCGTCAATAAGAAGTTCCAAGGGATTCAGTAAACCTCAAGTGAAGCATCGGAATCTAAAACTGGTCTCACAGGAAAGGCTCAAAACATAGGCAGTAAGAAGAGTCAGTCCTCTTGTCCTTAAGTCGGCATTGTGCCCTTTGTAATCAGTTCCGATTTAATTTCTGTGTTTCATCGTCAATAAGAAGGTCCAAGGGATACAGTGAACCTGAAGTGAAGCATCGGAATGTAAACTGATCTCACAGGAAAGGTTCTAAACATAAACAGTAGGAAGAGTCAGTCATCTTGTACTTAAGTCGGCGTTGTGCATTTAGTATTTACTTCCGATGGAATTACTGTGTTTCATCGTCAATATGAAGGTCCAAGGGATACAGAAAACCTAAGCTGAAGCATCGGAATCTAAAACTGGTCTCACAGGAAAGGTTCAAAGCATAGGCAGTAAGAAGAGAAATTCCCCTTGTACTTAAATCGACATTGTGCCTTTTGTATTTAATTCCGATGCAATTTCTGTCTTTCGTCGTCAATAATAAGGCCCAAGGGATACAGTAAACCTGAACTGAAGTATCGATATCTAAACCTGATCTTACAGGAAAGGTTCAAATCATAGAATGTAAAAAAGTCAGTCCTTTTGTACTTAAGTCAGCACTGTGACTTTTGTATTAAATTCCGGTGCAATTTCTATGTTTCATCGTCAATATGAAGGTCCAAGGGAGGCAGTAAACCTGAAGTGAAGCATCGGAATTTAAAACTGGTCTCACAGGAAAGGTTCAAAACATAGACAGTAAGAAGAGGCATTCCTCTTGTACTTAAGTCGGCGTTGTGAGTTCTGTATTTAATTCCGATGCAATTTTTATGTTTCATCGTCAATAAGAAGGTCCAAGGGATACAGTAATTCTGAAGTGAACCATCGGAATCTAAAACTGGTCTCACAGGTAAGGTTCAAACCATAGACAGTAAGAAGAGTCAATCATCTTGCACGTAAGTTGGCATTGTGCCTTTTGTATATAATTCCGATGCAATTTCTGTGTTTCATCGTCAGTAAGAAGGGCCAAGGGATACAGTAAACCTGAAGTGAAGCATTGATATCTAAAACTGGTCTCACAGGAAAGGCTCAAATCATAGAACGTAAGAGGAGTCAGTCCTCTCGTACTAAAGTCGGCATTGTGCCTTTTGTATTTAATTCCGATGCAATTTCTGTGTTTCATCGCCAATATGAAGGTCCAAGGGATACAGTAAACCTGAAGTGAAGCATCAAAATCACACTGGTGTCCCAGAAAAGGTTCAAAACATAGACAGTAAGAAGAGTCGTTCCTCTTTTACTTAAGTCGGCATTGTGCCTTTTGTATTTAATTCCAATGCAATTTTGTGTTTCATCGTCAATAAAAAGGTCCAATGGATACAGTAAACCTGAAGTGAAGCATCGGAATCTAAAACTGGTCTCACAGAAAAGGTTCATAACATACACAGTAAGAAGAGACAGTTAACTTGTACTTAAGTAGGCATTTTGCCTTTTTATTTAATTGCGATGCAATTTCTGTGATTGATCGTCAATAAGAAGGTCCAAGGGATACAGTAAACCTGAAGTGAAGCATTTATATCTAAAACTGGTCCTACAGGAAGCCTCAAATCATAGAATGTAAGAAGAGTCAGTCCTCTTGTACTGAAGTCGGCATTGTGCTTTTTGTATTTAATTCCGATGCAATTTCTGTGTTTCATCGTCAAGATGAAGGTCAAAGGGATACAGAAATCCAGAGGTGAAGCATCGGAATCTAAAACTGGTCTCACAGGAAAGGTTCAAAACCTAGACAGTAAGAAGATTCAGTCATCTTGCACTTAAGTCCGCATTGTGCCTTTGGTATATAATTCCGGTGCAATTTCTTTATTTAATCGTGAATATGAATGTAGAAGGGATACAGTAAACCTGAAGTGAAGCATCGGAATCTTAAAGTGGTCTCACAGAAGAGGTTCAAACCGTAGACAGTAAGAAGTGTCTGTCTTCTTGTATTTAAGTCGGCATTGTGCCTTTTGTATTTAATTCCGTTGCAATTTCTGTGTTTCATCGTCAATGTGAAGGTCCAAGGGATACAGAAAACCTGAAGTGAAACATCAGAATCTAAAACTGGTCTCACAGGAAAGGCTCAAACATTGACAGTAAGAAGAGTCACTCCTCTTGTACTAAAGTCGGCATTGTGCTTTTTGTATTTAATTCCGATGCAATTTCTGTGTTTCATCGACAATATGAAGGTCCAAATGATGCAGTAGACCTGAAGTGAAGCATCGGAATTTAAAACTGTTCTCACAGGAAAGGCTCAAAACGTAGACAGTAAGAAGAGTCAGTCATCTTGCACTTAAGTCGGCATTGTTTCTTTGTATATAATTTCGATGCAATTTCTTTAATTAATCGTCAATATGAATGTAGAAGGGACACAGTAAACCTGAAGTGAAGCATCGGAATCTTAAACTGGTCTCACAGGAAAGGTTTAAAACATAGGCAGTAAGAAGAGACATTCCTCTTGTACTTAAGTCGGCATTGTGCCTTTTTCATTTAATTCAGATGCAATTTCTGTGTTTCGTCGTCAATGAGAAAGTCGAAGAGATTCAGTAAACCTGAAGTGAAGGATAGATATCTAAACCAGGTCTTACAGGAAAGGCTCAAATCATAGAATGTAAGAAGAGTAAGTCCTCTTGAACTTAAGTCGGCATTGTGACTTTTGTATTTAATTCCGATGCAATTTTTGTGTTTCATCGTCAATAAGAAGGTCCAAGGGATACAGTAAACCTGAAGTGAAGCATCGGAATCTGAAACTGGTCTCAGAGGAAAGGTTCAAAACATACACAGTAAGTAGAGTTAGTCTTCTTGTACTTAAGTCGGCATTGTGCCTTTTGTATTTAATTCCGATGCAATTTCTGTGTTTCATCCTCAATAAGAAGGTCCAAGGGATACAGTAAACCTGAATTGAAGCATCGATATCTACAACTGGTCTCACAGGTAAGGCTCAAAACATAGACAGTAATAGGCGACAGTCTTCTTTTACTTAAGTCGGCATTGTGACTTTTGAATTTAATTCCGATGCAATATCTGTGTTTCATCGACAATATGAAGGTCCAAGGGATGCAGTAAACCTGAAGTGAAGCATCGGAATCTAAAACTGGACTCACAGGAGAGGTTCAATTTATAGAAAGTGAGAGTGTCAGTCCTCTTGTACTTAAGTCGGCATTGTGCCTTTTGTATTAAATTCGGATGCAATTTCTGTGTTACATCGTCAATAAGAATTTCCAAGGTATACAGTAAAAATGATGTGAAGCATCGTAATCCAAAACTGGACTCACAGGAGAGGTTCAATCATAGAAAGTCAGAGTGTCAGTCCTCTTGTACTTAAGTCGGCATTGTGCCTTTTGTATTAAATTCGGATGCAATTTCTGTGTTTCATCGTCAATAAGAAGGTCCAAGGGATACAGTAAACCTCAAGTGAAGCATCGGAATCTAAAACTGGACTCACAGGAGAGGTTCAAATCATCGAAAGTGATAGTATCAGTCTTCTTGTACTTATGTCGGCATTGTGCCTTTTGTATTAAATTAGGATGCAATTTCTGTGTTTCATTGTCAATAAGAAGGTCCATGGTATACAGTAAACCTGAAGTGTCGCATTGGAATCTAAAACTGGAATCACAGGAGAGGATCAAATCATAGAAAGTGAGAGTGTCAGTCCTCTTGTACTTAAGTCGGCATTGTGCCTTTTGTATTAAATTCGGATGCAATTTCTGTGTTTCATCGACAATAAGAAGGTCCAAGGTATACAGTAAACCTGAAGTGAAGCATCGGAATCTTAAACTGGACTCACAGGGGAGGTTCCAATCATAGAGAGTTAGAGTGTCAGTCCTCTTCTACTTAAGTCAGCATTGTGCCTTTTGTATTAAATTCGGATGCAATTTCTGTGTTTCATCGTCAATAAGAAGGTCCAAGGGATACAGTAAACCTAAAGTGACGCATCGGAATCTAAAACTGGAATCACAGGAGAGGCTCAAATCATAGGAAGTGATTGTGTCAGTCCTCTTGTACTTAAGTCGGCATTGTGCCTTTTGTGTTAAATTCGGATGCAATTTCTATGTTTCATCGTCAATAAGAAGGTCCAAGGGGTACAGTAAACCTGAAGTGAAACATCGTAATCCAAACTGGACTCACAGGAGAGGTTCCAATCATAGAAAGTTAGTGTCAGTCCTCTTGTACTTAAGTCGGCATTGTGCCTTTTGTATTAAATTCGGATGCAATTTCTGTGTGTCATCGTCAATAAGAAGGTCCATGGTATACAGTAAACCTGAAGTGTAGCATCGAAATCTAAAACTGGACTCACAGGAGAGGTTCAAATCATAGAAAGTTAGAGTGCCAGTCCTTTTGTACTTAAGTCGGCATTGTTCCTTTTGTATTAAATTCGGATGCAATTTCTGTGTTTCATCGTCAATAAGAAGGTTCAAGGTATACAGTAAACCTGAAGTGAAGCATCGGAATCTAAAACTGGACTCACAGGAGAGGTTCAAAACATAGAAAGTTAGAGTGTCAGTCCTCTTGTACTTAAGTCGCCATTGTGCGTTTTGTATTAAATTCGGATGCAATTTCTGTGTTTCATCGACAATAAGAAGGTCCAAGGGATACAGTAAACCTGAAGTGAAGCATCGGAATCTAAAACCGGACTCACAGGAGAGGTTAAACTCATAGAAAGTGAGAGTGTCAGTCCTCTTGTACTTAAGTCGGCATTGTGCCTTTTGTATTTAATTCCGATGCAATTTCTGTGTTTCATCGTCAATACGAAGGCCCAAGGGATACAGTAAACCTGAAGCTTCGATATCTAAAACTGGTCTCACAGGAAAGGCTCAAATAATAGAATGTAAGAAGAGTCAGTCCGCTTGTATTTAAGTCGGCATTGTGCGTTTTGTATTTAATCCCGATGCAAATTCTGCGTTTCATCGTCAATAAGAAGGTCCAAGGGATACAGTAAACCTGAAGTGAAGCATCGCAATCTAAAACTGGTCTCACAGGAAAGGTTCAAAACTGTAACAGTTGTGTTACTAAATGTGACACTTCTGTCACTCAATGTAACTGGGTTTTCTCTTTTGATGCTGTCAATTGTCAGGATGAGCATTCTAAAGCATTCTGTCCGGGTGAAAATATTAAATAAATTTACTTTTCTCTCTTAACAACATGTGGGCAGGGTGGGTTCTCCCTTGGTTCGGGTATGAGGTCGAATGAAACATCATTTTTACATAAGATAACTTTTATTGAAGATTTGTACAACTGTATCTTACGGGATGTTCTGGTTCGGAGAGCGGGAGCTATGTCGTTTGTGAAGTGTCCAGCTGCGGCAGCGGCGGCGGCGGCGGCGGCGGCGGCGTCTGATTGCGCGTAGCGGTGTGTATCTCGTGTCGCCGTCTCGCCCAGTTGACTGGAGACGCGAAGCGCGAGGTGGCCGGTTTAACTATTGCGAGCGAAATCGTGCATCGGATGATACCTTGGGTGCGGCGTCCCAGTGTTTCTCTTCTCTAAGCGGCCGCGTGTGTTCTGCGTCGGCCAGCGGAGTGGTGCGGCGGGAGAAGGCCAGTGTGGCGGACTCGAACCACGGACTCCCGCTTGCCAGTCTTCGGCTGTCAGCTCTTCATCCCAGCTCACAGGTAACTACTTGATGTGAGGCCGTCTCCTTCCCGGCGTCACGAGTCACCCGGATATGTAAAAACCAGACTTCAAATACCTTTTAACTTCTGTCTTCTGGCGCCGCGGCTGCTGCTTGCTATTCCATTACAGCGGCGGACTTGGTGCGTCTGTTCATGAAGCAGTCTCTTCTTGCATGACGGTCTTCAGCACCGAAACTGACTGAAAACTACTGCTGCTCTTCTTTTCTTCCTTCGTCTCTCGTCTTCGTCTCCGTCCCCGTCTCCGTCTTCGTCTTCGTCCCCGTCTTCATCTGTCTTCATCTGTCGGGCCCACCGCGTCTCGCGTATTTATTCACTTCAGTTCACTGGAGGTGAAGGACTTCACGGCCATTGCCTCTTCTGTCACGTTGAAAAGCTTCTCGAAGAATCTTAACGTCGGTCATTGGCTCTTGGAATGTAGGCGGGGGCCTCTGATCGCATGTGACGACTGAGAAACACCTGAGCCGGTCATTGCCTCTTCTGTCACGTTGAAAAGCTTCTCGAAGAGTCTTCTTAACGTCGGTCATTGGCTCTTGGGATGTAGGCGAGGGCCTTTGCTCACATGCGACAACTGAGAAACACGTGAGTCGGTCGGGCGATGCCCTGACGGCTGAATCGACAGCGCCCGCTTATGTGGAACTTGCTGACTTCACGGTCATTGTCTCTTCTGCTCTGCTGTTGTGCCCGCTGTGTGCCAGTATGTTACTCTCCAAACTAAACCAAGTTTTCCATTTATATTCTAATTTCTAGTTCACTTTGATTTCACTACTTTATTTACTTAAGTACCACTCAACATTCCTCCACCCTTCGGAGAAATTCGCCCTCGAATTTACCACTCAACATTCCTCCACTCTTCACACGGAAAAAGCACAAGCACTGATGACTCTCGACTTAGAAGATTACACACGCTTCACATTAAGTATGTGGAAAATAATTTATCACTTTACAAAAGCACTGTATGGTCAGAAATCACATAGTTCTTACATAAATGTTTGTAATAAGTGTAACAAACCTTGATGACAATGAATAAACAGAAAATAGATTTTCACTTAGAAAATTACAGAGCAACAGCTGTTTAATCTACCCTATATTAATGCAAGAATATCTATTCTACAGTATTGTTTATGTTAACAAGAGACTGTTTAATAAAGAATGAAGTACAATAAACAAAATTAATACACTAATGCTCAAAAGTAACTGCTGAAGTACACCAGTTAAGAGTGTGGTATCCAGTTAACAGGGATTTGATGAAGTGGTATATTATTATTTGGCTTATTTTTTCGTCTTAAATAAAAGAAAACTGTACAATGCAGAAACACCAACACAAAGGTTCCAGATATACCCGTTCCTAGCATTATAATTTTAGTTTTGCGTTCACCTTTTAATTTTAAGACATGTTGCATCATAACATTGGCATCAATTTTGCCTTGCTGTGAGTTTATGACTTCAGAAGGGAACTGTCAAGGGAGTCATTGAGGTAGGATAGGTTTTGTGTAGGAAATGCTTGCATGGCGTTTTCTGAAAAAAGCAAACAACATGGTTATGAACCTACAAACCTAGTTAAAACAAAAACAAAGAAAAGAAGGAATACATTGTTAACTACAAGATCTACATGTTTCTACGTTCAACTTTTCTTTCTTAAAAAATAAACCGCTATAATTTATTAATTATTTACATTTGTATACTGTCCACAGTCTACTAAGATTCAACTAGGACATTCTCACCCTTGAACGAAGATTGTATGGTGCCATAT
Source organism: Schistocerca serialis cubense (assembly GCF_023864345.2). Taxonomy (NCBI): domain Eukaryota; kingdom Metazoa; phylum Arthropoda; class Insecta; order Orthoptera; family Acrididae; genus Schistocerca; species Schistocerca serialis. The sequence goes on from NW_026047549.1 coordinate 382,911, forward strand.
CTGTATGTTGTGCTGGCGTGGCCACTCTTTTTCCTTTACGGGAACTTCCTCCAACCTTTGGAAAAGCAGACACTATTGTTGAAGGAATTACATCTGGAGCGCCCTTAAAAGGTTTCAAACGACTTGCATGGACAATGGTAGTTCGGGTGGGCAGTTGCAATTTAACGTTGACTGGTGACGTGATCTCAATAATTTGATAAGGACCTCTGTAGTTTGTTACAAATTTCTTCGTTTTTCCTTTCGCTATGTAAGGAGTTGAAAGCATAACCCACTGACCGATTTTGTAATTTGGATATTTAGCTTGGGTATTACCTAATTTTTCCTGTCGTTCCAAAGCCTTTGTATTAGATTTTTGAACCTTTTTCCATACATCCTTCATCATTCGACTGAAATCTCTTACTGTTTCTCCGACTTTTCCGTTTTTCTGCCTGATTACATCAAAAGGGGACGGCATTTTTTTCCCATAGACCACTTCATAAGGTGACATGCCAGTTGCTTCATGCGTTTTGGCGTTGTATACCGACACGATTATTGGTAAATACGTATCCCAATTAGAATGTTGTTCGTTAATATAATAACTAAGCATCTTGCCAATTGTCCGATGCACTCTTTCTGTGCGCCCGTTGCACTGAGGGTGTAACGGAGTTGTGCGTAATTTGCGTATTTTTAATAAGTGGCATAGCTGTTTCATTAATTCAGACATAAAATTAGATCCCTGATCTGTGATAATAGCTTCAGGTACGCCAAATTTAAGTATCCAGTTGTTAACTAAAGCTTGGGCAACTGTATTTGCTTGCTGATCTGGGAGACTCACCATAGCTAGATAGCGTGAAAAGTGATCGACAATTGTAAGAACATACTTATTAGCAGCAGGTGTTTTATGAAATGGCCCGTAGAGATCCATTCCGCAGATTTGAAATGGACATGAAGCCTCGGGGAGCCTCTGTAAGGGTATTTTTGAACGAGAAAGTTCAGCTCGTTGTGCGCACGCAATGCAATTACGAACGCACTGCGCAACATCCTGCTTTCTGGTTTGCCACCAAAATCGCTCTGCTACACGTCTTTCGGTTGTCCGCTGTCCACCGTGTCCTGCAAGGATATGATCGTGGGCCTCTGCCATTATTTCTTGTCTAAGGTGTTGGGGAACAACAATTCGCGGTCCAAGTTTTGTTTTACGGCATAATACACCATCTTCAAAGCAAAATTGTTTTTGAGTTGCGTATTTTTTACATTCTGTATCCTCATCTTGTGCCTTTCTCCAGTCCTCAGTATCTCGGCCTGTTGCTTCCAAAAGTGCTATTTTCCGACTTAGGCAATCTGCATTCGTGTGTTTTTTGCCTGGTTTATGGATAACTTCGAAATCCATTTCGGAAAGACATAGGGCCCAACGGGTAAGACGACTAGATGGATCCTTTAATCCAAGCAACCATTTTAAAGCTGCGTGGTCTGTAATAACCTTGAATTTTCTACCATACAAGTAGCATTTAAAGTATTTGATACCATAAATAACACTTAACAATTCTTTCTCCGTTGTGGAATAATTTCTTTCTGCCTTTGTTAGTTGTCTCGAAGCATAGGCTATGGGGTGTTCCGCGCCATTAATATTCTGACTCAAAACAACTCCTACTGAATGACCACTTGCGTCACAGGATAAAATAAATTCTTTGTTATAATCTGGGTAGGCTAATACTGGACTGTGTGTTACCTTATCTTTAAGGGTTTGAAATGCTGATTCACAATCTTCAGACCAATGAAATTTTGCACCATTTTTCAATAATTGGGTTAAGGGTCGGGCAATTTCAGCAAAATTTTGAACATATTTTCGGTAATACGATGCGAGACCAATGAAACTTTGAACCTCCTTAACGCGTTGTGGGGTTGGGAAGTCCTTAACTGCCGAAATTAATCGAGGATCTGTTTTAATTCCTTTTTCACTAATGACATGCCCTAGGTATGTAACCTCTGTCAATGCAAAAGTACATTTTTCCATATTTAATGTTAATTTAGCTTTTCTAAGTCTCTGAAAAACATTACGCAGACGCACAGCATGTTCATTAATGTCTACAATAATATCATCTAGATATACACAACATTGCTGAGTTTTGAGTCCTCGCAATACTCCATCGAGTAGTCTTTGAAAAGTTGCTGGTGCATTTTTCAAACCGAAAGGCATTCTTTTAAATTGCCAGTGGCCTCCAGGGGTAGAAAATGCTGTTTTATGCCTATCTTCAGTAGCAACTTCCAATTGATGATATCCGCTACGTAAATCGATTGTTGAAAAGTATTTACTGTTACCCAAACTGTCAATGATATCTGTAATGTTTGGAAGAGGATAAACATCTGAGATAGTTTGTTTGTTAAGGTGTCTGTAGTCACAACAAAATCTATATCGTTTCGTACCGTCGGGAGACTTCTTTGGAATAATTACAATATTTGAATTATAAGGCGAATCAGAATATTCTATAATTCCATCTTTTAGATGCTGTTCCAAAAATTCATCCAGTACTGGCTGTAAGTGATACGGAACTCTATAAGGCTTCCTATAAACTGGGGGGCTATTTCCTGTTGGGATCCTATGCTGTGTGATGTCTGTTGCTGGCAATGGACCTTCTGCATTAAATAAATCTTAAAACTCAACTAGAACTACTTCTATCGTGTCTCTATCCCTTCCTTTCAAATGCTCAATCTTCTGGCGCAATGCGGGTTTATAGGCGTCTGGTTTCTGACCATCATTAATATCTGACCAAATGAAATCTTCTTCTTCAAAAGTACTGACTGTAGCTACTAATATTCCCTAATGCAACTCTTTGTCCTCCACTCCGAAATTGTCAATATGTACCGGTACTTTTCTTTCTCCCTCAACGTCTTGAACCCGTACAACACTCCTACGTACAAAACAATGTGATACATCTAATTCCTCATTTTCCTCTAAAGGCTCTATTAGACACACTGTATCTGTAGGTACTTCGTGGTCAACGGTCATCCAGAGAAGTTTTCCTGAGCCAGATGGTATCTGATCCCGCGAATCAACCTTCAAGGACGTTGCACGCAGTATAGTTGATTTCGCCTTCCGGTTAGGGAAATCTTGCGGCAGAGGGCCCTTTGCAGCGGTGTCACCTAGCTGAAACACTATTCCGCTAAGTTCTACAGTTTGCTGACTGAGGTCGATTTTAGCGTGATGTTTATTCAGGAAATCCAACCCTAGGATCGCGTCGTACCCGTCAATTACCTTTGTTACCACTTCTACATCTTCATCAAATTGTACACCGTGAATATAGAAAATCAATGATGTGCATCCTAATGACTTAACTGTACCTCCTCCTACTCCATTCAATCTATACCTTGGAGGGTCATATTTCTTTTCTCCAATACATTCATTACTTACTATTGATACGTTTGCGCCTGTATCCACCAGTATCCTTGCCTTTTTATCCTGTATGGTAGCAGATAACCAGCATTCCGCCTTCACATTCTCCTTAATGGCATGAAATTTTATTGGGAACACCTGGCGGCGGCTCCGACATTCCCGTTTGAGTTTAACTGATTTCTATTTCCAAAAACTTTCTTAGACCTGCATTCCTTGAATGTGTGACCTATTCTTTGACAATTAGTGATTTGAGGTTTTCTGCAATTTTTTGCTATATGACCCTGTCGATCGCACCTAAAACATCGTACTCCTGCTGAAAATATATTTCGCTTCTCCTTGTATCTGGTGGCAATGTCAATTTCTTCAAAAGCTGTCGCCACAGATACAGCTTCTGCTAAATTTTTAGGAAACTCTGCCCTGACACGACGGGACGTTTCAGGAGGTAACCCACGTAAAAATGTATCCAGAGCTCTATCTTCTGCCTCTTGTAAAATAACCTTATTTGCTTCATCACTAGTTGTCAACTGATAGGTGTTAATATTAACTTTTCTAATCCTATCTACAAAGCTTTCTAACGACTCGTTTTGCCTCTGAGTGATAGTGTTTAATTTTTCCCTATAAAATCTGCAGCTGTTCTGTTTTTGAAAGCGTTTAAGCAATCCTTTCTTCAACTCCTCAAATGTTGGAGCATTCCGTAATTCTTCATGGTATAAGACGTGTGCTTTAGCCTCTCCTGTCAATCTTAACTTTGTAATTTGTAAGAGCTGTTCATCTGACCATGATCCTAACTTTGCAGCTGCTACTAAATCATCAAAAAAGGCTGTTATGTCCTCGCCAGGTTTACCTGAAAAAGGAGTTACTAAGGCTGCTGCTGAGGAATCTAGGGTGGGAGGGATTGAACTGGTTTGCCTAACCTCACACAACTGCTTAAATAATGCATTATTATCACCTTTAAGCTGTTCTATCTGATTAACTAAGATCTGAATAGCTTCCTCAGTAGAAACCGCTTGTGGTGCTGACTCTGACTTTGTACGATTTCGTGTCATCATTTTACAAACTGTTAGTTACACAATCTTACTACACTGTTTGCAAAAGATGTTTAAATATTTCCGACAAACTCTTAAAATCATGAGAGAAAATACACTTCTAAATAAAGAAAATATTACGACTGCTATGCAAACCTCTATCCCTTCACACATTAAAAAATACTAACTGGGGACCTTTAGTGACTGTCATTCACACCTCATATTGAGCCAAGGGTTTTTTCTCTGACACCAAATGTAACAGTTGTGTTACTAAATGTGACACTTCTGTCACTCAATGTAACTTGGTTTTCTCTTTGGATGCTGTCAATTGTCAGGATGAGCATTCTAATGCATTCTGTCAGGGTGAAAATAATAAATAAATTAACTTTTCTCTCTTAACAACATGTGGGCAGGGTGGGTGCTTCCTTGGCTCGGGTATGAGGTCGAATGAAACATCATTTTTACATAAGATAAATTTTATTGAAGATTTGTACAACTGTATCTTACGGGATGCTCTAGTTCGGAGAGCGGCAGCTGTGTCGTTTGTGCAGCCTCCTGCTGCGGCAGCGGCGGCGGCGACGGCGTCTGATTGCGCGTAGCGGTGTGTATCTCGTGTCGCCGTCTCGCCCAGTTGACTGGAGACGCGAAGCGCGAGGTGGCCGGTTTAACTATTGCGAGCGAAATCGTGCATCGGATGATACCTTGGGTGCGGCGTCCCAGTGTTTCTCTTCTCTAAGCGGCCGCGTGTGTTCTGCGTCGGCCAGCGGAGTGGTGCGGCGGGAGAAGGCCAGTGTGGCGGACTCGAACCACGGACTCCCGCTTGCCAGTCTTCGGCTGTCAGCTCTTCATCCCAGCTCACAGGTAACTACTTGATGTGAGGCCGTCTCCTTCCCGGCGTCACGAGTCACCCGGTTATGTGAAAACCAGTTCACTGGAGGTGAAGGACTTCACGGCCATTGCCTCCTCTGTCACCTTGAAAAGCTTCTCGAAGAATCTTCTTAACGTCGGTCATTGGCTCTTGGGATGTAGGCGAGGGCCTTTGCTCACATGCGACAACTGAGAAACACGAGAGCCGGTCGGGCGATGCCCTGACGGCTGAATCGACAGCGACCGCTTATGTGGAACTTGCTGACTTGACGGTCATTGTCTCTTCTGCTCTGCTCTTGTGCCCGCTGTGTGCCAGTATGTTACTCTCCAAACTAAACCAAGTTTTCCATTTATATTCTAATTTCTAGTTGACTTTGATTTCACTACTTTATTTACTTAAGTACCACTCAACAACGATGAAACACAGAAATTGCATCGGAATTAAATACAAAAGGCACAATGCCGACTAAAGTACAAGAGGACTGACTCTTCTTACATTCTATGATTAAAGCCTTTCCTGTGAGACCAGTTTTAGATTCCGATTCTTCACATCAGGTTAACTGTATCCCTTGGACCTTCTTATTGACGACGACACACAGAAATTGCATAGGAATGAAATACAAAAGGCACAAAGCCGACTTAAGTATAAGAAGACTGACTCTTCTTACTTTCTATGTTTTGAACCTTTCCTGTGAGACCAGATTTAGATTCCGATGCTTCACTTCAGGTTTACTGTACCCCTTGGACCTTCTTATTGACGACGAAACACAGAAATTGCATCGGAGTTAATTACAAAAGGCACAATATCGACTTAAGTACAAGAATACTGACTCTTCTTACTGTTTATGATTTGAGCCTTTCCTGTGAGACCAGTTTTAGAGTCCGATGCTTCACTTCAGATTTGCTGTATCCCTTGGACCATCTTATTGACGATGAAACCCAGAAATTGCATCGGAATTAAATACAAAAGGCACAATGCCGACTTAAGACAAGAGGACTGACTCTTCTTACATTCTATGATGTGAACCTTTCCTGTGAGACCAGATTTAGATATCGATGCTTCACTTCAGGTTTACTATATTTCTTGGACCATCTTATTAACGATGAAACATAGAAATTGCGTCGGAATTAAATACAAAAGGCACAATGCCGACCTAAGTACAAGAGGACTGACTCTTTTAACATTCTATGATTTGAGCCTTTCCTGTGGGACCAGTTTTAGATATCGATGCTTCACTTCAGGTTTACTGTATCCCCTGGACCTTCTTATTGATGATGAAACACAGAAATTGCATCGGCATTATATACAAAAGGCACAATGTCGACTAAAGTACAAGAAGACGGACTCTTCTCACTGTCTATGTTTTAAACCGTTCCTGTGAGACCAGTTTTAGATTCTGATGCTGTACTTCAGGTTTACTGTATCCCTTAGACCTTCTTATTGACGATGGAACACAGACATTGCATCGGAATTAAATACAAAAGGCACAATGCCGACTTAAGTACAAGAAGACTGACTCTTCTTACCCTCTATGTTTTGAAGCTTTCCTGTGACACCAGTTTAAGATTCCAATGCTTCACTTCAGGTTTACTGTACCCCTTGGACCTTCTTATTGACGATGAAACACAAAAATTGCATCGGAATTAAATACAAAAGGCATAATGCCGACTTAAGTACAAGGGGACTGACTCTTCTTACATTCTATGATTAAAGCCTTTCCAGTGAGAACAGTTTTAGATTCCGATGCTTCACATCAGATTAACTGTATCCTTTGGACTGTCTTATTGACGATGAAACACAGTAATTGCATCGGAATTAAATACAAAAGGCACAAAGCCGACTTCAGTACAAGAAGACTGACTGTTCTTACTGTCTATGCTTTGAACCCTTCCTGTGAGACCAGTTTTAAATTCCGATGTTTCACTAGAGGTTTGCTGTATCACTTGGACCTACTTATTGACGACCAAACACAGAAATTGCATCGGAATTAAATACAAAAGGCGCAATGCCGACTTAAGTACAAGAAGACTGACTCTCCTTACCCTCTATGCTTTGAAGCTTTCCTGCGAGACCAGTTTTAGATTCCGATGCTTCACTTCAGGTTTACAGTATCCCTTGGACCTTCTTATTGACGATAAAACACAGAAACTGCATCGGAATTAAATCCAAAAAGCACAATGCCGACTTAAGTACAAGAAGACTGACTCTTTTTACTGTCTATGTTTTGAACCTTTCCTGTGAGACCAGTTTTAGATTCCGACGCTTCACTTCAGGTTTACTGTACCCCTTGGACCTTCGTATTGACGACGAAACACAGACATTGCATCGGAATTAAATGCTAAAGGCACAATGCCGACTTAAGTACAGGAACATTGACTCTTCATACTGTCTATGTTTTGAACCTTTCCTGTGAGACAGGTTTTAGATTTCGATGCTTCACTTCAGGTTTACTGTATCCCTTGGACCTTCTTATTGACGATGAAACATCGAAATTGCATCGGCATTAAATACAGAATGCACAATGCCGACTTAAGTACAAGGAGACTGACTCTCCTTACTGTCTATGTTTTGAACCTTTCCTGTGTGACCAGTTTTAGATTCCGATGCTTCACTTCAGGTTTACTGTATCCCTTGGACCTACTTATTGACGATGAAACACAAAAATTGCATCGGATTTAAATAGAAAACGCACAATGCCGAATTAAGTACAAGAGGACTGATTCTTCTTACATTCTGTGATTGAAGCATTTCCTGTGAGAACAGTTTTATATTCCGATGCTTCACATCAGATTAACTGTATCCCTTGGACCTTCTTATAGACGATGAAACACAGAAACTGCATCGGAATTAAATACAAAAGGCACAAAGCCGACTTCAGTACGAGAAGACTGACTGTTCTCACTGTCTATGTTTTGAACCTTTCCTGTTAGACCAGTTTTAGATCCCGATGTTTCACTTCAGGTTTGCTGTATCCCTTGGACTTTCTTATTGACGACGAAACACAGAAATTGCTTCGGAATTAAACACAAAAAACAAAATGCCGACTGAAGTACAAAAAGACTGACACTTCTTAATGTCTATGTTTGAGCCTTTCCTGTGAGACTAATTTTGGATTCCGATGCTTCACTTCAGGGTTACTGTATCCCTTGAACCCTGATATTGACTATGAAACACAGAAATTGGATCGGAATTAAATACAAAATGCACAATGCCGATGTAAGTACAAGAAGACTGAGTCTTCTTCCTGTATATGTTTTGAGCCTTTCCTGTGTGACCAGTTTTAGATTCCGATGCTTCACTTCAGGTTTACTGTATCCCTTAGACCTTCATTTTGACGATGAATCACAGAAATTGCATCGGAATCAAATACAAAACGCTCAATGTCGACTTAAGTACAAGAAGACTGGCTCTTCTTACTGTATATGTTTTGACACTTTCCTGTGAGGCCAGTTTTAGATTCCGATGCTTCACTTCAGGTTCACTGTATCACTTCGACCTTCATATTGACGATGAAACACAGATATTGCATCGGAATTAAATACAAAAGACACACTGCCGACTTATGTACAAGAGAACTGACTCTTCTTACATTCTGTGATTTGAGCCTTTCCTGTGAGACCAGTTTTAGATTCCGATAATTCACATCAGGGGGGAACTTCTTATTGACGGTGAAACACAGAAATTGCATCGGAATTAAATACAAAATGCACAATGCCGACTTAAGTACAAGAGGACTGACTCTTATTACATTCTATGATTTGATCCTTTTTTGTGAGACCAGTTTTAGTTATCGATGCTTCACTTCAGGTTTACTGTATCCCTTGGATCTTCTTATTGACGATCAAGCACGGAAACAGCATCGGAATTAAATACAAAAGGCACAATGCCACCTTAAGTACAAGAGGACTGACATTTCTTACTATCTATGTTCTGAACCTTTCCTGTGAGACCAGTTTTAGATTCCGATGCATCACTTCATGTTTACTGTATCCCTTGGAACTTCTTATTGACGACGAAACACAGAATTTGCATCGGCATTAAATACAAATGACACAATGCCGACTTAAGTACAAGATTACTGACTCATCTTACATTCTATGAGTTGAGCCTTTCCTGTGAGCCCAGTTTTAGATATCGATGCTTCACTTCAGTTTTACAGTATCTTTTGGACCTTCGTATCGACGATGAAACACAGAAATTGCATCGGAATTAATCACCAAAGGCACAATGCCGGCTTAAGTACAAGAGGACAGACTCTTCTTACATTCTATAATTTGAATGTCTCCTGTGAGACCAGTTACCATTCCGATGCTTGACTTCAGGTTTTCTGTATCCCTTGGACCTTCATATTGGCGATGAAACACAGAAATCGCATCGGAATTAAATACAAAAGGCACAATGCCGACTTAGGTACAAGAGGACTGACTCATCTTACATTCTATGATTTGAGCCTTTCCTGTGAGACCAGTTTAAGAAATCGATGCTTCACTTCAGGTTTATAGTATCCTTTAAACCTGCATATTGACGATGAAACACAGAAATTGCATCGGAATTAAATACAAAACGCACAATGACGACTTAAGTACAAGAAGACTGGTTCTTCTTACTGTCTATGTTTTGAGCCTTTTCTGTGAGACCAGTTTTAGATTCCGATGCTTCACTTCAGGTTTACTGTATCCCTTGGACCTTCATATTGACGAAGAAACACAGAAATTGCATCGGAATTAAATACAAAATGCACAATGCCGATGTAGGTACAAGAAGACAGAGTCTTTTTCCTGTATATGTTTGAGCCTTTCCTGTGTGACCAGTTTTAGATTGCCATGCTTCACTTCAGGTTTACTGTATCCCTAAGACCTCCATATTGACGATGAATCACAGAAATTGCATCGAAATTAAATACAAAACGCACAATGTCGACTTAAGTACAAGAAGACTGGCTCTTCTTACTGTATATGCTTTGAGCCTTTCCTGTGAGAACAGTTTTAGATTCCGATGCTTGACTTCAGGTTTACTGTATCCCTTGGACTTTCTTATTGACGATGAAAGACAGAAATTGCATCGGCATTAAATACAAAAGGCACAATGCCGACTTAAGTACAAGAAGACTGACTCTTCTTACATTCTATGATTAAAGCCTTTCCTGTGAGACCAGTTTTAGATTCCGATTCGTCACATCAGGTTAACTGTATCCTTTGGACCTTCTTATTGACGATGACACACAGAAATTGCATCGGAATTATATACAAAAGGCACAAAGCCGACATAAGTATAAGAAGACTGACTCTTCGTACTTTCTATGTTTTGAACCTTGCCTGTGAGACCAGTTTTAGATTCCGATTCTTCACTTCAGGTTTACTGTATCCCTTGGACTTTCTTATTGACGTCGAAACACAGAAATTGCATCGGAGTCAATTACAAAAGGCACAATGTCGACTTAAGTACAAGAGGACTGACTCTTATTACATTCTATGATTTGAGCCTTTTTTGTGAGACCAGTTTTAGTTATCGATGCTTCACTTCAGGTTTACTGTATCCCTTGGATCTTGTTATTGACGATCAAACACGGAAGTAGTATCGGAATTAAATGCAAAAGGCACAATGCCACCTTAAGTACAAGAGGACTGACATTTCTTACTATCTATGTTTTGAACCTTTCCTGTGAGGCCAGTTTTAGATTCCGATGCATCACTTCATGTTTACTGTATCCCTTTGGAACTTCTTATTGACGATGAAACACAGAATTTGCATCGGCATTAAATACAAATGGCACAATGCCGACTTAAGTACAAGATTACTGACTCATCTTACATTCCATGAGTTGAGCCTTTCCTGTGAGCCCAGTTTTAGATATCGATGCTTCACTTCAGATTTACAGTATCTTTTGGACCTTCGTATCGACGATGAAACACAGAAATTGCATCGGAATTAATTACAAAAGGCACAATGCCGGCATATGTACAAGAGGACAGACTCTTCTTACATTCTATAATTTGAACGTCTCCTGTGGGACCAGTTACCATTCCGATGCTTGACTGCAGGTTTTCTGTATCTCTTGGACCTTCATATTGACGATGAAACACAGAAATTGCATCGGAATTAAATACAAAAGGCACAATGCCGACTTAGGTACAAGAGGACTGACTCATCTTACACTCTATGATTTGAGCCTTTCCTGTGAGACCAGTTTAAGATATCGATGCTTCACTTCAGGTTAATAGTATCCTTTAAACCTGCATATTAACGATGAAACACATAAATTGCATCGGAATTAAATACAAAACGCACAATGACGACTTAAGTACAAGAAGACTGGTTCTTCTTACTGTCTATGTTTTGAGCCTTTTCTGTGAGACCAGTTTTAGATTCCGATGCTTCACTTCAGGTTTACTGTATCCTTTGGACCTTCATATTGACGAAGATACACAGAAATTGCATCGGAATTAAATACAAAATGCACAATGCCGATGCCCCCCTGCGGGTTCGGGGGTTAGAATAGGCCCGCGATATTCCTGCCTGTCGTAAGAGGCGACTGAAAGGAGTCTCCATTGTTTCGGCCTTATGTGATGGTCCCCTCTCGGGTTTGACATCCATCTTTCAAAATTTATCCGAAGAGCGAGCCAATTGGGGAAGGGCGCCTTACATGGTGCACTGTTTCCGTCGTGCAATTAGACCTTTAGCCGGATTTCTCGTCGTTGCAATGGTGTCCCGCTCGTTTTCGATCTCTTGGGCGATTACCACGCTGCACTCTGCAGTGTTTCTTTTAACTGCGACGACGACCTTGGCCATTTTTGCACCTAAGATCCAGCACGGTAGCCAGTCCATTGTGGTGGGGCCGCCATGTACCCTCTTGGTTGTAGCCCCCTGACAACACAGGGATCACTCTACTGATGCCTGCGCCGTTAACTCCCCACGTATGCCAAGGAGTAGATGCCCATCTCCTTGGGGCATCAGGACTCCCGGCAATGGCCATCCTGCCAGGTGGCCCTTGCTGCGGCTGGGTGGCGCCCGTGGGGAGGGCCCTTGGTCGGAGTAGGTGGCATCAGGGCGGATGACCCGCAATGAAGCGTGGTACATCATCTCTCGCTGGCGGCCAGCCGCCAGCAGTCTCTAAGCGTTCTCGGGCTCAATTTAATGGTGAAAAGTACAATCCGAAAACGTTCCCCTCTCTGGCCACGCCGTGGGAGGAACGTAAATCTCAGGATGGCAGTAGCACTTATTCGCCCCGATTCTTAGTTTGTACGAGAGCTGATGGGGAGTCTTTTCTCTCAACAAAGCCTCAGTTCTTCGTCGAGCATTTAGAGGACAAGTTTGGGGAGGTGGAGGGCTTGTCAAAAATGCGCTCTGGATCGGTCCTGATCCAAACGGCATCCTCTGCCCAGTCACGACGGTTACTTGCTTGTGACAAGTTGGGGGATGTTGCTGTTACGATCACACCGCATAAGAGTTTAAATATGGTCCAGGGAGTTATTTACCATAAGGACCTTCTTTTGCAGTCTGATGACGAGCTGCGCGCCAACTTAGAGCGCAGAGGTGTACATTTCGTCCGGCGCGTTCATCGGGGTCCGAAGGAAAATCAGATAGCTACCGGTGCCTTCATCTTGGCCTTCGAGGGTGATACGTTACCGGAAAAGGTCAAGGTTATGGTCTACCGATGTGACGTCAGGCCCTATATTCCTCCCCCGATGCGGTGCTTCAAGTGCTGGAAGTTTGGCCATATGTCTTCCCGCTGCACTTCCAGCCTCACATGTCGAGATTGCGGACGCCCGTCTCATCCCGATACTCCATGTGCCCCGCCTCCCATCTGTGTCAACTGCGGGGAGCACCATTGACCTTGCTCGCCAGACTGCAGAATCTTCCAGAAAGAACGCAAAATCATGGAATATAAGACCCTGGACCGACTGACTTATACTGAGGCCAAGCGGAAATACGACCGATTACATCCCATGCGAATGACGTCATCCTACGCCGCCGCTACAACACCTGTGCTCGCCCCATCAGTTTCACGACTTCCAGCCAGCTCGATAACCAGTAAGACTCCTCCTGCCCCCTTACCAGTGGGGGGCTCTACCCACCGGGTTGCTCCTGCGCCACCTTCCTCAGGGGCAACACCATCCCCCCCATCAGGGACGTCCGCCCCTGCTTCTAAGCCGGAGAAGTGTCCAACTTCTTCGGCTTCTCACGCTCGCAAGGGGTCCCTCGGGTCCCTCCCTTCCCAGGTTTCCACCAGTGGGAAGGCTGACGACCGCCAGTGGCGTAAGTGCCCGCAATCAGCTGGTCGACGGGCTTCACGATCCTCCTCAGTCCCGGAGACTGAATCGGTGAAGCCCTCCCAGCCAGTTAAACCCAAGGAGCAGCGTGAGAAATCAAAGAAGAAGAGCTCTAAGCCCAAGGAACTCGCGGTGGCAGCCACCCCACCGCCACCTTACAGCTCTGCGTCTGAGGACGAGCTGGAGATCCTGGCGTCCGCTGAGGACCTAGAACTCGCCGGTCCCTCAGACGCCATGGATAACACTCGCACGGGTGCTCAATCGGAGGCAGCAGGTGACCCAGCGGCGTCATCTGCCTTCCCCGTCCCGTCACGCCTTTCTCAGCCATGGACAATACCATCCTCCAGTGGAACTGCAGCGGTTTCTTCCACCATCTCGCTGAGCTCCGCCAACTTATCAGCCTTCACCCTTTCTTCTGCATTGCTCTCCAGGAAACTTGGTTTCCAGCAATGCGAACCCCCGCCCTCCGTGGCTATCGGGGTTATTATAAGAACCGAGCAGCTTATGAAAGGGTGTCTGGTGGCGTCTGCATATATGTCCTTCACACTCTGCACAGCGAGTCTGTCCCTCTCCAGACGCCTTTAGAGGCTGTCGCTGTACGCGTGTGGACGCCACAGGCTGTTACCGTCTGCAGTCTTTACATTCCACCGGATGGTGATGTCTCGCAGCTTGTCCTGGCTGCACTGGTCGCCCAATTGCCGCCACCTTTCTTGCTATTGGGCGACTTCAACGCCCATAACCCTCTGTGGGGTGGGTCAGTGGCAACAGGTCGAGGCGCCATCGTTGAGCATTTATTGTCGCAGCTCGATCTCTCGCTGTTAAATGATGGTGCCTTCACACACTTCAGTGTGGCGCATGGCACCTACTCCGCCATTGACCTTTCCATCTGTAGCCATAGCCTCTTACGGTCTGTCCAATGGAGTGTGCATGACGACCTGTGTGGTAGTGACCACTTTCCGATCTTTTTGTCACTACCACAGCGCCACTGTTCTGGGCGCCCTAGCAGATGGGCTCTGAATAAGGCTGACTGGGACTTGTTCTCCTCCACTGCCGCTTTTGAGCCTCTCTCTACCGATGACATTGATGCGGTGGTTCAATCGGTCACCACCGGCATCGTTACTGCCGCCGAATCTGCCATTCCCCATTCCTGTGGGTCCCCTCGGCGGAAGGCTGTGTCTTGGTGGTCGCCTGAGATCGCTGAAGCGATTAAAGATCGCCGGCGGGCGCTCCAGCGTCACAAGCGACATCCCTCCCTCGACCACCTTATCGCCTTCAAATGGCTGCGTGCGCGGGCCCGCCTCCTTATCCGCGAAGGCAAGAAGTAGTGCTGGGAGCGGTATGTGTCCACCATTGGCCTCCATGTCACTCCCTCGCCGGTCTGGGCCAAGATTCGACGCGTCTACGGCTATCGGACCCCTGCCAGCGTCCCTGCGCTCTTACTGAATGGAGCCGTTTGTACCGACTCCGACGTCATTGCAAATCGCTTAGCAGAGCATTTTGCTATGAGTTCCGCTTCTGCGAATTACCCCCAGGCCTTCCGCTCCATTAAAGAGCGGATGGAACGTCGGAGCCTTTCGTTTCGCAGCACCCACCCGGAATCTTACAATGCTCCATTCAGTGAGTGGGAATTTCGCAGTGCCCTAGCTGCTTGCCCTGATACCGCTCCTGGGCCAGATGGCATCCACTGTCAGATGCTGAAACACCTTTCAGTGGACTGCCAGCGGCGCCTTCTCGATCTTTACAACCGTCTTTGGGTCGAGGGGGAGTTTCCGTCGCAATGGCGGGAAGGCATTGTCATCCCCGTTTTGAAACCTGGAAAGAACCCTTTAGAGGTGGACAGCTACCGTCCCATTAGCCTCACCAACGTTCTTTGTAAGTTGCTTGAACGGCTGGTGAGCCGGCGCTTGAATTGGGTACTGGAGTCTCGGGGCCTTCTGGCTCCATCTCAGGGTGGGTTCCGTCAAGGCCGCTCCGCCGCCGACAATCTGGTGAGCCTGGAGTCGGCCATCCGTACTGCCTTTTCCCGCCGTCAGCACCTGGTCGCTGTCTTTTTCGACATGCGGAAGGCGTACGATACGACGTGGCGTCATCACATTCTTTCTACGCTCCATGGATGGGGTCTTCGGGGTCCTCTGCCGATTTTTATCCGCAATTTTCTGTCGTGTCGTACCTTCCGCGTGCAAGTCGCGGCCTCGTATAGTTCCTCCCACGTCCAGGAGAACGGTGTGCCACAGGGTTCCGTTCTAAGTGTCTGTCTGTTTTTAATAGCCATTAACGGTCTTGCTGCGGCCGTGGGAAACTCTGTCTCCGCTTCCCTGTATGCTGACGACTTCTGCCTTTATTACAGCTCTCCCAGCATTGCAGCTGTTGAACGTCAGCTACAGGGCGCTATCCGTAAGGCGCAGTCTTGGGCTTTAGCCCATGGGTTTCAGTTTTCGGCAGCCAAGACCCGCGTTATGCATTTCTGCCGGCGCCGAACAGTCCATCCTGAGCCGCGGCTTTATCTTGCCGACGAACTCCTTGCTGTGGTGGAGACCCACAGGTTTTTGGGGGTGGTTTTCGATGCCCGGTTGACTTGGCTGCCTCATATCCGGCAGCTGAAACAGACGTGTTGGCGGCATCTAAACGCTCTGAGATGCTTGAGCAGCACCCGCTGGGGCGCCGACCGCTCTACACTGTTGCGGCTCTACCAGGCGTTAATCCAGTCCCGTCTGGATTATGGGAGCCTGGCTTATGGCTCAGCTTCCCCATCTGCGTTACAGGTGCTGGACCCAATTCTCCACAGCGGGATACGCCTTGCCACTGGTGCTTTCCGCACCAGCCCCGTGGACAGCGTACTAGTGGAGGCATTTGTACCTCCCCTGCGGTTCCGACGCCAACGTTTGCTGGCCGCTTATGCTGCCCATGTTCTAAGCTCGCCCGGGCATCCAAATTATCGTCTCCTGTTCCCGCGATCGGTCGTCCATCTGCCAGATCGTCGGCCCCGGTCTGGTTGTACAATAGCGGTCCGCGTCAAAGAGCTTCTCTCTGGGCTTCAGGTTTTCACTGTTCCACCTACTTTCCGGGCTACTTTGCATACACCCCCATGGTGTGTTCGTCGCCCTTGCCTTCGGCTGGACCTGGCACAGGGCCCGAAGGACTCAGTCCCTCCGGAGGCCTTCCGCCGCCGCTTTTATTCTATTCTGGCCACGTATCAGGGCTCTGGTATTGTCTACACTGACGGTTCGATGGTTGCTGGTCGTGTCGGGTATGCGCTCACTCTAGGGGACCGTTCCGAACAATGTTCCTTGCCAGATGGCTGCAGCGTTTACACTGCTGAACTGGTCGCCATCTTTCGTGCCCTAGAGTATATCCGCTCCTGCTCAGGTGAGTCCTCCGTTATCTGTAGCGATTCCCTGAGCGGTTTACGAGCTCTCGACCAGTGTTTCCCTCGTTCTCGTTTGGTGATGGCTATCCACGAGTCTCTGCATACTCTCGCCTGTTGCGGCCGCTCTGTGGTCTTTGTGTGGACCCCCGGTCATGTCGGTATCCCGGGTAACGAACATGTTGACCGCCTGGCGAAAGAGGCCACCAGCAAGCCATCTCTGGACCTTGGCCTCCCTGAGACTGATTTGCGGGCAGTCTTCCGCCGCAAAATCTTGGCGCTATGGGACGAGGAATGGCGCGAACTGACAATGTCCAATAAACTCCGTGCTGTCAAGGAGACGACGGCTGTGTGGCGGTCATCCCTGCGAGCCACTCGCAGGGACTCGGTCGTTCTTTGCCGGCTCCGCATTGGCCACTCCCGGCTGACACACAGTTATTTACTGCGCAGGGAGGACCCTTCTGTATGTCGCTGCGGGGCGGCTTTGACAGTGGCCCACATTCTGTTGGCCTGCCCCCTTTTAGCTGTGGTCAGGCAGACATTTGCGCTGCCTGCTACGCTCCCTGCCCTTTTAACAGACGACTCCACTATGGCTGACTTAGTTTTACGTTTTATTCGGGCAGGGGGATTTTATCATTTACTCTGAGTGTTTCTGTTTTATTTTATTGTTTTGTGTTGATTCTGGCCTTTGGCCTATGATTTTACACTGATTTTTTAATGTGTTTCTAAGTGGTTGGCTTTTCCTTTTTTATTTCTATGGTCGGCCAACCAGCGTCATTCTCTATGTGGTTTTCGTTCGTTTTGTCTTGTCTTTGTCTCAGTCTCTCCTGTTCTGTATCGTCTGTGATTTCTTCTGTTCCTCGTTTTTATTCTCTGTGGGTGTTCTTTGTCTTTGGAAAAAGGGACCGATGACCATAGCAGTCTGGTCCCTTTAATCCCCCAAACCAACCAACCACAATGCCGATGTAGGTACAAGAAGACAGAGTCTTTTTCCTGTATATACACTCCTGGAAATTGAAATAAGAACACCGTGAATTCATTGTCCCAGGAAGGGGAAACTTTATTGACACATTCCTGGGGTCAGATACATCACATGATCACACTGTCAGAACCACAGGCACATAGACACAGGCAACAGAGCATGCACAATGTCGGCACTAGTACAGTGTGTATCCACCTTTCGCAGCAATGCAGGCTGCTATTCTCCCATGGAGACGATCGTAGAGATGCTGGATGTAGTCCTGTGGAACGGCTTGCCATGCCATTTCCACCTGGCGCCTCAGTTGGACCAGTGTTCGTGCTGGACGTGCAGACCGCGTGAGACGACGCTTCATCCAGTCCCAAAAATGCTCAATGGGGGACAGATCCGGAGATCTTGCTGGCCAGGGTAGTTGACTTACACCTTCTAGAGCACGTTGGGTGGCACGGGATACATGCGGACGTGCATTGTCCTGTTGGAACAGCAAGTTCCCTTGCCGGTCTAGGAATGGTAGAACGATGGGTTCGATGACGGTTTGGATGTACCGTGCACTATTCAGTGTCCCCTCGACGATCACCAGTGGTGTACGGCCAGTATAGGAGATCGCTCCCCACACCATGATGCCGGGTGTTGGCCCTGTGTGCCTCGGTCATATGCAGTCCTGATTGTGGCGCTCACCTGCACGGCGCCAAACACGCATACGACCATCATTGGCACCAAGGCAGAAGCGACTCTCATCGCTGAAGACGACACGTCTCCATTCGTCCCTCCATTCACGCCTGTCGCGACACCACTGGAGGCGGGCTGCACGATGTTGGGGCGTGAGCGGAAGACGGCCTAACGGTGTGCGGGACCGTAGCCCAGCTTCATGGAGACGGTTGCGAATGGTCCTCGCCGATACCCCAGGAGCAACAGTGTCCCTAATTTGCTGGGAAGTGGCGGTGCGGTCCCCTACGGCACTGCGTAGGATCCTACGGTCTTGGCGTGCATCCGTGCGTCGCTGCGGTCCGGTCCCAGGTCGACGGGCACGTGCACCTTCCGCCGACCACTGGCGACAACATCGATGTACTGTGGAGACCTCACGCCCCACGTGTTGAGCAATTCGACGGTACGTCCACCCGGCCTCCCGCATGCCTACTATACGCCCTCGCTCAAAGTCCGTCAACTGCACATACGGTTCACGTTCACGCTGTCGCGGCATGCTACCAGTGTTAAAGACTGCTATGGAACTCCGAATGCCACGGCAAACTGGCTGACACTGACGGCGGCGGTGCTCAAATGCTGCGCAGCTAGCGCCATTCGACGGCCAACACCACTGTTCCTGGTGTGTCCGCTGTGCCGTGCGTGTGATCATTGCTTGTACAGCCCTCTCGCAGTGTCCGGAGCAAGTATGGTGGGTCTGACACACCGGTGTCAATGTGTTCTTTTTTCCACTTCCAGGAGTGTATTTGAGCCTTTCCTGTGTGACCAGTTTTAGATTACCATGCTTCACTTCAGGTTTACTGTATCCCTAAGACCTTCATATTGACGATGAATCACAGAAACTGCATCGAAATTAAATACAAAACGCACAATGTCGACTTAAATAAAAGAAGACTGGCTCTTCTTACTGTATATGCTTTGAGCCTTTCCTGTGAGAACAGTTTTAGATTCCGATGCTTGACTTCAGGTTTACTGTATCCCTTGGACTTTCTTATTGACGATGAAAGACAGAAATTGCATCGGCATTAAATACAAAAGATACAATGCCGACTTAAGTACCAGAAGACTGACTCTTCTTACATTCTATGATTAAAGCCTTTCCTGTGAGACCAGTTTTACATTCCGATTCGTCACATCAGGTTAACTGTATCCCTTGGACCTTCTTATTGACGATGACACACAGAAATTGCATCGGAATGATATACAAAAGGCACAAAGCCGACTTAAGTATAAGAAGTCTGACTCTTCTTACTTTCTATGTTTTGAACCTTTCCTGTGAGACCAGTTTTAGATTCGATTCTTCAATTTAGGTATACTGTATCCCTTGGATCTCCTTATTGACGTCGAAACACAGAAATTGCATCGGAGGTAATTACAAAAGGCTCAATGTCGACTTAAGTACAAGAATACTGACTCTTCTTACTGTTTATGATTTGAGCCTTTCCTGTGAGACCAGTTTTAGAGTCCGATGCTTCACTTCAGATTTGCAGTATCCCTTGGACCATCTTATTGACGATGAAACCCAGAAATTGCATCGGAATTAAATACAAATGGCACAATGCCGACTTAAGTACAAGAGGACTGACTCTTCTTACATTCAATGATGTGAACCTTTCCTGTGAGACCAGATTTAGATATCGATGCTTCACTTCAGGTTTACTATATTTCTTGGACCATTTTATTAACTATGAAACACAGAAAATGCATAAGGAATTAAATACAAAATCACAATGACGACTTAAGTACAAGAGGACTGACTCTTCTTACATTCTATGACTTGAGCCTTTCCTGTGGGACCAGTTTTAGATATCGATGCTTCACTTCAGGTTTACTGTATCCCTTGGACCTTCTTATTAACGATGAAACACAGAAATTGCATCGGCATTAAATACAAAAGGCACAATGCCGACTTAAGTACAAGAAGACTGACTCTTCTCACATTCTATGATTAAAGCCTTTCCTGTGAGACCAGTTTTAGATTCCGATTCGTCACATCAGGTTAACTGTATCCCTTGGACCTTCTTATTGACGATGACACACAGAAATTGCATCGGAATTATATACAAAAGGCACAAAGCCGACTTAAGTATAAGAAGACTGACTCTTCTTACTTTCTATGTTTTGAACCTTTCCTGTGAGACCAGTTTTTGATTCCGATTCTTCACATCAGGTTTACTGTATCCCTTGGACCTTCTTATTGACGTCGAAACACAGAAATTGCATCGGAGTTAATTACAAAATGCACAATGTCGACTTAAGTACAAGAGGACTGACTCTTATTACATTCTATGATTTGAGCCTCTTTTGTAAGACCAGTTGTAGTTATCGATGCTTCACTTCAGGTTTACTGTATCCCTTGGATCTTCTTATTGACGATCAAACACGGAAATAGCATCGGAATTAAATACAAAAGGCACAATGCCACCTTAAGTACAAAAGGACTGACATTTCTTACTATCTATGTTTTGAACCTTTCCTGTGAGACCAGTTTTAGATTCCGATGCATCACTTCATGTTTACTGTATCCCTTGGAACTTCTTATTGACGATGAAACACAGAATTTGCATCGGCATTAAATACAAATGGCACAATGCCGACTTAAGTACAAGATTACTGACTCATCTTACATTCTATGAGTTGAGCCTTTCATGTGAGCCCAGTTTTAGATATCGATGCTTCACTTCAGGTTAATAGTATCCTTTAAACCTGCATATTAACGATGAAACACAGAAATTGCATCGGAATTAAATACAAAACGCACAATGACGACTTAAGTACAAGAAGAATGGTTCTTCTTACTGTCTATGTTTTGAGCCTTTTCTGTGAGACCAGTTTTAGATTCCGATGCTTCACTTCAGGTGTACTGTATCCTTTGGACCTTCATATTGACGAAGATACACAGAAATTGCATCGGAAGTAAATACAAAATGCACAATGCCGATGTAGGTACAAGAAGACAGAGTCTTTTTATTGTATATGTTTGAGCCTCTCCTGTGTGACCAGTTTTAGATTACCATGCTTCACTTCAGGTTTACTGTATCCCTAAGACCTTCATATTGACGATGAATCACAGAAACTGCATCGAAATTAAATACAAAACGCACAATGTCGACTTAAGTACAAGAAGACTGGCTCTTCTTACTGTATATGCTTTAAGCCTTTCCTGTGAGAACAGTTTTAGATTCCGATGCTTGACTTCAGGTTTACTGTTTCCCTTGGACCATCTTATTGACGATGAAACCCAGAAATTGCATCGGAATTAAATACAAATGGCACAATGCCGACTTAAGTACAAGAGGACTGACTCTTCTTACATTCTATGATTAAAGCCTTTCCTGTGAGACCAGTTTTAGATTCCGATTCGTCACATCAGGTTAACTGTATCCCTTGGACTTTCTTATTGACGATGACACAC
Organism: Schistocerca serialis cubense; assembly: GCF_023864345.2. Taxonomy (NCBI): domain Eukaryota; kingdom Metazoa; phylum Arthropoda; class Insecta; order Orthoptera; family Acrididae; genus Schistocerca; species Schistocerca serialis. The sequence goes on from NW_026047549.1 coordinate 404,901, forward strand.
AGAAATTGCATCGGAATGATATACAAAAGGCACAAAGCCGACTTAAGTATAAGAAGACTGACTCTTCTTACTTTCTATGTTTTGAACCTTTCCTGTGAGACCAGTTTTAGATTCGATTCTTCAATTCAGATTTACTGTATCCCTTGGACCTCCTTATTGACGTCGAAACTCAGAAATTGCATCGGAGTTAATTACAAAAGGCACAATGGCGACTTAAGTACAAGAATACTGAGTTTTCTTACTGTTTATGATTTGAGCCTTTCCTGTGAGACCAGTTTTAGAGTCCGATGCTTCACTTCAGATTTGCTGTATCCCTTGGACCATCTTATTGACGATGAAACCCAGAAATTGCGTCGGAATTAAATACAAATGGCACAATGCCGACTTAAGTACAAGAGGACTTACTCTTCTTACATTCTATGATGTGAACCTTTCCCGTGAAACCAGATTTAGATATCGATGCTTCACTTCAGGTTTACTATATTTTTTGGACCATTTTATTAACGATGAAACACAGAAAATGCTTAAAGAATTAAATACAAAAGGCACAATGACGACTTAAGAACAAGATGACTGACTCTTCATACATTCTATGACTTGAGCCTTTCCTGTGGGACCAGTTTTAGATATCGATGCTTCACTTCAGGTTTACTGTATCCCTTGGACCTTCTTTTTAACGATGACACACAAAAATTGCATCGGAATTAAATACAAAAGGCACAATGCCGACTTAAGTACAAGAGGAATGATTCTTCTTACATTCTATGATTTGAACCTTTCCTGTGAGACCAGTATTAGATTCCGATGCTTCACTTCAGGTTTACTGTATCCCCTGGACCTTCTTATTGACGATGAAACACAGAAATTGCATCGGCATTAAATACAAAAGGCACAATGCCGAGTTAAGTACAAGAAGACGGACTCTTCTTACTGTCTATGTTTTGAACCGTTCCTGTGAGACCAGTTTTAGATTCCGATGCTTTACTTCAGGTTTACTGTTTCCCTTAGACCTTCTTAGTGACGACGAAACAAAAAAAATTTCATCGGAATTAAATACAAAAGGCACAATGCCGACTTAAGTTAATGAACACTGACTCTTCTTACTGTCTATGATTTGAACCTTTCCTGTGAGACCAGTTGTAGATTCCGATGCTTCACTTCAGGTTTATTGTATCCCTTGGACCTCGTTATTGACGATGAAACACAGAAATTGCATCACAATTAAATACAAAAGGCACAATGCCGTCTTCAGTACAAGAAGACTGACTCTCCTTACTCTCTATGTTTTGAAGCTTTCCTGTGAGACCAGTTTAAGATTCCAATGCTTCACTTCAGGTTTACTGTATCCCTTGGACCTTCTTATTGACGACGAAACACAGAAATTGCATCGGATTTAATTACAAAAGGCACAATGTCGACTTAAGTACAAGAATACTGACTCTTCTTGCTGTTTAAGATTTGAGCCGTTCCTGTGAGACCAGTTGTAGAGTCCGATGCTTCACTTCAGATTTGCTGTATCCCTTGGACCATCTTATTGACGATGAAACCCAGAAATTGCATCGGAATTAAATACAAAAGGCACAATGCCGACTTAAGTACAAGAGGACTGACTCTTCTTACATTCTATGATGTGAACCTTTCCTGTGAGACCAGATTTAGATATCGATGCTTCACTTTAGGTTTACTATATTTCTTGGACCATCTTATTAACGGTGAAACACAGAAATTGCGTCGGAATTAAATACAAAAGGCACAATGCCGACATAAGTACAAGAGGAATGATTCTTCTTACATTCTATGATTTGAACCTTTCCTGTGAGACCAGTTTTAGATTCCGATGCTTCACTTCAGGTTTACTGTATCCCCTGGACCTTCTTATTGACGATGAAACACAGAAATTGCATCAGCATTAAATACAAAAGGCACAATGTCGACTTAAGTACAAGAAGACGGACTCTTCTTACTGTCTATGTTTTGAACCGTTCCTGTGAGACCGGTTTTAGATTCCGATGCTTCACTTCAGGTTTATTGTATCCCTTGGACCTTCTTATTGACGATGAAACACAAAAATTGCATCGGAATTAAATACAAAATGCACACTTGAGTACAAGAGGACTGCCTCATCTTACATTCTATGATTAAAGCCTTTCCTGTGAGACCAGTTTTAGATTCCGATTCGTCACATCAGGTTAACTTTATTCCTTTGACTTTGTTATTGACGATGAAACACGGAAATTGCATCGAAATTAAATAAAAAAGGCACAATTTCGACTCAAGTACAAAAAGACTGTCACATCATACTGTCTATGTTTTGAACCTTTCCTGTGAGAGCAGTTTTAGATTACGATGCTTCACTTCAGTTTTACTCTACCCCTTGGACCATCTTATTAAGGATGTAATACAGAAATTGCATCGGAATTAGGCACAAAAAGCACAATGCCGACTTAAGTACAAGAAGACTGACACTTCTTACTGTCTATGTTTTGAACCGTCCCTGTGAGACCGGTTTTAGATTCCGATGCTTTACTTCAGGTTAACTGTATCCCTTGGACCTTCTTATTGACGATGAAACACAGAAATTGCATCGGAATTAAAAACAAAAGGCACAATTTCGACTCAAGTACAAAAAGACTGTCACATCATACTGTCTATGTTTTGAACCTCTCCTGTGAGACCAGTTTTGAATTCCGATGCTTCACTGCAGGTTTACTGTATCCCTTGGACCTTGTTATTGACGATGAAACACAGAAATTGCATCGTAATTAAATACAAAAGGCACAATGCCGACTTATGTACAAGAAGACTGACTCTCCTTACTCTCTATGTTTTGAAGTTTTCCTGTGAGACCAGTTTAAGATTCCAATGCTTCACTTCAGGTTTACTGTATCCCTTGGACCTTCTTATTGACGACGAAGCACAGAAATTGCATCGGAGTTAATTACAAAAGGCCCAATGTCGACTTAAGTACAAGAATATTGGCTCTTCATACTGTTTATGATTTGAGCCTTTCCTGTGAGACCAGTTTTAGAGTCCGATGCATCACTTCAGATTTGCTGTATCCCTTGGACCATCTTACTGACGATGAAACCCAGAAATTGCATCGGAATTAAATACGAAAGGCACCATGCCGACTTAAGTGCAAGAGGACTGACTCTTCTTACAGTCTATGATGTTAACCTTTCCTGTGAGACCAGATTTAGATATCGATGCTTCACTTCAGGTTTACTACATTTCTTGGACGATCTTATTAACGATGAAACACAGAAATTGCGTCGGAATTAAATACAAAAGGCACAATGCCGAATAAAATACAAGAGGACTGACTCTTCTTACATTCTATGATTTGAACCTTTCCTGTGAGACCAGGTTTAGATATCGATGCTTCACGTCAGGTTTACTATATTTCTTGGACCATGTTATTAACGATGAAACACAGAAATTGCGTCGGAATTAGATACAAAAGGCACAATGCCGACATAAGTACAAGAGGACTGACTCTTCTTACATTCTATGATTTGAGCCTTTCCTGTGGGAATAGTTTTAGATATCGATGCTTCACTTCAGGTTTACTGTATCCCTAAGACCTTCATATTGACGATGAATCACAGAAATTGCATCGAAATTAAATACAAAACGCACAATGCCGACTTAAGTACAAGAAGACTGGCTCTTCTTACTGTATATGTTTTGAGCCTTTCCTGTGAGAACAGTTTTAGATTCCGATGCATGACTTCAGGTTTACTGTATCCATTGGACTTTTGTTATTGACGATGAAAGACAGAAATTGCCTCGGCATTAAATTCAAAAGGACAATGCCGACTTAAGTACAAGAAGACTGACTCTTCTTACTTTCTATGATTAAAGCCTTTCCTGTGAGACCAGTTTTAGATTCCGATTCGTCACATCAGGTTAACTGTATCCCTTGGACCTTGTTAATGACGATGAAACACGGAAATTGCATCGGAATTAAATACAAAAGGCACAATGCCGACTTAAGTACAAGAGGACTGACTCTTCTTACATTCTACAATTTGAGCCTTTCCTGTGAGACCAGTTTTAGATATCGATGCTTCACTTCAGGTCTATTGTATCCCTTGGACCTTCTTATTGACGATGAAACTCAGAAATTGCATCGGAATTAAAAATAAAAGGCACAATTTCGACTCAAGTACAAAAAGACTGTCTCATCATACTGTCTATGTTTTGAACCTTTCCTGTGAGAGCAGTTTTAGATTACGATGCTTCGCTTCAGTTTTACTCTACCCCCTGGACCTTCTTATTAACGATGTAATACAGAAATTGCATCGGAATTAAACACAAAAAGCACAATGCAGACTTAAGTACAAGAAGACTGACACTTCTTACTGTCTATATTTTGAACCTTTCCTCTGAGACCAGTTTTGAATTCCGATGCTTCACTGCAGGTTTACAGTATCCCTTGGACCTTCTTATTGACGATGAAACACAGAAATTGAATCGGAATTAAATACAAAAGGCACAATGCCGACTTAAGTACAAGAGGAATGATTCTTCTTACATTCTATGATTTGAACCTTTCCTGTGAGACCAGTTTTAGATTCCGATACTTCACTTCAGGTTTACTGTATCCCCTGGACATTCTTATTGACGATGAAACATAGAAATTGCGTCGGCATTAAATACAAAAGCCACAATGCCGACTTAAGTACACGAAGACGGACTCTTCTTACTGTCTATGTTTTGAACCGTTCCTGTGAGACCGGTTTTAGATTCCGATGCTTTACTTCAGGTTTACTGTATCCCTTAGACCTTCTTATTGACGATGAAACACAAAAAATTGCATCGGAATTAAATACAAAAGGCACAATGCCGAATTAAGTACAAGAACACTGGCTCTTCTTACTGTTTATGATTTGAGCCTTTCATGTGAGACCGGTTTTAGAGTCCGATGCTTCACTTCAGATTTGCTGTATCCCTTGGACCATCTTACTGAGGATGAAACCCAGACATTGCATCGGAATTAAATACAAAAGGCACAATGCCGACTTAAGTACAAGAGGACTGACTCTTCTTACATTCTATGATTTGAGCCTTTCCTGTGGGACCAGTCTTAGATATCGATGCTTCACTTCAGGTCTGTTGTATCCCTTGGACTTTCTTATTGATGATGAAACACAGAAATTGCATCGGAATTAAAAATAAAAGGCACAATTTCAACTCAAGTACAAAAAGGCTGTCTCATCATACTGTCTATGTTTTGAACCTTTCGTGTGAGAGCAGTTTTAGATTACGATGCTTCACTTCAGTTTTACTCTACCCCCTGGACCTTATTATTAACGATGTAATACAGAAATTGCATCGGAATTAAACACAAAAAGCACAATGCAGACTTAAGTACAAGAAGACTGACACTTCTTACTGTGTATATTTTGAACCTTTCCTGTGAGACCAGTTTTGACTTCCGATGCTTCACTGCAGGTTTACAGTATCCCTTGGACCTTCTTATTGACGATGAAACACAGAAATTGCATCGGAATTAAATACAAAAGGCACAATGCCGACAAGTACAAGAGGAATGATTCTTCTTACATTCTATGATTTGAACCTTTCCTGTGAGACCAGTTTTAGATTCCGATGCTTCACTTCAGGTTTACTGTATCCCTTGGACCTTGTTATTGACGACGGAACACAGAAATTGCATCGGAAATAAATACAAAAGGCACAATGCCGACTTAAGTACAAGAAGACTGACTCTCCTTACTCTCTATGTTTGAAGCTTTCCTGTGAGACCAGTTTAAGATACCAATGCTTCACTTCAGCTTTACTGTATCCCTTGGACATTCGTAATGACGACGAAGCACAGAAATTGCATCGGCGTTAATTACAAATGGCACAATGTGACTTAAGTACAAGAACACTGACTTTTCTTACTGTCTATATTTGAACCTTTCCTGTGAGACCAGTTTTAGAGTCCGATGCTTCACTTCAGATTTGCTGTATCCCTTGGACCATCTTACTGACGATGAAACCCAGAAATTGCATCGGAATTAAATACAAAAGGCACAAAGCCGACATCAGTACAATAAGACTGACTGTTCTTACTGTCTATGCTTTGAACCTTTCCTGTGAGACCAGTTTTAGATTCCAATGTTTCACTACAGGTTTGCAGTATCACTTGGACCTTCTTATTGACGACGGAACACAGAAATGGCAACGGAATTAAATACAAAATTCACAATGTCGACTTAAGTACAAGAAGAATGACTCTTCTTACTGTCTATGTTTTGAATCCCTCCTGTGTACCAGTTTTAGATTCCGATGCTTTACTTCAGGTTTACTGTTACCCTTAGACCATCTTATTGACGATGGAACACAGACATTGCATCGGAATTAAATACAAAAGGCACAAAGCCGCCTTAAGTACAAGAAGGCAGACTCTTCTTACTGTGTATGATTTGAGCCATTCCTGTGAGGCCAGTTTTAAATTCCGACGCTTAACTTCAGGTTTTCTGTACACCTTTGGCCTTCTTATTGATGATGAAACACGGAAATAGCATCGTAATTAAATACAAAAGGCACAATGCCGACTTAAGTACAAGAAGACTGACTCTTCTTACATTCTATGATTAAAGCTTTTCCTGTTAAACCAGTTTTAGATTCCGATTCGTCACATCACGTTAACTGTATCCCTTGGACCTTCTTATTAACGATGACACACAGATATTGAATCGGAATGAAATACAAAAGGCACAAAGCCGACTTAAGTATAAGAAGACTGACTCCTCTTACGTTCTATGCTTTGAACCTTTCCTGTGAGACCAGTTTTAGATTCCGATCCTTCACTTCAGGTTTACCGTATCCCTTGGACCTTCTTATTGACGACGAAACACAGAAATTGCATCGGAGTTAATTACAAAAGGCACAATGTCGACTTAAATACAAGAATACTGACTCTTCTTGCTGTTTATGATTTGTACCTTTCCTGTGAGACCAGTTTTAGAGTCCGATGCTTCACTTCAGATTTGCTGTATCCCTTGGACCATCTTATTGACGATGAAACCCAGAAATTGCATCGGAATTAAATACAAAAGGCACAATTCCGACTTAAGTACAAGAGGACTGACTCTTCATATATTCTATGATGTGAACCTTTCCTGTGAGACCAGATTTAGATATCGATGCTTCACTTCAGGTATACTATATTTCTTGGACCATCTTATTAACGATGAAACACAGAAATTGCATCGGAATTAAATACAAAAGGCACAATGCCGACTTAAGTACAAGAGGACTGACTCTTCTTACAATCGATGATTTGAGCCTTTCCTGTGGGACCAGTTTTAGATATCATTGTTTCACTTAAGGTTTACTGTATCCCTTGGACCTTCTTATTAACAATGAAACACAGAAATTGCATCGGAATTAAATACAAAAGGCACAATGCCCACTTAAGTACAAGACGAATGATTCTTCTTACATTCTATAATTTGAACCTTTCCTGTGAGACCAGTTTTAGATTCCGATGCTTCACTTCAGGTTTACTGTATCCCCTGGACCTTCTTATTGACGATGAAACACAGAAATTGCATCGGCATTAAATTCAAAAGGCACAATGCCGACTTAAGTACAAGAAGACGGACTCTTCTTACTGTCTATGTTTTGAACCGTTCCTGTGAGACCAGTTTTTAGATTCCGATGCTTCACTTCAGGTTTATTGTAACCCCGGGACCTCGTTATTGACGATGAAACACAGAAATTGCATCGGAATTAAATACAAAAGGCACAATGCCGACTTAAGTACAAGAAGACTGACTCTCCTTACTCTCTATGTTTTGAACCTTTCCTGTGAGACCAGTTTAGGATTCCAATGCTTCACTTCAGGTTTACTGTATCCCTTGGACCTTCTTATTGACGATGAAACACAAACATTGCATCGGAATTAAATACAAAATGCACTATGCAAACTTAAGTACAGGAAGACTGACTCTTTTTACTGTCTATGTTTTGAACCTTTCCTGTGAGACCAGTTTTAGATTCCGACGCTTCACTTCAGGTTTACTGTACCTCTTGGACCTTCGTATTGACGACGAAACGCAGACATTGCTTCGGAATTAAATACAAAAAGCACAATGCCGACTTAAGTACAAGAAGACTGACTCTTCTTACATTCTATGATTAAAGCTTTTCCTGTGAGACCAGTTTTAGATTCCGATTCGTCACATCAGGTTAACTGTATCCCTTGGACCTTCTTATTAACGATGACGCACAGAAATTGAATCGGAATGAAATACATAAGGCACAAAGCCGACTTAAGTATAAGAAGACTGACTTTTCTTACGTTCTATGCTTTGAACCTTTCCTGTGAGACCAGTTTTAGATTCCGATGTTTCACTTCAGGTTCACCGTATCCCTTGGACCTTCTTATTGACGACGAAACACAGAAATTGCATCGGAATTAAATACAAAAGGCACAATGACGACTTAAGTACAAGAGGACTGACTCTTCTTACTTTCTATGATGTGAACCTTTCCTGCGAGACCAGATTTAGATATCGATGCTTCACTTCAGGTTTACTATATTTCTTGGACCATTTTATTAACGATGAAATACAGAAATTGCATCGGAATTAAATACAAAAGGCACAATGCCGACTTAAGTACAAGAGGACTGACTCTTCTTACAATCTATGATTTGAGCCTTTCCTGTGGGACCAGTTTTAGATATCGATGCTTCACTTCAGGTTTACTGTATCCCTTGGACCTTCTTATTAACGATGAAACACAGAAATTGTATCGGAATTTAATACAAAAGGCACATGCCAACTTATGTACAAGAGGAATGATTCTTCTTACATTCTATGATTTGAACCTTTCCTGTGAGACCAGTTTTAGATTCCGATGCTTCACTTGAGGTTTACTGTATCCCCTGGACCTTCTTATTGACGATGAAACACAGAAATTGCATCGCAACTAAATACAAAAGGCACAATGCCGACTTAAGTACAAGAAGACGGACTCTTCTAACTGTCTATGTTTTGAACCGTTCCTGTGAGACCAGTTTTAGATTCCGATGCTTTACTTCAGGTTTACTGTATCCCTTAGACCTTCTTATTGAAGATGAAACACAAAAAATTGCATCGGAATTAAATACAAAAGGCACAATGCCGACTTAAGTACAAGAACACTGACTCTTCTTACTGTCTATGATATGAACCTTTCCTGTTTGACCAGTTTTAGATTCCGATGCTTCACTTCAGGTTTATTGTATCCCTGGGACCTCGTTATTGACGATGAAACACAGAAATTGCATCGGAATTAAATACAAAAGGCACAATGCCGACTTAAGTACAAGAAGACTGACTCTCCTTACCCTCTATGTTTTGAACCTTTCCTGTGAGACCAGTTTAGGATTCCAAAGCTTCACTTCAGGTTTACTGTATCCCTTGGACCTTCTTATTGACGATGAAACACAAAAATTGCTTCGGAATTAAATACAAAAGGCACAATGCCGACTTAAGTACAAGAGGACTGAGTCTTCTTACATTCTATGATTAAAGCCTTTCCTGTGAGAACAGTTTTAGATTCTGATGCTTCACATCCAATTAACTGTATCCCTTAGACCTTCCTATTGACGATGAAACACGGTAATTGCATCGGAATTAAATTCAAAATTCACAATGCCGTCTTAAGTGCTAGAAGTATGACTCTTCTTACGGTCTATGTTTTGGATCTTTCGTGCGAGACCAGTTTTAGATTCCGATGCTTCACTTCAGGTTTACTGTACCCCTTGGAGCTTCTTATTGACGATGAAACACAGAAATAGCTTCGGAATTAAATACAAATGGGCACAATGCCGACTTAAGAACAAGTACAGGGACTCGTCATAATGTCTATGTTTTGAACCGTTCCTGTGAGACCAGTTTTAGATTCCGATGCTTCACTTCAGGTTTACAGTATCCCTTGGACCTTCTAATTGACGATAAAACACAGATACTGCATCGGCATTAAATACAAAATGCACAATGCAAACTTAAGTACAAGAAGACTGACCCTTTTTACTGTCTATGTTTTGAACCTTTCCTGTGAGACCAGTTTTAGATTCCGACGCTTCACTTCAGGTTTACTGTACCCCTTGGACCTTCGTATTGACGACGAAACACAGACATTGCATCGGAATTAAATACTAAAGGCACAATGCCGACTAATGTACATGAACACTGACTCTTCTTACTGTCTATGTTTTGAAACTTTCCTGTGAGACAAGTTTTAGATTTCGAAGCTTCACTTCGGGTTTACTGTATCCCTTGGACCTTCTTATTGACGATGAAACATCGAAATTGCATCGGAATTAAATACAAAAGGCACAATGCCGACTTAAGTACAAGAACACTGACTCTCCTTACTGTCTATGTTTTGAACCTTTCCTGTGTGACCAGTTGTAGATTCCGATGCTTCACTTCAGGTTTACTCTATCCCTTGGACCTACTTATTGACGATGAAACACAAAAATAGCATCGGATTTATATAGAAAACGCACAATGCCGAATTAATTACAAGAATACTGACTCTTCTTACATTCTATGATTGAAGCATTTCTTGTGAGAACAGTTTTAGATTCCGCAGCCTCACCTTAGATTAACTGTATCCCTTGGACCTTCTTTTAACGATGAAACACAGAATTTGCATCGGAATTAAATATAAAAGGCACAAAGCCGACTTCAGTACGAGAAGACTGACTGTTCTCACTGTCTATGTTTTGAACCATTCCTGTGAGACCAGTTTTAGATTCCGATGTTTCACTTCAGGTTTGCTGTATCCCTTGGACTTTCTTATTGACGACGAAACACAGAAATTGCATCGGAATTAAACAAAAAAGGAAAAATGCCGACTTAAGTACAAAAAGACTGGCTCTTCTTAATGTCTGTGCTTTAAGCCTTTCCTGTGAGACTAATTTTTGATTCCGATGCTTCACTTCAGCGTTACTGTATCCCTTCAACCCTCATATTGACTATGAAACACAGAAATTGCATCGGAATTAAATACAAAATGCACAATGCCGAGGTAAGTACAAGAAGACTGAGTCTTCTTCCTGTATATGTTTTAAGCCTTTCCTGTGTGACCAGTTCTAGATTCCGATGCTTCACTTCAGGTTTACTGTACCGCTTCGACCTTCATTTTGACGATGAATTACAGAAATTGCATCGGAATTACATACAAAATGCACAATGCCGACTTAAGTACAAGAAGACTGACTCTTCTTACATACTGTGTTTAAAGCTTTTCCTGTGAGACCAGTTTTAGATTCCGATTCGTCACATCAGGTTAACTGTATCCCTTGGACCTTCTTATTGACGATGACACACAGAAATTTGCATCGGAATTAAATACAAAATGCACACTGCCGACTTAAGTACAAGAGAACCGACTCTTCTTACAATCTGTGATTTGAGCCTTTCCTGTGAGACCAGTTTTAGATTCCGATGTTCCACATCAGGGGGGACCTTCTTAATGACGATGAAACCCAGAAATTGCTTCGGAATTAAATACAAATGGCACAATGCCGACTGAAGTACAAGATTACTGACTCATCTTACATTCTATGAGTTGACCCCTTCCTGTGAGTCCAGTTTTAGATATCGATGCCTCACTTCAGGTTTACAGCATCACTTGGACCTGCATAATGGCGATGAAATACAGATATTGCATCGGAATTAAATATAAAACGCACAATGACGACTTAAATACAAGAAGACTGGTTCTTCTTACTGTCTATGTTTTGAGCCTTTTCTGTGAGACCAGTTTTAGATACCGATGCTTCACTTCAGGTTTACTGTATCCCTTGGACCTTCATATTGACGAAGAAACACAGAAATTGCATCGGAATTAAATACAAAATGCACAATGCCGATGTAGGTACAAGAAGACAGAGTCCTCTTCCTGTATATGTTTGAGCCTTTCCTGTGAGACCAGTTTTATATTCCTATGCTTCACTTCAGGTTTACTGTATCCCTAAGACCTTCATATTGACGATGAATCACAGAAATTGCATCGAAATTAAATACAAAACGCACAATGTCGACTTAAGTACAAGAAGACTGGCTCTTCTTACTGTATATGCTTGAGCCTTTTCTGTGAGAACAGTTTTAGATTCCGATGCTTGACTTCAGGTTTACTGTATCCCTTGGACTTTCTTATTGACGATAAAAGACAGAAATTGCATCGGCATTAAATACAAAATGCACAATGCCGACTTAAGTACAAGAAGACTGACTCTTCTTACAGGCTATGATTAAAGCTTTTCCTGTGAGACCAGTTTTAGATTCTGAATCGTCACATCAGGTTAACTGTATCCCTTGGACCTTCTTATTGACGATGACACACAGAAATTGAATCGGAATGAAATACAAAAGGCACAAAGCCGACTTAAGTATAAGAAGACTGACTCTTCTTACTTTCTATGCTTTGAACCTTTCCTGTGAGACCAGTTTTAGATTCCGATTCTGCACTTCAGGTTTACTGCATGCCCAGGACCATCTTATTGACGATGAAACACAGAAATTGCATCGGTATTAAATACAAAAGGCACAATGCCGACTTAAGTACAAGAAGACGGACTCTTCTTACTGTCTATGTTTTGAACCGTTCATGTGAGACCAGTTTTAGATTCCGATGCTTTACTTCAGGTATATTGTATCCCTTAGACCTTCTTATTGACGATGAAACACAAAAAATTGCATCGGAATTAAATACAAAAGGCACAATGCCGACTTAAGTACAAGAACACTGACTCTTCTTACTGTCTATGATTTGAACCTTTCCTGTGAGACCAGTTTTAGATTCCGATGCTTCACTTCAGGTTTATTGTATCCCTTGGACCTCGTTATTGACGATGAAACACAGAAATAGCATCGGAATCAAATACAAAATGCACAATGCCGACTTAAGTACAAGAAGACTGACTCTCTTTACACTCTATGTTTTGAACCTTTCCTGTGAGACCAGTTTAAGATTCCAATGATTCACTTCAGGTTTACTGTATCCCTTGGACCTTCTTATTGACGACGAAACACAAAAATTGCATCGGAATTAAATACAAAAGGCACAATGCCGACTTAAGTACAAGAGGACTGACTCTTCCTACATTCAATGATTAAAGCCTTTCCTGTGAGAACAGTTTTAGATTCCGATGCTTCACATCAGATTAACTGTATCCCTTGGACCTTCTTATTGACGATGAAACACAGTAATTGCATCGGAATTAAATTCAAAATTCACAATGCCAACTGAAGTGCAAGAAGTATGACTCTTCTTACTGTCTATGTTTTGAACCTTTCCTATGAGGCCAGTTTTAGATTCCGACGCTTCACTTGAGATTTACTGTACCCCTTGGACCTTCGTATTGACGACGAAACACAGACATTGCATCGGAATTTAATACTAAAAGCACAATGCCGACTTAAGTACAAGAACACTGACTGTTATTACTGTCTATGTTTTGAGCATTTCCTTTGTGACCAGTTTTAGATTCCGATGCTTCGCTTCAGGTCTACTGTATCCCTAAGACCTTTATATTGCCGATGAATCACAGAAATTGCATCGGAATTAAATACAAAACGCACAATGTCGACTATCGTACAAGAAGACTGGCTCTTCTTACATCTGTGTTTTGAGCCTTTCCTGTGAGACTAATTTTGGATTCCAATGCTTCACTTCAGGGTTACTGTATCCCTTCAACCCTCATATTGACTATGAAACACAGAAATTGCATCGGAATTAAATACAAAATGCATAATGACGATGTAAGTACAAGAAGACTGAGTCTTCTTCCTGTATATGTTTTGAACCTTTCCTGTGTGACCAGTTTTAGATTCCGATGCTTCACTTCAGGTTTACTGTATCCCTTCGACCTTCATTTTGACGATGAATCACAGAAATTGCATCGGGATTAAATACAAAACGCTCAATGTCGACTAAAGTACAAGAAGACTGGCTCTTCTTACTGTATACGTTTTGAGCCTTTCCTGTGAGGCCAGTTTAGATTCCGATGCTTCACTTCAGGTTCACTGTAACCCTTCGACCTTCATATTGACGATGAAGCACAGATATTGCATCGGAATGAAATGCAAAAGACTCATTGCCGACTTAAGTACAAGAGAACTGACTCCTCTTACATTCTGTGATTTGAGCCTTTCCTGTGATTCCAATTTTAGGTTCCGATGCTTCACTTCAGGTTTACTGTATCCCTTGGACCTTCTTATTGACGATGAAACACAGTAATTGCATCAGAATTAAATTCAAAATTTACAATGCCGACTTAAGTGCAAGAAGTATGATTCCTCTTACAGTCTATGTTTTGAACCGTTCGTGTGAGACCAGTTTTAGATTCCGATGCTTCACTTCAGGTTTACAGAATCCCTTGGACCTTCTTGTTGACCATAAAACACAGAAACTGCATCGGAATTAAATACAAAATTCACAATGCCGACTTAAGTACAAGAAGACTGACTCTCCTTACTGTCTCTGTTTTGAACCTTTCCAGTGTGACCAGTTTTAGATTCCGATGCTTCACTTCAGGTTTTCTGTATCCCTTGGACTTTCTTATTGACGACGTAACACAGAGATTGCATCGGAATTAAACACAAAAGGCAAAATGCCGACTTAAGTACAAAAAGACTGACTCTTCTTAATGTCTATGTTTTGAGCATTTCCTGTGCGACCAGTTTTAGATTCCGATGCTTCGCTTCAGGGCTACTGTATCCCAAAGACCTTTATATTGCCGATGAAACACAGAAATTGCATCGGAATTAAATACAAAACGCACAATGTCGACTATCGTACAAGAAGACTGGCTCTTCTTACAGCCTGTGTTTTGAGCCTTTCCTGTGAGACTAATTTTGGATTCTGATGCTTCACTTCAGGGTTACTGTATCCCTTCAACCCTCATATTGACAATGAAACACAGAAATTGCATCGGAATTAAATACAAAGTGCACAATGCCGATGTAAGTACAAGAAGACTGTGTCTTCTTCCTATATATGTTTTGAGCCTTTCCTGTGTGACCAGGTTTACTGTATCCCTTCGACCTTCATTTTGACGATGAATCACAGAAATTGCATCGGAATTAAATACAAAACGCTCAATGTCGACTAAAGTACTAGATGACTGGCTCTTCTTACTGTATAAGTTTTGAGCCTTTCCTGTGAGGCCAGTTTAGATTCCGATGCTTCACTTCAGGTTCACTGTAACCCTTCGACCTTCATATTGACGATGAAACACAGATATTGCATCGGAATTAAATACAAAAGACACATTGCCGACTTAAGTACAAGTGAACTGACTCTTCTTACATTCTGTGATTTGAGCCTTTCCTGTGGGTCCAGTTTTAGATTCCGATGCTTCACTTCAGGTTTATTGTATCCCTTGGACCTCGTTATTGACGATGAAACACAGAAATTGCATCGGAATTAAATACAAAAGGCACAATGCCGACATAAGTACAAGAGGACTGACTCTTCTTACATTCTATGATGTGAACCTTTCCTGTGAGACCAGATTTAGATATCGATGCTTCACTTTAGGTTTACTATATTTCTTGGACCATCTTATTAACGATGAAACACAGAAATTGCGTCGGAATTAAATACAAAAGGCACAATGCCGACATAAGTACAAGAGGAATGATTCTTCTTACATTCTATGATTTGAACCTTTCCTGTGAGACCAGTTTTAGATTCCGATGCTTCACTTCAGGTTTACTGTATCCCCTGGACCTTCTTATTGACGATGAAACACAGAAATTGCATCGGCATTAAATACAAAAGGCACAATGTCGACTTAAGTACAAGAGGAATGATTCATCTTACATTCTATGATTTGAACCTTTCCTGTGAGACCAGTTTTAGATATCGATGCTTCACTTCAGGTTTATTGTATCCCTTGGACCTTCTTATTGACGATGAAACACAGTAATTGCATCGGAATTAAAAACAAAAGGCACAATTTCGACTCAAGTACAAAAAGACTGTCACATCATACTGTCTATGTTTTGAACCTTTCCTGTGAGAGCAGTTTTAGATTACGATGCTTCACTTCAGTTTTACTCTACCCCTTGGACCCTCTTATTAAGGATGTAATACAGAAATTGCATCGGAATTAAGCACAAAAAGCACAATGCCGACTTAAGTACAAGAAGACTGACACTTCTTACTGTCTATGTTTGAACCTTTCCTGTGAGACCAGTTTTGAATTCCGATGCTTCACTGCAGGTTTACTGTATCCCTTGGACCTTCTTATTGACGATGAAACACGGAAATTGCATCGGAGTTAAATACAAAAGCACAATGCCAACATAAGTACAAGAGGACTGACTCTTCTTACATTCTATGGTTTGAGCCTTTCCTGTGGGACCAGTTTTAGATATCGATGCTTCACTTCAGGCTTACTGTTTCCCTTGGACCTTCTTAGTAACGATGAAACACAGAAATTTCATCGGAATTAAATACAAAAGGCACAATGCCGACTTAAGTACAAGAGGAATGATTCATCTTACATTCTATGATTTGAACCTTTCCTGTGAGACCAGTTTTAGATTGTGATGCTTCACTTCAGGTTTACTGTATCCCCTGGACCTTCTTATTGACGATGAAACACAGAAATTGCATCGGCATTAAATACAAAAGGCACAATGCCGACTTAAGTACAAGAGGACTGACTCTTCTTACATTCTATGATTTGAGCCTTTCCTGTGGGACCAGTTTTAGATATCGATGCTTCACTTCAGGTTTACTGTATCCCTAAGACCTTCATATTGACGATGAATCACAGAAATTGCATCGAAATTAAATACAAAACGAACAATGTCGACTTAAGTACAAGAAGACTGGCTCTTCTTACTGTATATGTTTTGAGCCTTTCCTGTGAGAACTGTTTTAGATTCCGATGCATGACTTCAGGTTAACTGTATCCCTTGGACTTTTGATATTGACGATGAAAGACAGAAATTGCATCAGCATTAAATACAAAAGGCACAATGCCGACTTAAGCACATGAACACTGACTCTTCTTACTGTCTATGATTTGAACCTTTCCTGTGAGACCAGTTGTAGATTCCGATGCTTCACTTCAGGTTTATTGTATTCCTTGGACCTTGTTATTGACGATGAAACACAGAAATTGCATCGTAATTAAATACAAAAGGCACAATGCCGACTTATGTACAAGAAGACTGACTCTCCTTACTCTCTATGTTTTGAAGTTTTCCTGTGAGACCAGTTTAAGATTCCAATGCTTCACTTCAGGTTTACTGTATCCCTTGGACCTTCTTATTGACGACGAAGCACAGAAATTGCATCGGAGTTAATTACAAAAGGCACAATGTCGACTTAAGTACATGAATACTGACTCTTCATACTGTTTATGATTTGAGCCTTTCCTGTGAGACCAGTTTTAGAGTCCGATGCATCACTTCAGATTTGCTGTATCCCTTGGACCATCATACTGACGATGAAACCCAGAAATTGAATCGGAATTACATACGAAAGGCACCATGCCGACTTAAGTGCGAGAGGACTGACTCTTCTTACAGTCTATGATGTGAACCTTTCCTGTGAGACCAGATTTAGATATCGATGCTTCACTTCAGGTTTACTACATTTCTTGGACGATCTTATTAACGATGAAACACAGAAATTGCGTCGGAATTAAATACAAAAGGCACAATGCCGAATAAAATACAAGAGGACTGACTCTTCTTACATTCTATGATTTGAGCCTTTCCTGTGGTACCAGGTTTAGATATCGATGCTTCACTTCAGGTTTACTGTATCCCTAAGACCTTCATATTGACGATGAATCACAGAAATTGCATCGAAATTAAATACAAAACGCACAATGTCGACTTAAGTACAAGAAGACTGGCTCTTCTTACTGTATATGCTTTGAGCCTTTCCTGTGAGAACAGTTTTAGATTCCGATGCATGACTACAGGTTTACTGTATCCCTTGGACTTTTGTTATTGACGATGAAAGACAGAAATTGCATCGGCATTAAATTCAAAAGGACAATGCCGACTTACGTACAAGAAGACTGACTCTTCTTACATTCTATGATTAAAGCCTTTCCTGTGAGACCAGTTTTAGATTCCGATTCGTCACATCAGGTTAACTGTATCCCTTGGACCTTGTTAATGACGATGAAACACGGAAATTGCATCGGAATTAAATACAAAAGGTACAATGCCGACTTAAGTACAAGAGGACTGACTCTTCTTACATTCTACGATTTGAGCCTTTCCTGTGAGACCAGTTTTAGATATCGATGCTTCACTTCAGGTCTATTGTATCCCTTGGACCTTCTTATTGACGATGAAACTCAGAAAATGCATCGGAATTAAAAATGAAAGGCACAATTTCGACTCAAGTACAAAAAGACTGTCTCATCATACTGTCTATGTTTTGAACCTTTCCTGTGAGAGCAGTTTTAGATTACGATGTTTCACTTCAGTTTTACTCTACCCCCTGGACCTTCCTATTAACGATGTAATACAGAAATTGCATCGGAATTTAACACAAAAAGCACAATGCAGACTTATGTACAAGAAGACTGACACTTCTTACTGTCTATATTTTGAACCTTTCCTGTGAGACCAGTTTTGAATTCCGATGCTTCACTGCAGTTTTACAGTATCCCTTGGACCTTCTTATTGACGATGAAACACAGAAATTGCATCGGAATTAAATACAAAAGGCACAATGCCGACTTAAGTACAAGAGGAATGATTCTTCTTACATTCTATGATTTGAACCTTTCCTGTGAGACCAGTTTTAGATTCCGATACTTGATTCAGGTTTACTGTATCCCCTGGACCTTCTTATTGACGATGAAACATAGAAATTGCGTCGGCATTAAATACAAAAGCCACAATGCCGACTTAAGTACACGAAGACGGACTCTTCTTACTGTCTATGTTTTGAACCGTTCCTGTGAGACCGGTTTTAGATTCCGATGCTTTACTTCAGGTTTACTGTATCCCTTAGACCTTCTTATTGACGATGAAACACAAAAAATTGCATCGGAATTAAATACAAAACGCACAATGCCGAATTAAGTACAAGAACACTGGCTCTTCTTACTGTTTATGATTTGAGCCTTGCATGTGAGACCGGTTTTAGAGTCCGATGCTTCACTTCAGATTTGCTGTATCCCTTGGACCATCTTACTGAGGATGAAACCCAGACATTGCATCGGAATTAAATACAAAAGGCACAAAGCCGACATCAGTACAATAAGACTGACTGTTCTTACTGTCTATGTTTTGAACCTTTCCTGTGAGACCAGTTTTAGATTGCGATGTTTCACTACAGGTTTGCAGTATCCCTTGGACCATCTTATTGACGATGAAACCCAGAAATTGCATCGGAATTAAATACAAAAGGCACAATGCCGACTTAAGTACAAGAGGACTGACTCTTCTTATATTCTATGATGTGAACCTTTCCTGTGAGACCAGATTTAGATATCGATGCTTCACTTCAGGTTTACTATATTTCTTGGACCATCTTATTAACGATGAAACACAGAAATTGCATCGGAACTAAATACAAAAGGCACAATGCCGACTTAAGTACAAGAACACTGACTCTTCTTACTGTCTATGATTTGAACCTTTCCTGTGAGACCAGTTTCAGATTCCGATGCTTCACTTCAGGGTTATTGTATCCCTGGGACCTCGTTATTGACGATGAAACACAGAAATTGCATCGGAATTAAATACAAAAGGCACAATGCCGACTTAAGTACAAGAAGACTGACTCTCCTTACTCTCTATGTTTTGAACCTGTCCTGTGAGACCAGTTTAGGATTCCAATGCTTCACTTCAGGTTTACTGTATCCCTTGGACCTTCTTATTGACGACGAAGCACAGAAATTGCATCGGAGTTAATTACAAAAGGCACAATGTCGACTTAAGTACAAGAATACTGACTCTTCATACTGTTTATGATTTGAGCCTTTCCTGTGAGACCAGTTTTAGAGTCCAATGGTTCACTTCAGATTTGCTGTATCCCTTGGACCATCTTACTGACGATGAAACCCAGAAATTGCATCGGAATTAAATACGAAAGGCACAATGCCGACTTAAGTGCAAGAGGACTGACTCTTCTTACATTCTATGATGTGAACCTTTCCTGTGAGACCAGATTTAGATATCGATGCTTCACTTCAGGTTTACTACAATTCTTGGACCATCTTATTAACGATGAAACACAGAAATTGCGTCGGAATTAAATACAAAAGGCACAATGCCAAATTAAATACAAGAGGACTGACTCTTCTTACATTCTATGATTTGAACCTTTCCTGTGAGACCAGATTTAAATATCGATGCTTCACTTCAGGTTTACTACATTTCTTGGACCATCTTATTAACGATGAAACACAGAAATTGCGTCGGAATTAAATACAAAAGGCACAATGCCGACTTAAGTACAAGAAGACTGACTCTTCTTACATTCTATGATTTGAGCCTTTCCTGTGGGACCAGTCTTAGATATCGATGCTTCACTTCAGGTCTATTGTATCCCTTGGACTTTCTTATTGACGATGAAACACAGAAATTGCATCGGAATTAAAAATAAAAGGCACAATTTCGACTCAAGTACAAAAAGGCTGTCTCATCATACTGTCTATGTTTTGAACCTTTCGTGTGAGAGCAGTTTTAGATTACGATGCTTCACTTCAGTTTTACTCTACCCCCTGGACCTTATTATTAACGATGTAATACAGAAATTGCATCGGAATTAAACACAAAAAGCACAATGCAGACTTAAGTACAAGAAGACTGACACTTCTTACTGTCTATATTTTGAACCTTTCCTGTGAGACCAGTTTTGAATTCCGATGCTTCACTGCAGGATTACAGTATCCCTTGGACCTTCTTATTGACGATGAAACACAGAAATTGCATCGGAATTAAATACAAAAGGCCAAATGCCGACTTAAGTACAAGTGGAATGATTCTTCTTACATTCTATGATTTGAACCTTTCCTGTGAGACCAGTTTTAGATTCCGATGCTACACTTCAGGTTTACTGTATCCCCTGGACCTTCTTATTGACGATGAAACACAAAAAATTACATCGGAATTAAATACAAAAAGGCACAACGCCGACTTAAGTACAAGAACACTGACTGTTGTTACTGTCTATATTTGAACCTTTCCTGTGAGACCAGTTTTAGATTCCGATGCTTCACTTCAGGTTTATTGTATCCCTTGGACCTCGTTATTGACGACGGAACACAGAAATTGCATCGGAAATAAATACAAAAGGCACAATGCCGACTTAAGTACAAGAAGACTGACTCTCCTTACTCTCTATGTTTTGAAGCTTTCCTGTGAGACCAGTTTAAGATACCAATGCTTCACTTCAGCTTTACTGTATCCCTTGGACATTCTTAATGACGACGAAGCACAGAAATTGCATCGGCGTTAATTACAAATGGCACAATGTTGACTTAAGTACAAGAACACTGACTTTTCTTACTGTCTATATTTGAACCTTTCCTGTGAGACCAGTTTTAGAGTCCGATGCTTCACTTCAGATTTGCTGTATCCCTTGGACCATCTTACTGACGATGAAACCCAGAAATTGCATCGGAATTAAATACAAAAGGCACAAAGCCGACATCAGTACAATAAGACTGACTGTTCTTACTGTCTATGCTTTGAACCTTTCCTGTGAGACCAGTTTTAGATTCCGATGTTTCACTACAGGTTTGCAGTATCACTTGGACCTTCTTATTGACGACGGAACTCAGAAATGGCATCGGAATTAAATACAAAAGGCACAATGTCGACTTAAGTACAAGAAGAATGACTCTTCTTACTGTCTATGTTTTGAATCCCTCCTGTGAGACCAGTTTTAGATTCCGATGCTTTACTTCAGGTTTACTGTAACCCTTAGATCTTCTTATTGACGATGGAACACAGACATTGCATCGGAATTAAATACAAAAGGCACAATGCCGCCTTAAGTACAAGAAGACAGACTCTTCTTACTGTGTATGATTTGAGCCATTCCTGTGAGACCAGTTTTAAATTCCGACGCTTAACTTCAGGTTTTCTGTACACCTTGGGCCTTCTAATTGATGATGAAACACGGAAATAGCATCGTAATTAAATGCAAAATGCACAATGCCGACTTAAGTACAAGAAGACTGACTCTTCTTACATTCTATGATTAAAGCTTTTCCTGTGAAACCAGTTTTAGATTCCGATTCGTCACATCACGTTAACTGTATCCCTTGGACCTTCTTATTAACGATGACACACAGATATTGAATCGGAATGAAATACAAAAGGCAAAAAGCCGACTTAAGTATAAGAAGACTGTCTCCTCTTACGTTCTATGCTTTGAACCTTTCCTGTGAGACCAGTTTTAGATTCCGATCCTTCACTTCAGGTTTACCGTATCCCTTGGACCTTCTTATTGACGACGAAACACAGAAATTGCATCGGAGTTAATTACAAAAGGCACAATGTCGACTTAAATACAAGAATACTGACTCTTCTTGCTGTTTATGATTTGAACCTTTCCTGTGAGACCAGTTTTAGAGTCCGATGCTTCATTTCTGATTTGCTGTATCCCTTGGACCATCTTATTGACGATGAAACCCAGAAATTGCATCGGAATTAAATACAAAAGGCACAATTCCGACTTAAGTACAAGAGGACTGACTCTTCTTACATTCTATGATGTGAACCTTTCCTGTGAGACCAGATTTAGATATCGATGCTTCACTTCAGGTATACTATATTTCTTGGACCATCTTATTAGCGATGAAACACAGAAATTGCATCGGAATTAAATACAAAAGGCACAATGCCGACTTAAGTACAAGAGGACTGACTCTTCTTACAATTGATGATTTGAGCCTTTCCTGTGGGACCAGTTTTAGATATCATTGTTTCACTTAAGGTTTACTGTATCCCTTGGACCTTCTTATTAACAATGAAACACAGAAATTGCATCGGAATTAAATACATAAGGCACAATGCCCATTTAAGTACAAGACGAATGATTCTTCTTACATTCTATAATTTGAACCTTTCCTGTGAGACCAGTTTTAGATTCCGATGCTTCACTTCAGGTTTACTGTATCCCCTGGACCTTCTTATTGACGATGAAACACAGAAATTGCATCGGCATTAAATTCAAAAGGCACAATGCCGACTTAAGTACAAGAAGACGGACTCTTCTTACTGTCTATGTTTTGAACCGTTCCTGTGAGACCAGTTTTTAGATTCCGATGCTTTACTTCAGGTTTACTGTATCCCTTAGACCTTCTTAATGACGATGAAACACAAAAAATTCCATCGGAATTAAATACAAAAGGCACAATGCCGACTTAAGTACAAGAACACTGAGTCTTCTTACTGTCTATGATTTGAACCTTTCCTGTGAGACCAGTTTTAGATTCCGATGCATCACTTCAGGTTTATTGTAACCCCGGGACTTCGTTATTGACGATGAAACACAGAAATTGCATCGGAATTAAATACAAAAGGCACGATGCCGACTTAAGTACAAGAAGACTGACTCCTCTTACATTCTATGATTAAAGCTTTTCCTGTGAGACCAGTTTTAGATTCCGATTCGTCACATCAGGTTAACTGTATCCCTTGGACCTTCTAATTAACGATGACACACAGAAATTGAATCGGAATGAAATACATAAGGCACAAAGCCGACTTAAGTATAAGAAGACTGACTTTTCTTACGTTCTATGCTTTGAACCTTTCCTGTGAGACCAGTTTTAGATTCCGATGTTTCACTTCAGGTTTACCGTATCCCTTGGACCTTCTTATTGACGACGAAACACAGAAATTGCATCGGAGTTAATTACGAAAGGCACAATGTCGACTTAAGTACAAGAATACTGACTCTTCTTACTGTTTATGATTTGAGCCTTTCCTGTGAGACCAGTTTTAGAGTCCGATGCTTCACTTCAGATTTGCTGTATAACTTGGACCATCATATTGACGATGAAACCCAGAAATTGCATCGGAATTAAATACAAAAGGCACAATGACGACTTAAGTACAAGAGGACTGACTCTTCTTACTTTCTATGATGTGAACCTTTCCTGTGAGACCAGATTTAGATATCGATGCTTCACTTCAGGTTTACTATATTTCTTGGACCATCTTATTAACGATGAAATACAGAAATTGCATCGGAATTAAATACAAAAGGCACAATGCCGACTTAAGTACAAGAGGACTGACTCTTCTTACAATCTATGATTTGAGCCTTTCCTGTGGGACCAGTTTTAGATATCGATGCTTCACTTCAGGTTTACTGTATCCCTTGGACCTTCTTATTAACGATGAAACACAGAAATTGCATCGGAATTTAATACAAAAGGCACAATGCCGACTTATGTACAAGAGGAATAATTCTTCTTACATTCTATGATTTGAACCTTTCCTGTGAGACCAGTTTTAGACTCCGATGCTTCACTTGAGGTTTACTGTATCCCCTGGAC
The DNA here is from genome assembly GCF_023864345.2 of Schistocerca serialis cubense. Taxonomy (NCBI): domain Eukaryota; kingdom Metazoa; phylum Arthropoda; class Insecta; order Orthoptera; family Acrididae; genus Schistocerca; species Schistocerca serialis. The sequence continues at coordinate 429,424 of NW_026047549.1, forward strand.
CTTCTTATTGACGATGAAACACAGAAATTGCATCGCAACTAAATACAAAAGGCACAATGCCGACTTAAGTACAAGAAGACGGACTCTTCTAACTGTCTATGTTTTGAACCGTTCCTGTGAGACCAGTTTTAGATTCCGATGCTTTACTTCAGGTTTACTGTATCCCTTAGACCTTCTTATTGAAGATGAAACACAAAAAATTGCATCGGAATTAAATACAAAAGGCACAATGCCGACTTAAGTACAAGAACACTGACTCTTCTAACTGTCTATGATATGAACCTTTCCTGTTTGACCAGTTTTAGATTCCGATGCTTCACTTCAGGTTTATTGTATCCCTGGGACCTCGTTATTGACGATGAAACACAGAAATTGCATCGGAATTAAATACAAAAGGCACAATGCCGACTTAAGTACAAGAAGACTGACTCTCCTTACTCTCTATGTTTTGAACCTTTCCTGTGAGACCAGTTTAGGATTCCAAAGCTTCACTTCAGGTTTACTGTATCCCTTGGACCTTCTTATTGACGATGAAACACAAACATTGCATCGGAATTAAATACAAAATGCACAATGCAAACTTATGTACAAGAAGACTGACTCTTTTTACTGTCTATGTTTTGAACCTTTCCTGTGAGACCAGTTTTAGATTCCGACGCTTTACTTCAGGTTTACTGTACCTCTTGGACCTTCGTATTGACGACGAAACACAGACATTGCATCGGAATTAAATACAAAAGGCACAATGCCGACTTAAGTACAAGAAGACTGACTCTTCTTACATTCTATAATTAAAGCTTTTCCTGTGAGACCAGTTTTAGATTCTGATTCGTCACATCAGGTTAACTGTATCCGTTTGACCTTCTTATTAACGATGACACACAGAAATTGAATCGGAATGAAATACATAAGGCACAAAGCCGACTTAAGTATAAGAAGACTGACTTTTCTTACGTTCTATGCTTTGAACCTTTCCTGTGAGACCAGTTTTAGATTCCGATGTTTCACTTCAGGTTTACCGTATCCCTTGGACCTTCTTATTGACGACGAAACACAGAAATTGCATCGGAGTTAATTACGAAAGATACAATGTCGACTTAAGTACAAGAATACTGACTCTTCTTACTGTTTATGATTTAAGGCTTTCCTGTGAGACCAGTTTTAGAGTCCGATGCTTCACTTCAGATTTGCTGTATAACTCGGACCATCATATTGACGATGAAACCCAGAAATTGCATCGGAATTAAATACAAAAGACACAATGACGACTTAAGTACAAGAGGACTGACTCTTCTTACTTTCTATGATGTGAACCTTTCCTGTGAGACCAGATTTAGATATCGATGCTTCACTTCAGGTTTACTATATTTCTTGGAGCATCTTATTAACGATGAAATACAGAAATTGCATCGGAATTAAATACAAAAGGCACTATGCCGACTTAAGTACAAGAGGACTGACTCTTCTTAAAATCTATGATTTGAGCCTTTCCTGTGGGACCAGTTTTAGATATCGATGCTCCACTTCAGGTTTACTGTATCCCTTGGACCTTCTTATTAACGATGAAACACAGAAATTGCATCGGAATTTAATACAAAAGGCACAATGCCGACTTATGTACAAGAGGAATGATTCTTCTTACATTATATGATTTGAACCTTTCCTGTGAGACCAGTTTTAGATTCCGATGCTTCACTTGAGGTTTACTGTATCCCCTGCACCTTCTTATTGACGATGAAACACAGAAATTGCATCGCAACTAAATACAAAAGGCACAATGCCGACTTAAGTACAAGAAGACGGACTCTTCTAACTGTCTATGTTTTGAACCGTTCCTGTGAGACCAGTTTTAGATTCCGATGCTTTACTTCAGGTTTACTGTATCCCTTAGACCTTCTTATTGACGATGAAACACAAAAAATTGCATCGGAATTAAATACAAAAGGCACAATGCCGACTTAAGTACAAGAACACTGACTCTTCTTACTGTCTATGATTTGAACCTTTCCTGTTTGACCAGTTTTAGATTCCGATGCTTCACTTCAGGTTTATTGTATCCCTTGGACCTCGTTATTGACCATGAAACACAGAAATTGCATCGGAATTTAATACAAAAAGCACAATGCCGACTTAAGTGCAAGAAGACTGATCCCCTTACTCTCTATTTTTTGAACCTTTCCTGTGAGACCAGTTAAAGATTCCAATGCTTCACTTCAGGTTTACTGTATCCCTTGGACCTTCTTATTGACGATGAAACACAAAAATTGCTTCGGAATTAAATACAAAAGGCACAATGCCGACTTAAGTACAAGAGGACTGAGTCTTCTTACATTCTATGATTAAAGCCTTTCCTGTGAGAACAGTTTCAGATTCTGATGCTTCACATCAGATTAACTGTATCCCTTAGACCTTCTTATTGACGATGAAACACGGTAATTGCATCGGAATTAAATTAAAAATTCACAATGCCGTCTTAAGTGCTAGAAGTATGACTCTTCTTACGGTCTATGTTTTGGATCTTTCGTGTGAGACCAGTTTTAGATTCCGATGCTTCACTTCAGGTTTACTGTACCCCTTGGAGCTTCTTATTGACGATGAAACACAGAAATAGCTTCGGAATTAAATACAAAAGGGCACAATGCCGACTTAAGAACAAGTACAGGGACTCGTCTTAATGTCTATGATTTGAACCGTTCCTGTGAGACCAGTTTTAGATTCCGATGCTTCACTTCAGGTTTACAGTATCCCTTGGACCCTCTTATTGACGATAAAACACAGAAACTGCATCGGAATTAAATACAAAATGCACAATGCAAACTTAAGTACAAGAAGACTGACCCTTTTTACTGTCTATGTTTTGAACCTTTCCTGTGAGACCAGTTTTAGATTCCGACGCTTCACTTCAGGTTTACTGTATGCCTTGGACCTTCTTATTGACGATGAAACACCGAAATTGCATCGGAATTAAATACAAAAGGCACAATGCCGACTTAAGTACAAGAACACTGACTCTCCTTACTGTCTATGTTTTGAACCTTTCCTGTGTGACCAGTTGTAGATTCCGATGCTTCACTTCAGGTTTACTCTATCCCTTGGACCTACTTATTGACGATGAAACACAAAAATAGCATCCGATTTATATAGAAAACGCACAATGCCGAATTAAGTACAAGAGGACTGACTCTTCTTACATTCTATGATTGAAGCATTTCTTGTGAGAACAGTTTTAGATTCCGCAGCCTCACCTTAGATTAACTGTATCCCTTGGACCTTCTTATTGACGATGAAACACAGAATTTGCATCGGAATTAAATATAAAAGGCACAAAGCCGACTTCAGTACGAGAAGACTGACTCTTCTCACTGTCTATGTTTTGAACCTTTCCTGTGAGACCAGTTTTAGATTCCGATGTTTCAGTTCAGGTTTGCTGTATCCCTTGGACTTTCTTATTGACGACGAAACACAGAAATTGCATCGGAATTAAACAAAAAAGGCAAAATGCCGACATAAGTACAAAAAGACTGGCTCTTCTTAATGTCTATGTTTTGAGCATTTCCTGTGTGACGAGTTTTAGATTCCCATGCTTCGCTTCAGGTCTACTGTATCCCTTAGTCCTTTATATTGCCGATGAAACACAGAAATAGCATCGGAATTAAATACAAAACGCACAATGTCGACTATCGTTCTAGAAGACTGGCTCTACTTACAGTCTGTGTTTTAAGCCTTTCCTGTGAGACTAATTTTTGATTCCGATGCTTCACTTCAGCGTTACTGTATCCCTTCAACCCTCATATTGACTATGAAACACAGAAATTGCATCGGAATTAAGTACAAAATGCACAATGCCGATGTAGGTACAAGAAGACAGAGTCCTCTTCCTGTATATGTTTGAGCCTTTCCTGTGAGACCTGTTTTATATTCCTATGCTTCACTTCAGGTTTACTGTATCCCTAAGACCTTCATATTGACGATGAATCACAGAAATTGCATCGAAATTAAATACAAAACGCACAATGTCGACTTAAGTACAAGGATACTGGCTCTTCTTACTGTATATGCTTGAGCCTTTTCTGTGAGAACAGTTTTAGATTCCGATGCTTGACTTCAGGTTTACTGTATCCCTTGGACTTTCTTATTGACGATAAAAGACAGAAATTGCATCGGCATTAAATACAAAAGGCACAATGCCGACTTAAGTACAAGAAGACTGACTCTTCTTACAGGCTATGATTAAAGCTTTTCCTGTGAGACCAGTTTTAGTTTCTGATTCGTCACATCAGGTTAACGGTATCCCTTGGACCCTCTTGTTGACGATGACACACAGAAATTGAATCGGAATGAAATACAAAAGGCACAAAGCCGACTTAAGTATAAGAAGACTGACTCTTCTTACTTTCTATGCTTTGAACCTTTCCTGTGAGACCAGTTTTAGATTCCGATTCTGCACTTCAGGTTTACTGCATGCCCAGGACCATCTTATTGACGATGAAACACAGAAATTGCATCGGTATTAAATACAAAAGGCACAATGCCGACTTAAGTACAAGAAGACGGACTCTTCTTACTGTCTATGTTTTGAACCGTTCCTGTGAGACCAGTTTTTGATTCCGATGCTTTACTTCAGGTATATTGTATCCCTTAGACCTTCTTATTGACGATGAAACACAAAAAATTGCATCGGAATTAAATACAAAAGGCACAATGCCGACTTAAGTACAAGAACACTGACTCTTCCTACTGTCTATGATTTGAACCTTTCCTGTGAGACCAGTTTTAGATTCCGATGCTTCGCTTCAGGTTTATTGTATCCCTTGGACCTCGTTATTGACGATGAAACAAAGAAATAGCATCGGAATCAAATACAAAAGGCACAATGCCGACTTAAGTACAAGAAGACTGACTCTCTTTACACTCTATGTTTTGAACCTTTCCTGTGAGACCAGTTTAAGATTCCAATGATTCACTTCAGGTTTACTGTATCCCTTGGACCCTCTTATTGACGATGAAACACAGTAATTGCATCGGAATTAAATTCAAAATTCACAATGCCAACTGAAGTGCAAGAAGTATGACTCTTCTTACTGTCTATGTTTTGAACCTTTCCTGTGAGGCCAGTTTTAGATTCCGACGCTTCACTTGAGATCTACTGTACCCCTTGGACCTTCGTATTGACGACGAAACACAGACATCGCATCGGAATTAAATACTAAAGGCACAATGCCGACTTAAGTACAAGAACACTGACTCTTATTACTGTCTATGTTTTGAACCGTTCCTGTGAGACCAGTTTTAGATTCCGATGCTTTACTTCAGGTTTACAGAATCCCTTGGACCTTCTTGTTGACGATAAAACACAGAAACTGCATCGGAATTAAATACAAAATTCACAATGCCGACTTAAGTACAAGAAGACTGACTCTCCTTACTGTCTCTGTTTTGAACCTTTCCAGTGTGACCAGTTTTAGATTCCGATGCTTCACTTCAGGTTTTCTGTATCCCTTGGACTTTCTTATTGACGACGTAACACAGAGATTGCATCGGAATTAAACACAAAAGGCAAAATGCCGACTTAAGTACAAAAAGACTGACTCTTCTTAATGTCTATGTTTTGAGCATTTCCTGTGTGACCAGTTTTAGATTCCGATGCTTCGCTTCAGGTCTACTGTATCCCAAAGACCTTTATATTGCCGATGAAACACAGAAATTGCATCGGAATTAAATACCAAACGCACAATGTCGACTATCGTACAAGAAGACTGGCTCTTCTTACAGTCTGTGTTTTGAGCCTTTCCTGTGAGACTAATTGTGGATTCTGGTGCTTCACTTCAGGGTTACTGTATCCCTTCAACCCTCATATTGACTATGAAACACAGAAATTGCATCGGAATTAAATACAAATTGCACAATGCCGATGTAAGTACAAGAAGACTGTGTCTTCTTCCTATATATGTTTTGAGCCTTTCCTGTGTGACCAGTTTTAGATTCCGATGCTTCACTTCAGGTTTACTGTATCCCTTCGACCTTCATTTTGACGATGAATCACAGAAATTGCATCGGAATTAAATACAAAACGCTCAATGTCGACTAAAGTACTAGATGACTGGCTCTTCTTACTGTATAAGTTTTGAGCCTTTCCTGTGAGGCTAGTTTAGATTCCGATGCTTCACTTCAGGTTCACTGTAACCCTTCGACCTTCATATTGACGATGAAACACAGATATTGCATCGGAATTAAATTCAAAAGACACATTGCCGACTTAAGTACAAGTGAACTGACTCTTCTTACATTCTGTGATTTGAGCCTTTCCTGTGGGTCCAGTTTTAGATTCCGATGCTTCACTTCAGGTTTATTGTATCCCTTGGACCTCGTTATTGACGATGAATCACAGAAATTGCATCGGAATTAAATACAAAACGCTCAATGTCGACTAAAGTACTAGATGACTGGCTCTTCTTACTGTATAAGTTTTGAGCCTTTCCTGTGAGGCCAGTTTAGATTCCGATGCTTCACTTCAGGTTCACTGTAACCCTTTGACCTTCATATTGACGATGAAACACAGATATTGCATCGGAATTAAAAACAAAAGACACATTGCCGACTTAAGTACAAGTGAATTGACTCTTCTTACATTCTGTGATTTGAGCCTTTCCTGTGGGTCCAGTTTTAGATTCCGATGCTTCACTTCAGGTTTATTGTATCCCTTGGACCTCGTTATTGACGATGAAACACAGAAATTGCATCGGAATTAAATACAAAAGGCACAATGCCGATATAAGTACAAGAAGACTGACTCTTCTTACTCTCTACGATTTGAACCTTTCCTGTGAGTCCAGTTTTAGATTCCGATGCTTCACATCAGGTTTACCGTATCCGGTGGACCTTCTTATTGACGATGAAACACAGAAATTGCATCGGAATTAAATACAAAATGCACAATGCCGACTTAAGTGCAAGAAGTATGACTCTTCTTACGGTCTATGTTTTGAACCTTTCGTGCGAGACCAGTTTTAGATTCCGATGCTTCACTTCAGATTTACTGTACCCCTTGGAGCTTCTTATTGACGATGAAACACAGAAATTGCATCGGAATTAAATGCAAAAGGCACAATGCCGACTTAAGTACAAGTAGCCGGACTCTTCTTAAGTCTATGTTTTGAACCGTTCCTGTGAGACCAGTTTTAGATTCCGATGCTTCACTTCAGGTTTACAGTATCCCTTGGACGTCCTTATTGACGATAAAACACAGAAATTGCATTGGAATTAAATACAAAATTCACAATGCCGACTTAAGTACAAGAAGACTGACTCTCCTTACTGTCTCTGTTTTGAACCTTTCCAGTGTGACCAGTTTTAGATTCCGATGCTTCACTTCAGGTTTACTCTATCCCTTGGACCTACTTATTGACGATGAAACACAAAAATAGCATCGGATTTAAATACAAAACGCACAATGCCGAATTAAGTACAAGAGGACTGACTCTTCTTATATTCTATGATTGAAGCATTTCCTGTGAGAACAGATTTAGATTCCGTAGCTTCACATCAGATTAACTGTATCCCTTGGACCTCCTTATTGACGATGAAACACAGTAATTGCATCGGAATTAATTACAAAAGGCACAAAGCTGACTTCAGTACGAGAAGACTGACTGTTCTCACTGTCTATGTTTTGAGCATTTCCTGTGTGACCAGTTTTAGATTCCGATGCTTCGCTTCAGGTCTACTGTATCCCTAAGACCTTTATATTGCCGATGAAACTCAGAAATTGCATCGGAATTAAATACAAAACGCACAATGTCGACTATCGTACAAGAAGACTGGCTCTTCTTACAGTCTGTGTTTTGAGCCTTTCCTGTGAGACTAATTTTGGATTCCGATGCTTCACTTCAGGGTTACTGTATCCCTTCAACCCTCATATTGACTATGAAACACAGAAATTGCATCGGAATTAAATACAAAATGCACAATGCCGATGTAAGTACAAGAAGACTGAGTCTTCTTCCTGTATATGTTTTAAGCCTTTCCTGTGTGACCAGTTTTAGATTCCGATGCTTCACTTCAGGTTTACTGTATCCCTTCGACCTTCATTTTGACGATTAATAACAGAAATTGCATCGGAATTAAATACAAAAGACACATTGCCGACTTAAGTACAAGATAACTGACTCTTCTCACATTCTGTGATTTGAGCCTTTCCTGTGAGTCCAGTTTTAGATTCCGATGCTTCACTTCAGGTTTACTGTATCCCCTGGACCTTCTTATTGACGATGAAACACAGAAATTGCATCGGCATTAAATACAAAAGGCACAATGCCGACTTAAGTACAAGACGACTTGTTCTTCTTACTGTCTATGTTTTGTGCCTTTTCTGCGAGACCAGTCTTTGATTCCGATGCTTTACTTCAGGTTTACTGTATCCCTTGGACCTTCATATTGACGAAGAAACACAGAAATTGCATCGGAGTTAAATACAAAATGCACAATGCCGATGTAGGTACAAGAGGAGTGACTCTTCTTATATTCTATGATTTGACCTTTCCTGTGAGACCAGTTTTAGATATCGATGCTTCACTTCAGGTTTACTTTATCCCTTGGACCTTCGTATTGACGACGAAACACAGACATTGCATCGGAATTAAATACTAAAGGCACAATGCCGACTAATGTACAAGAACACTGACTCTTCTTACTGTCTATGTTTTGAAACTTTCCTGTGAGACAAGTTTTAGATTTCGAACCTTCACTTCAGGTTTACTGTATCCCTTGGACCTTCTTATTGACGATGAAACATCGAAATTGCATCGGAATTAAATACAAAATGCACAATGCCGACTTAAGTACAAGAACACTGACTCTCCTTACTGTCTATGTTTTGAACCTTTTCTGTGTGACCAGTCTTAGATTCTGATGCTTTACTTCAGGTTTACTGTATCCCTTGGACCTTCATATTGACGATGAAACACAGAAATTACATCAAATTTAAATACAAAAGGAACAATTCCGATTTAAGTACAACAGGGGTGTCTCTTCTTACTGAATATGTTTTGAACCTTTCCTGTGAGCAGTTTAGATTCCGAATCTTCACTTTAGGTTTACTGTATCCCTTAGACCTTCTTATTGACGATGAATCACAGAAATTGAATCGGAATTAAATACAAAAAGCACAAAGCCGACTTAATTACAAGGAGACAGGCTCTTCTTACTGTCTATGCTTTGAACCATTCCTGTGAGACAAGTTCTAGATATCGATGCTTCACATCAGGTTTAGTGTACCCCTTGGACCTTCTTATTGACGATGAAACACAGGAATTGTATTGGAATTAAATAAAAAAGGCAAAATGCCGACTGAAGTACACGAAGTCTGACTCTTCTTACTGTCTATGTTTTCAACCTTTTCTGTGAGACCAGTTTTAGATTCCGATGCTTCACATCAGGTTTTCTGTATCCCTTGCACCTTCTTATTGACGATGAAACACAGAAATTGCATCGGAATCAAATACAAAAGGCACAATGGCGACTTATGTACAAGAAGACTGACTCTTCTTACTGTCTATGTTTTGAACCTCTCCTGTGAGACCAGTTTTAGATTCTGATGTTTCACTTCAGTTTTACTCTATCCATTGGACCTTCTTATTGACGAGAAAAAACACAAATTGAATCGGAATTAAATACAAAAAGCACAATGCCGACTTAATTGCAAGAAGACTGACTCTTCTTACTGTCTATGTTCTGAACCTTTCCTGTGAGACCAGTTTTAGATTCCGATGCTTCACTTTAGGTTTCCTGTATAATTTGGACATTCTTATTGACGCTGAAGCATAGAAATTGCATCAGATTTATATACAAAAGGCACAATTCCGATTTAAGTACAAGAGGACTGTTTCTTCTTACTGTCTATGTTTTGAACCTTTCCTGTGAGACCAGTTTTTGAGTCCGAATCTTTACTTCAGTTTTACTGTATCACTTAGACCTTCATATTGACGATGAAACACAGAAATTGCATCGGAACTAAAAACACAACGCACAATGTCGACTGTAGTAAAAGAAGACGGTCACTTCTTCCTGTCTATGTTTTGATCCTTTCCTGTGAGACCAGTTTTAGATTACGATGCTTCACTTCAGGTTCACTGTATCCCTTGGACTTTCTTAATGACGATGAAACACAGAAATTGCATCGGAATTAAATACAAAAGGCACATTGCCGACATAAGTACAAGAAGACTGACTCTTCTTACTGGCTATGTATTGAACCTTTCCTGTGAGTCCAGTTTTAGATTCCGATGGTCCACTTCAGGTTTAGTGAATCCCTTGGTCCTTCATGTTGACAATGATACACAGAAATTAAATCGGAATTAAATACAAAAGGCATAATGCCGACTTAAGTAAAAGAAGACTGACTCTTCTATCGGTCTATGTTTTGAGCCTTTCCTGTGACACCAGTTTTAGATTCCGATTCTTCACTTCAGGTTTACTGTATCCCTTGGACATTCGTATTGATGATGAAACACAGAAATTGCATCGGAATTAAATACAAAAGGCATAATGCCGACTTAAGTACAAGAAGACTGACTCTTCTGACCCTCTATGCTTTGAATCTTTCCTGTGAGACCAGTGTTAGATTCCGATGCTTCACTTCAGGTTTACTATATTCCTTGGCACTTCTTATTGACGATGAAACTCAGAAATTGCATCGGAATTAAATACAAACGACTTAATGCCGAATTAAGTTCAAGAGGACTGACTCTTCTTACTGTCTATGTTTTGAACCTTTCCTGTGAGACCAGTTTTAGATTCTGATGCTTTACTTCAGGTTTACTGTATCCCTTGGACCTTCTTATTGACGATGAAAAACACAAATTGGATCGGAATTAAATACAAAAAGCACAATGCTGTCTTAATTACAAGAAGACTGACTCTTCCTACAGTTTATGTTCTGAACCTTTCCTGTGAGACCAGTTTTAGATTCCGATCCTTCACTTTATGTTTTCTGTATCTTTTGGAACTTCGTAATAACGCTGAAGCACAGAAATTGGATCGGATTTAAATACAAAAGGCACAATTCCGATTTAAGTACAAGAGGACTATCTCTTCTTACTGTCTATGTTCTGAACCTTTCTTGTGAGACCAGTTTCAGATTCCGAATCTTCACTTCAGGTTTACTGTATCACTTAGAACTTCATATTGACGATGAAACACAGAAATTGCATCGGAACTAAAAACAAAACGCACAATGTCGACTAAAGTAAAAGAAGACGGACTCTTCTTATTGTCTATGTTTTGATCCTTTCCTGTGATACCAGTTTTAGATTCCGATGCTTCACTACAGGTTTACTGTTTCCCTTGGACTTTCTTAAAGACGATGTACACAGAAATTGCATCGGAATTAAATACAAAAGGCAAAATGCCGACTTAAGTACAAGAAGACTGACTCTTCTTACTGTCTATGTTTTGAACCTTTCCTGTGAGTCCAGTTTAAGATTCCCATGCTTTAATTCTGGTTTTCTGTATCCCTTGGACCTTCATATTGACGATGATACACAGAAATTGAATCGGAAGTAAATAGAAAAGGCAAAATGCCGACATAAGTGCAAGAAGACTGACTCTTCTTACTGTCTATGTTGTGAGCATTGCCAGTGTGACCAGTTTTAGAATCCGATGCTTCACTTTAGGTTTACTGTATCTCATAGACTTTGATATTGACCAAGAAACACAGATATTGCATGGGAATTAAATTCAAAACGCATAATGACGACTTAAATACAAGAAGACTGGTTCTTCTTACTGTCTATGAATTGAACCTTTCCTGTGTGACCAGATTTAATTTCCGATGCTTCACTTCAGGTTTCCTGTATTCCTTGGACTTTCCTTTTGACGATGAAACACCGAGATTGCATCAGAATTAAATACAAAAGCACATTGCCGACTTAAGTACAAGAAGACTGACTCTTCTTACTCTCTATGATTTGAACCTTTCCTGTGAGACCAGTTTTAGATTACAATGCTTCTCTTTAGGTTTTCTATATTCTTTTGGACCTTCTTGTTGACTATGAAACACAGAAATTGCATCGGAATTAAATACAATAGGCACAATGCCGACTAAAGTACAAGAGGACTGACTCCTCTTACATTCTGTGATTTGAGCCTTCCTTGCGAGATCAGTTTTAGATTCCGATGCTTCACTTCAGGTTTACTGTATCCGCTGGAACTTCCTATTGACGATGAAACACCGAGATTGCATCGGAATTAAATACAAAAGCACAATGCCGACTTAAGTACAAGAAGACTGACTCTACTTACTGTCTATGTTTTGAACCTTTCCTGTGAGACCAGTTTTAGATTCCGATGCTTCACTTCAAGTTTACTGTATCCCTTGGACCTTCTTATTGACGATGAAACACAGAAATTGCACCGGAATTAAATACAAAGGGCACAATGCCGACTTAAGTAGAAGAATACTGACTCTTCTTACTGTCTATGTTTTCAACCTATCCTGTGAGACCGGTTTTAGATTCCGGTGCTTCACTTTGGATTTTCTGTATTCCTTGGACCTTGTTGTTGACGATGAAACACAAAAATTGCATCGGAATTAAATACAAAAGGCATAATGCCGACTTAAGTACAAGAAGACTGACTCTTCTTACTGTCTATGTTTTGAACTATTCCTGTGAGACCAGTTTTAGATTCCAGTGCTTCACTTCTGGTTTACTGTATCCTTTAGACCTACTTATTGACGAAGAAACACAGAAATTGCATCGGAATTAAATACAAAAGCCACAATCCCGACTTAAGTACAAGAAGACTGACTCTTCTTACATTCTATGATTTGATCCTTTCCTGTGAGACCAGTTTAAGGTTCCGATGCTTCACTTTAGGTTTACTGTATCCCTTGGACTTTCTTATTGACGATGAAACACAGAAATTACATCGGAATTAAATACATAAAGCACAATGCCGATTTAAGTACAAGATGACTGCCTCTTCTTACTGTCTATGTTTTGAACCATTCCTGTGAGACCAGTTTTAGATTCGAATCTTCACTTCAAATTTACTGTATCGCTTAGACCTTCATATTGACAATGAAACACAGAAATTGCATCTTAATTGTTAACAAAACGCACAATCTCGACTAAAGTAAAAGAAGACGGACTCTTCTTACTTTCTATGTTTTGAGCCTTTCCTGTGTGAACAGTTTTAGATTCCAATGCTTCACTTCAGGTTTACTGCTTTCCTGGGACCTTCTTATTGACGATGAAACACAGAAATTAAATCGGAATTAAATACGAAAGGCACAATGCCGACTGAAGTATAAGAAGACTGATTCTTCTTACTGTCTATGTTTTGAACCTTTCCTGTGAGACCAGTATTAGATTCTGATGCTTCACTTCAGGTTTACTGTATTCCTTGGACCTTCTTATTGACGGTGAAACAGAGTAATAGAATAGGAAGTAAATACAAAAGGCACAATGCCGACTTAATTACAAGAAGACTGACTCTTCTTATTGTCTATGTTTTGAACCTTTCCTGTGTGACCAGCTTTAGATTCTGATGCTTCACTTTAAGTTTTCTGTATCCCTTGGAACTTCTTATTGACGGTGAAACACAGAAATTGAATTGGAATCGGATACAAAAGGCAGAATGCCGACTTCAGTATAAGAGGACGGACTCTTCTTACATCCTATGATTTCAGATTTCCTGCGAGATCAGTTTTAGATTTCGATGCTTAACTTCATGTTTACTGTATCCCTTAGACCTTAATATTGACGATGAAACACAGAAATGGCATCGGAATTAAATACAAAAGGCACAATGCCGACTTAAGTATAAGAAGACTGATTCTTCTTACTGTCTATGTTTTCAACCTTTCCTGTGAGACCGGTTTTAGATTCCGATGCTTCACTTTAGATTTTCTGTATCCCTTGGACCTTCTTATTGACGATGAAACACGGAAATTGCATCGGAATTAAATACAAAAGTCACAATGCCCACTTGAGGACAAGAGGACTGACTCTTCTTACTTTCTATGATTAGAGCATTTCCTGCGAGATCAGTTTTAGATTCTGATGCTTCACTGGACGTTTACTGTATCCCTTGGACCTTGTTACTGACGATTAAAGGCGGACATTGCATCGGAATTGATTACAAGAGCACAATGCCGACTTAAGTACAACAGGACTGACTCTTCTTACTGTCTATGTTTTGAACTCTTACTGTGAGACCAGTTATAGATTCCGATGCTTCTCTTGAGGTTTACTGAATCCCTTGGGCCTTCTTCTTGACGATGAAACACAGAAATTGCACCGGAATTAAATGCAAAAGGCACAATGCCAAATTAAGTGCAAGAAGACTGACTCTTCTTACTGTCTAGGTTTTGAGCATTTGCTGTGCGACCAGTTTTATTTTCCGATGCTTCACTTCAGTATTACTCTATCCCTTAGACCTTCATATTAACGATGAAACACAAAAATTGCGTCGCATTTAAATACAAAACGCACAATGACGACTTAAGTACAAGAAGACTGGCTCTTCTTACTGTCTATGATTTGGGCCTTTCCTGTGAGACCAGTTTTAGATTCCGATGCTTCACTTCAGGTTTACTGTATCCCTTAGACCTTCATATTGACGATGAATTGCAGAAATTACATCGGATTTAGATACAAAAGGCACAATTCCGATTTAAGTACAAGAGGACTGTCTCTTCTTACTGTCTATGCTTTGAACTTTTCCTGTGAGACCAGTTTTAGATTCCGAACCTTCACTTCAGGTTTACTGTATCACTTAGATTTTCATATTGACGATGAAACACAGAAATTGCATGGGAATTGAGATCAAAACGCACAATGTCGACTAAAGTAAAAGAAGACGGACCTTTCTTACTGTATATGATTTGAGCCTTTCCTGTGAGACCAGTTTTAGATTCCGATGCTTCACTTCATGTTTATTGTATCCCTTGGACATTCTTATTGACGATGACACACAGAAATTGCATCGGAATTAAATAAGAAAGGCAAAATGCCGAATTAAGTGCAACAAGACTGAATCTTATTGCTCTCTATGATTTGAACCTTTCCAGTGAGACTAGTTTTGGATTCCGATGCTTCACTTCAGGTTTACTGTATTCCTTGGACCTTGTTATTGACGATGAAACACAGAAATTGCATCGGAATTAAATACAAAAGGCATAATGCCGATTTAAGTACAAGAAGACTGACTCTTCTTACTGTCTATGGTTTGAACTTTTCCTGTGAGACCAGGTTTACATTCCGATGCGTTACTACAGGTTTACTGTATCCCTTGGACCTTCTTATTGACGATGAAACACAGAAAATGCATCGGAACTAAATACAAAAGCCACAATCCCGACTTAAGTACAAGAAGACTGACTCTTCTTACATTCTATGATTTGATCCTTTCCTGTGAGACCAGTTTAAGAATCCGATGCTTCACTTTAGGTTTGCTGTATCCCTTGGACCTTCTTATTGACGATGAAACACAGAAATTACATCGGAATTAAATACATAATGCACAATGCCGACTTAAGTACAAGATGACTGACTCTTCTTACTGTCTATGTTTTGAACCATTCCTGTGAGACCAGTTTGAGATTCCGAATAATCACTTCAGATTTACTGTATCGCTTAGACCTTCATATTGACGATGAAACACAGAAATTGCATCGGAATTAAAAACTAAACGCACAATGTCGACTAAAGTACAAGAAGACGGACTCTTCTTACTTTCTATGTTTTGAGCCTTTCCTGTGAGAAGAGTTTTAGATTCCGATGCTTCACTTCAGGTTTACTGCATTCCTTGGACCTTCTTATTGACGATGAAACACAGCAATTAAATCGGAATTAGATACAAAAGGCACAATGCCGACTGAAGTACAAGAAGACTGACTCTTCTAGCATTCTATGATTTGAGCCTTTCCTGTGAGACCAGTTCTAGAATCCGATGCTTCACTTCAGGTTTACTGTATAACATGGACCTTCTTATTCGCTATGAAACACAGAAATTGCATCGGAATTATATACGAAAGGCACAATGCCGACTTAAGTACAAGAATACTGACTCTTCTTACCATCTATGGTATGAACCTTTCCTGTGAGACCAGTTTTAGATTCTGATGCTTCACTTCAGGTTTATTGTATCCCTTGGACCTTCTAATTGACGATGAGAAAGAGAAATTAAATAGGAAGTAAATACAAAAAGCATAATGCCGACTTAATTACAAGAACACTGACTCATCTTATTTTCTATGATCTGAACCTTTCCTGTGAGACCAGTTTTAGATTCCGATGCTTCACTTTATGTTTACTGTATCCCTTTGAACTTCTTATTGACGATGAAAAACAGAAATGGAATTGGAAATGGATACAAAAGGCAGAATGCCGACTTAAGTACAAGAGGACCGACTCTTCTTACATCCTATGATTTCAGATTTCCTGCGTGATCAGTTTTAGATTCCGATGCTACACTTCATGTTTACTGTATCCCTTAGACCTTCATATTGTCGATGAAACACAGAAATTGCATCGGAATTAAATACAAAAGGCACAATGCCGACTTAAGTAGAAGAAGACTGACTCTTCTTACTGTCTATGTCTTCAACGTTTCCTGTGAGACCGGTTTTAGATTCCGATGGTTCACTTTAGATTTTCTGTATCCCTTGGTCTTCCTTATTGACGATGAAACACAGATATTGCATAGGAATTAAATACAAAAGTCACAATGCCCACTTGTGTACAAGAGGACTGACTCCTCTTACTTTGTATGATTAGAGCATTTCCTGCGAGATCAGTTTTAGATTCTGATGCTTCAGTTCACGTTTACTGGATCCCTTGGACCTTCTTACTGACGAAGAAAGGCAGAAATTGCTTTGGAATTAAATACAAGAGCACAATGCCGACTTAAGTACAACAGGTCTGACTCTTCTTACATTCTATGATTGGAGCCATTTCTGTGAGACCAGTTTTACATATCGATGCATCACTTCAGGTTTACTGTATCACTTGGACCTTTATATTGACTATGAAACACAAAAATTGCATCGGGATTAAATACAAAATGCACAATGCCGATGTAAGCACAAGAAATCTGAGTCTTCATCTTGTGTAAGTTTGAGCCTTTCCTATGTGACCAGTTTCAGATTCCGAAGCATCACATCAGGTTTACAGTATCCCTTGGACTTTCTTATTGACGATTAAACACAGAAATTGCGTTGGAATTAAATACAAAAAGCACAATGCCGACTGAAGTAGAAGAACACTGACTCTTCTTACTGTCTATGATTTGAACCATTCCTGTACACCAGTTTTAGATGCCGAATCTTTACTTCAGGTTTAGTGTATATCCTGGACTTTCTTATTGACGATGAAACACAGAAATTGCATCGGAAAGAAATACAACACGCACAATGACTTCTTAAGTACAGGAAGACTGGCTCTTCTTACTGTCTATGTGTTGAGCCTATCCTTTGAGACCAGTTTTAGATTCCGAATCTTCACTTCAGGTTTACTGTATCACTTAGACCTTCATAGTGACGATGAAACACAGAAATTGCATCGGAATTAAAAACAAAACGCACAATGCTGACTAAAGTAAAAGAAGACGGACTCTTCTTACTGTCTATATTTTGAGCCTTTCCTGTGAGACCAGTTTAAAATTCCGATGCTTCACTTCTGGTTTACTGTATCCCGTGGACATTGTTATTGACGATGAAACACAGAAATTGCGTCGGAATTAAATACAAAAGGCACAATGCCGACTTAAGTACAAGAAGACTGGCTCTTCTTACTGTCTATGATTTGAGCCTTTCCTGTGAGACCAGTTTTAGATTCCGATGCTTCACTTCAGGTTTACTGTATCCCTTAGACCTTCATATTGACAATGAATTACAGAAATTACATCGGATTTAAATACAAAAGGCACAATTCCTAGTTAAGTACAAGTGGACTGTCTCTTCTTACTGTCTATGTTTTGAACCTTTCCTGTGAGACCAGTTTTCGATTCCGAATCTTCACTTCGGGTTTACTGTATCACTTAGACCTTCATATTACAATGAATCACAGAAATTGCATCGGAATTAAAACCAAAACGCACAATGTCGACTAAAGTAAAAGAAGACGGACTCTTCTTACTGTATATGTTTTGTGCCTTTCCTGTGAGACCAGTTTTAGATTCCGATGCTTCACTTCAAGTTTATTGTATCCCTTGGACATTTTTATTGACGATGAAACACAGAAATTGCATCGGAATTAAATAAGAAAGGCAAAATACCGACTTAAGTGCAAGAAGACTGACTCTTATCACTCTCTATGCTTTGAACCTTTCCAGTGAGACCAGTTTTAGATTCCGATGCTTCACTTCAAGTTTACTGTATTCCTTGGACCTTGTTATTGACGATGAAACACAGAAATTGCATAGGAATTAAATACAAAAGGCACAATGCCCACTTGAGTACAAGAGGACTGACTCCTCTTACTTTCTATGATTAGAGCATTGCCTGCGAGATCAGTTTTGGATTCTGATGCTTCACTTCACATTTACTGGATCCCTTGGACCTTCTTACTGACGATGAAAGGCAGAAATTGCATCGGAATTAAATGCAAGAGCACAATGCCGACTCTAGTACAACAGGACTGACTCTTCTTACATTCTATGATTTGAGCCTTTCCTGTGAGACCAGTTTTGTATATCGATGCTTCACTTCAGGTTTACTGTATCACTTGGACCTTTATATTGACTATGAAACACAAAAATTGCATCGGGATTAAATACAAAATGCACAATGCCGATGTAAGCACAAGAAGTCTGAGTCTTCATGTAGTATAAGTTTGAGCCTTTCCTATGTGACCAGTTTCACAATCCGAAGCATCACTTCAGGTTTACAGTATCCCTTGGACTTTCTTATTGACGATTAAACACAGTAATTGCGTTGGAATTAAATACAAAAAGCACAATGCCGACTTAAGTAGAAGAACACTGACTCTTCTTACTGTCTATGATTTGAACCTATCCTGTAAGACCAGTTTTAGATTCCGAATCTTTACTTCAGGTTTACTGTATTTCCAGGGCCTTCTTATTGACGATGAAACACAGAAATTGCATCGGAATTAAATACAAAAGGCACAATGCTGACTTAAGTTGATGAAGACTGACTATTCTTACATTCAATGAATTGAGCCATTCCTATGAGACCAGTTTTAGATTCCGATGCTTCACTTCAGGTTTACTGTATACCTTGGACTTTCTTATTGACGATGAAACACTGATATTTCATAGGAAATGAATACAAAAGGCACAATGCCGACTGAAGTACAGGAAGACTGACATTTCTTACATTCTATGATTTGGATGTTCCTGTTGGACCAGTTTTAGATTCCGATGCTTCACTTCAGGTTTTCTGTATCCCTTGGACCTGCATATTGACGATGAAACACAGAAATTGCACCGGAATTCAATGCAAAAGGCACAATGCCGACCTAAGTACAAGTAAACTGACTCTTCTTACTGTCTATGTTTTGAATCTTTCCTGTGAGACTAGTTTTAGATTCCGATGCTTCACTTCAGGTTTTCTGTATCCCTTGGACCTTTATATTGACGATGAAACACAGAAATTGCATCGAAATTAAATACAAAAAGCCAAATGCCGACTCAAGTGCAAGAAGACTGACTCTTCTTACTGTCTATGTTTTGAGCATTTCCTGTGTGACCAGTTTTATTTTCCGATGCTTCACTTCAGGATTACTCTATCCCTTAGACCTTCTTATTAACGATGAAACACAGATATTGCGTCGGAATTAAATACAAAACGCACAATGACGACTTAAGTACAAGAAGACTGGCTCTTCTTACTGTCTATGATTTGAGCCTTTCCTGTGAGACCAGTTTTAGATTCCGATGCTTCACTTCAGGTTTACTGAATCCCTTAGACCTTCATATTGACGATGAAACGCAGAAATTGCATCGGAATTAAATACAAAATGTACAATGCCGATGTAAGTACAAAAAGACTGACGCTTCTTCCTGTATATGTTTTGAGCCTTAACTGTGTGACCAGTTTTAGATTCCGATGCTTCACTTCAAGATTATTGTATCCCTTGGACATTCTTATTCACGTTGAAACACAGTAATTGCATCGGAATTAAGTACAAAAGGCATAATGCCGACTTAAGTACAAGAAGACCGACTCTTCTTACTGTCTATGTTTTGAACTTTACCTGTGAGACCAGTTTTAGATTCCAGTGCTTCACTTCAGGTTTGCTGTATCCCTTGGACTTTCTTATTGACGATGAAACACAGAAATTGCATCGGAATTAAATACAAAAGGCACAATCCCGACTTAAGTACAAGAAGACTGACTCTTCTTACATTCTAAGATTTGATCCTTTCCTGTGAGACCAGTTTAAGATTCCGATGCTTCACTTTAGGTTTACTGTAACCCTTGGACCTTCTTATTGACGATGAAACACAGAAATTACATCGGAATTAAATACATAAAGTACAATGCCGACTTAAGTACAAGATGACTGACTCTTCCCACTGTCTATTTTTTGACCCATTCCTGTGAGACCAGTTTTAGATTCCGAATCTTCACTTCAGGTTTACTGTATCGCTTAGACCTGCATATTGACGATGAAACACAGAAATTGCATCGGAATTAAATATAAAGCGCACAATGTCGACTAAAGTAAAAGAAGACGGACTCTTCTTACTGTATATGTTTTGAGCCTTTCCTGTGAGACCAGTTTCAGATTCCAATGCTTCACTTCATGTTTAGTGTATCTCTTGAACATTCTTATTGACGATAAAACACAGAAATTGCATCGGAATTAAATAAGATAGGCAAAATGCCGAGTTAAGTACAGGAAGACTGACTCAATGCTTTGAAAGTTTCCTGTGAAAACAGTTTTAGATTCCGATGCTTCACTTCAAGTTTACTGTATTCCTTGGACCTTGTTATTGACGACGAAACACAGAAATTGCATCGGGATTAAATTGAAAAGGCGTAACGCCGACTTAAGTACAAGAAGACTGACTCTTCTTACTGTCTATGTTTTTAACCTTTCCTGTGAGACCAGTTTTAGACTCCGATGCTTTACTTTAATTTTTCTATATCCCGTGGACTTTCTTATTGACTATGAAACACAGAAATTGCATTGGAATTAAATACAAAAGGCACAATGCGGTCATTAGTACAAGAGGACTGACCCTTCTTACGGTCTATGATTTGAGCCCTTCCTGCGAGATCAGTTTTAGATTCCGATGCTTCACTTCAGGTTTAATTATATCCCTTGGACCTTCTTACTGTCGATGAAACGCAGAAATTGCATCGGAATCAAATACAAAAGGCACAATGCCGACTCAAGCACAAGAGGACTGACTCTTCTTTCATTCTATGATTTGAGCCTTTCCTGTGAGACCAGTATTAGATATCGATGCTTCACTTCAGGTTCATTGTATCCCTTCGACATTCATATGGACTATGAAACACAAAAACTGCATCGGAATTAAATACAAAATGCACAGTATCGATGTAAGTACAAGATGGCTGAGTCTTCTTCCTGTAAAAGTTTTGAGCCTTTCCTGTGTGACCAGTTTTAGATTCCGAAGCATCATTTCAGTTTTACTGTATCCCTTGGACCTTCTTATTGACGATGAAACACAGAAATTGCATCGGAATTAGAAACAAAACGCACAATGCTGACTAAAGTAAAAGAAGACGGACTCTTCTTACTGTCTATGATTTAAGCCTTTCCTGTGAGACCAGTTAAAATTTCCGATGCTTCACTTCTGGTTTACTGTATCCCGTGGACATTCGTATTGACGATGAAACACAGAAATTGCATCGGATTTAAATGCAAAAGGCACAATGCCGACTTAAGTACAAGAAGACTGACTCTTCTTACTGTCTATGTTTTGAACTTTTACTGTGAGACCAGTTTTAGATTCCGATGCTTCTCTTCAGGTTTACTGAATCCCTTGGACCTTCTTCTTGACGATGAAAGACAGAAATTGCATCAGAATTAAATACAAAAGGCACAATGCTGACTTAAGTTGATGAAGACTGACTCTTCTTACATTCTATGATTTGAGCCATTCCTGTGAGACCAGTTTTAGATTTCGATGCTTCACTTCAGGTTTACTGTATCCCTTGGATCTTCTTATTGACGATGAAGCACAGAAATTGCATCGGAATTAAATACAAAAGTCACAATGCCCACTTGAGTACAAGAGGACTGACTCCTCTTACTTTCTATGATTAGAGCACTGCCTGCGAGATCAGTTTTAAATTCTGATGCTTCACTTCACGTTTACTGGATCCATTGGACCTTCTTACTGACGATGAAAGGCAGAAATTGCATCGGAATTAAATACAAGAGCACAATGCCGACTTAAGTACAACAGAACTAACTCTTCTTACATTCTATGATTTGAGCCTTGCCTGTGAGAGCAGTTTTACATATCGATGCTTCACTTCAGGTTTACTGTATCACTTGGACCTTTATATTGACTATGAAACAAAAAAATTGCATCGGGATTAAATACAAAATGCACAATGCCGATGTAAGCACAAGAAGTCTGAGTCTTCATCTAGTATAAGTTTGAGCCTTTCCCATGTGACCAGTTTCAGATTCCGAAGCATCACTTCAGGTTTACAGTATCCCTTGGACTTTCTTATTGACGATTAAACACAGAAATTGCGTTGGAATTAAATACAAAAAGCACAAGGCCGACTTAAGTAGAAGAACACTGACTCTTCTTACTGTCTATGATTTGAACCTTTCCTGTAAGACCAGTTTTAGATTCCTAATCTTTACTTCAGGTTTACTGTATTTCCTTGACTTTCTTATTGACGATGAAACAAAGAAATTGCATCGGAATAAAATACAGTACGCACAATGACTTCTTAAGTACAAGAAGACTGGCTCTTCTTACTGTCTCAGTTTTGAGCCTTTCCTGTGAGACCAGTTTTAGATTCCGAATCTTCACTTCAGGTTTACTGTATTACTTAGACCTTCATATTGACGATGAAACACAGAAATTGCATCGGAATTAAAAACAAAACGCACAATGCTGACTAAAGTAAAAGAAGATTGACTCTTCTTACTGTCTATGTTTTGAGCCTTCCCTGTGATACCAGTTTTAGATTCCGATGCTTCACTTCAAGTTTATTGTATCCCTTGGACATTCTTATTTACGATGAAACACAGAAATTGCATCGGAATTAAATAAGAAAGGCAAAATGCCGACTTAAGTGCAAGAAGACTGACTCCTATTACTCTCTATGCTTTGAACCTTTCCAGTGAGACCAGTTTAAGATTCCGATGCTTCACTTTAGGTTTACTGTAACCCTTGGACCACCTTATTGACGATGAAACACAGAAATTACATCGGAATTAAATACATAAAGTACAGTGCCGACTTAAGTACAAGATGACTGACTCTTCTTACTGTCTACGTTTTGAACTTTACCTGTGAGACCAGTTTTAGAATCCAGTGCTTCACTTCAGGTTTGCTGTATCCCTTGGACCTTCGTATTGACGATGAAACACAGAAATTGCATCGGAATTAAATTCAAAAGGCACAATCTCGACTTAAGTACAGGAAGACTGACTCTTCTTACATATAATGATTTGAACCTTTCCTGTGAGACCAGTTTAAGATTCCGATGCTTCACTTTAGGTTTACTGTAACCCTTGGACCACCTTATTGACGATGAAACAAACAATTACATCGGAATTAAATACATAAAGTACAATGCCGACTTAAGTACAAGATGACTGACTCTTCTTACTGTCTATGTTTTGAATCATTCCTGTGAGACCAGTTTTAGATTCCGAATCTTCACTTCAGGTTTACTGTATTCCTCGGACCTTGTAATTGACGATGAAACACAGAAATTGCATCGGGATTAAATACAAAAGGCGTAACGCCGACTTAAGTACAAGAAGACTGACTCTTCTTACTGTCTATGTTTTGAACTTATCCTGTGAGACCAGTTTTAGATTCCAGTGCTTCACTTCAGTTTTACTGTATCCCTTGGACCTTTTAACTGACGATGAAACACAGAAATTACATCGGAATTAAATACATACAGCACAATGACGTCTTAAATACAAGAAGACTGACTCTTCATACTTTCTATGTTTTTAACCTTTCCTGTGAGACCAGGTTTAGATTCCAATGCTTTACTTTAGGTTTTCTATATCCCTTGGACTTTCTTATTGACTATGAAACACAGAAATTGCATCGGAATTAAATACAAAAGGCACAATGTCGACTTTAGTACAAGAGGAATGACTCTTCTTACTGTCTATGTTTTGAATCATTCCTGTGAGACCAGTTTTAGATTCCGAATCTTCGCTTCAGGTTTACTGTATCGCTTAGACCTTCATATTGACGATGATACACAGAAATTGCATCGGAATTAAATACAAAGCGCACAATGTCGACTAAAGTAAAAGAAGACGGACTCTTCTTACTGTATATGTTTTGAGCCTTTCCTGTGAGACCAGTTTTAGATTCTGATGCTTCACTTCATGTTTAGTGTATGCCTTGGACATTCTTATTGACGATAAAACACAGTAATTGCATCGGAATTAAATAAGATAGGCAAAATTCCGACTTAAGTACAGGAAGACGACTCAAGCTTTGAACTTTTCCTGTGAGACCAGTATTAGATTCCGAAGCTTGACTTCAGGTTTACTGTATCCCTTGGACCTCCGTACTGTCGATGAAACGCAGAAAGTGCATCGGAATCAAATACAAAAGGCAAAATGCCGACTTAAGTACAAGAGGACTGACTCATCATTCATTCTATGATTTCAGCCTTTCCTGTGAGACCAGTTTTAGATTCCGATGCTTCACTTCAGGTTCATTGTATCCCTTGGACCGTCATTTTCACTATAAAACACAAAAATTGCATCGGAATTAAATACAAAATGCACAATGTCGATGTAAGTACAATAAGATTGAGTCTTCTTCCTGTATAAGTTTTGAGCATTTCCTGTGTGACCAGGTTTAGATTCCGAAGCATCATTTCAGATTTACTGTATCCCTTGGACCTTCTTACAGACGATGATACACAGAAATTGCATCTTAATTAAATACAACAGGCACAATGCCGACTTAAGTACATGAGGCCTGACTCTTCTTACATTCTATGATTTGGACATTTCCTGTGGGACCAGTTTTAGATTCCGATCCTTAATTTCAGGTTTTCACTATCCGTTGGATCCTCATATTAACGATGAAACAGAGAAATTACATCGGAAATAAATGCAAAAGGCAATATGATGACCTAAGTACAAGTGGACTGACTCTTCTTAGTGTCTATGTTTTGAACCTTACTTGTGAGACTAGTCTTTGATTCTTATGCTTCACTTCAGGTTTTCTGTATCCCTTCGACCTTTATATTGACGATGAAACACAGAAATTGCATCGAAATTAAAAACAAAAAGTACAATGTAGATGTAAGTACAAAAAGACTGACTCTTCTTCCTGTATATGTTTTGAGCCTTAACTGTGAGACCAGTTTTAGATTCCGATGCTACACTTCAAGTTTATTGTATCCCTTGGACATTCTTATTGACGATGAAACACAGAAATTGCATCGGAATTAAATAAGAAAGGCAAAATGCCGACTTAAGTGCAAGAAGACTGACTCCTATCACTCTCTATGCTTTGAACCTTTCCAGTGAGACCAGTTTTAGATTCCGATGCTTCACTTCAGGTTTACTGTATTCCTTGAACCTTGTTATTGACGCTGAAACACAGTAATTGCATCGGAATTAAATACAAAAGGCACAATGCCGACTTAAGTACAAGATGACCGACTCTTCTTACTGTCTATGTTTTGAACTTTACCTGTGAGACCAGTTTTAGATTCCAGTGCTTCACTTCACGTTTGCTGTATCCCTTGGACCTTCGTATTGACGATGAAACACAGAAATTGCATCGGAATTAAATACAAAAGGCACAATCTCGACTTAAGTACAGGAAGACTGACTCTTCTTACTGTCTATGTTTTTAACCTTTCCTGTGAGACCAGATTTAGATTCCGATGCTTTACTTTAGGTTTTCTATATCCCTTGGACTTTCTTATTGACTATGAAACACAGAAATTGCATCGGAATTAAATACAAAAGGCACAATGCCGACTTTAGTACAAGAGGACTGACTCTTCTTACTGTCTATGTTTTGAATCATTCCTGTGAGACCAGTTTTAGATTCCGAATCTTCACTTCAGGTTTACGGTATCGCTTAGACCTTCATATTGACGATGATACACAGAAATTGCATCGGAATTAAATACAAAGCGCACAATGTCGACTAAAGTAAAAGAAGACGGACTCTTCTCACTGTATATGTTTTGAGCCTTTCCTGTGAGACCAGTTTTAGATTCTGATGCTTCACTTTATGTTTAGTGTATGCCTTGGACATTCTTATTGACGATAAAACACAGAAATTGCATCGCAATTAAATAAGATAGGCAAAATTCCGACTTAAGTACAGGAAGACTGACTCAATGCTTTGAACCTTTCCTGTGAGACCAGTATTAGATTCCGAAGCTTCACTTCAGGTTTACTGTATCCCTTGGCTCTTCATATTGACTATGAAACACAGAAATCGCATCGGAATTAAATACAAAATGCACAATGTCGATGTAAGTACAATAAGATTGAGTCTTCTTCCTGTATAAGTTTTTAGCCTTTCCTGTGTGACCAGATTTAGATTCCGAAGGATCATTTCAGGTTTACTGTATCCCTTGGACCTTCTTATAGACGATGAAACACAGAAATTGCATCTTAATTAAATACAACGGGCACAATGCCGCCTTAAGTACAAGAGCCCAGACACTTCTTACACTCTATGATTTGGACATTTCCTGTGGGACCAGTTTTAGATTCCGATCCTTAACTTCAGGTTTTCAGTATCCGTTGGATCCTCATATTAACGATGAAACAGAGAAATTGCTTCGGAATTAAATGCAAAAGGCAATATGATGACTTAAGTACAAGTAGACTGACTCTTCTTAGTGTCTATGTTTTGAACCTTACCTGTGAGACTAGTCTTTGATTCCTATGCTTCACTTCAGTTTTTCTGTATCCCTTCGACCTTTATATTGACGATGAAACACAGAAATTGCATCGAAATTAAATACAAAAGGCAAAATGCGTAATTAAGTGCAAGAAGACTGACTCTTCTTACTGTCTATGTTTTGAGCATTTCCTGCGTGACCAGATTTAGATTCCAATGCTTCACTTCAGATTTACTGTATCCCTTAGACCTTCATATTGACGATAAATCACAGAAATTGCATCGGAATTAAATACAAAACGCACAATGACGAGTTAAGTACAAGAAGTCTGGCTGTTCTTACTGTCTATGTTTTGAGCCTTTCCTGTGAGACCAGTTTTAGATTCCGATGCTTCACCTCAGGTTTACTGTATCCCTTTGACTTTCATATTGACTATGAAACACAGAAATTACATCGGAATTAATTACAAAATGCACAATGCCGATGGAAGTACAAGAAGACTGAGTCTTCTTCCTGTATAAGTTTTGAGCCTTTCCTGTGTGGCCAGTTTTAGGTTCCGAAGTTTCACTTAAGGTTTACTGTATCCCTTGGCTCTTCATATTGACGATGAAACACAGAAATTGCATCGGAATTAAATACAAAAGGCACAATGCTGACTTATGTACAAGAGGACTGACTCTTCTTACATTCTATGTTTTGAGCCTTTCCTGTGAAATCAGTTATAGATTCCGATGCTTCACATCAGGTTTACTGTATACCTTGGATCTTCATATTGACTGTGAAACACAGCAATTGCATCGGATTTAAATACAAAAACAGAAAGCCAATTTAAGTCCAAGAGGACTGACTATTCTTACTGTCTATGATTTGATCCTTTCCTGTGAGATTAGTTTTAGATTCTGATGCTTCACTTCAGGTTTACTGTAACTCTTAGACCTTCATATTGACGATGAAACACAGATATTGCATCGGAATAAAATACAAAACGCACAATCTCAACTAAAGTACAAGAAGACTGGCACTTCATACTCTCTATGTTTTGAACCTTTCCTGTGAGACCAGTTTTAGATTACGATGCTTCACTTCAGGTTTACTGTATCCTTTGTACCTTCATATTGACTATGAAACACAGAGGTTGCATCGGAATTAAATACAAAACGCACAATGCCGACTTAAGTACCAGAGGACTGACTCTTCTTACATTCTATGATTTGAGCATTTTCTGTGAGACCAGTATTCTATATCGATGCTTCACTTGAGGTTTACTGTATCCCTTGGAGTTTCTTATTGACGATGAATCGCAGAAATTGCATCGGAATTAAATACAAAACGCACAATGCCGACTTAAGTACAAGGGGACTGACTCTTCTTACTGTCTATGTTTTGAACCTTTCCTGTGAGCCCCGTTTTAGATTCCGGTGCTTCACATCAGGTTTACTGTATCCCTTGAACCTTCTTATTGACGACGAAGCAGGAAATTGCATCGGAATTAAATACAAAAGGCACAATGACGACTTAAGTACAAGAAGACTGGCTCTTCTTACTGTCTAAGTTTTGAGCCATTCCTGTGAGATCAGTTTTAGATTCCGATGCATCACTTCAGGTTCACTGTATCCGTTGGACCTTCAAGTTGACTATGAAACACAGAAATTGCATCGGAATTAATTACAAAATGCTGAATGCCAATGTAAGTAGAAGAAGAGTAAGTCTTCTTAGTGAATAAAACTTTAGCCTTTCCGGTGTGACCAGTTTTAGATTCCGAAGCTTCACTTCAGATTTACTGTATCCCCTGGACCTTCTTATTGACGATGAAACACAGAAATTGCATACGAATTAAGCACAAAAGGAACAATGCCGACTTAAGTACAAGAAGACTGATTTATCTTACTGCCTATGTTTTGGACTCTCCCTGTGAGAACAGTTTTAGATTCCGATGCTTCACTTCAGGTCTACTGTATCGCTTGGATCTTCTCACTGAGGATAAAATACAGAAATAGCATCGGAATTAAATACAAAATGCACAATGCCGACTTAAGTACATGAATACTGACTCTTATACTGTCTATGTTTTGAACCTTTCCTGTGAGACCAGTTTTAAATTCCGATGCTTAACTTTAGGTTTACTGTATCCCTTGGACCTCTTTGTTGACTATGAAACTCAGAAATTGCATCGTAATTAAATACAAAACTCACATTGACGACTTAAGTACAAGAAGACCGGCTCTTCTTACTGTCTATGTTTTGAGCCTTTCCTGTGAAATCAGTTTTAGATTCTGATGCTTCACATCAGCTTTACTGTACACCTTGAATCTTCATGTTGACGGCGAAACACAGAAACTGCATCGGATTTAAATACAAAAGCAGAATGCCGATTTAAGTCCAAGAGGACTGTCTATTCTTACTGTCTATGATTTGATCCTTTCCTGTGAGACCAGTTTTAGATTCTGATGCTTCACTTTAGGTTTACTGTATCGCTTAGACCTTCACATTGACGATGAAACACAGAAATTATATCGGAATTATTTACAAAACGCACAATCCCAACTAAAGTACAAGAAGACTAGCACTTCTTACTGTCTATGTTTTGAGCCTTTGCTGTGAGACCAGTTTTAGATTCCGATGCTTCACTTCAGGTTTACTGTATCCCTTGGACCTTCTTGTTGACGATGAAACACAGAAATGGCATCGGAATTAAATACAGAACGTACAATGCCGACTTAAGTACAAGAAGACTGACTCTTCTTACTGTCTATGTTTTTAACCTTTCCTGTGAGACCAGTCTTAGATTCCAATGCTTTACTTTAGGTTTTCTATGTCCCTTGGACCTTCTTATTGACTATGAAACAGAGAAATTGCATCGGAATTAAATACAAAAGGCACAATGCCGACTTTAGTACAAGAGGACCGACTCTTCTTACGTTCTATGATTTGAGCCTATCCTGCGAGATCAGTTTTAGATTCCGATGTTTCACTTCAGATTAATTATATCCCTTGGACCTTCTTACTGACGATGAATTACAGAAATTACATCGGAATTAAATACAAAATGCACAATGCCGATGGAAGTACAAGAAGACTGAGTCTTCTTCCTGTATAAGTTTTGAGCCTTTCCTGTGTATCCCGTTTTAGGTTCCGAAGTTTCACTTAAGGTTTACTGTATCCCTTGGACCTTCATATTGACTATGAAACACAGAAATTGCATCGGAATTAAATACAAAACTCACAATGTCGGCTTAAGTACAAGAGGACTGACTCTTCTTACATTCTATGATTTGAGCCTTTTCTGTGAGACCAGTTTTACATTTCGATGCTTCACTTGAGGTTTACTGTATCCCTTGGAGTTTCTTATTGACGATGAAAAGCAGAAATTGCATCGGAATTAAATACAAAACGCACAATGCCGACTTAAGTACAAGGGGACTGACTCTTCTTACTGTCTATGTTTTGAACCTTTCCTGTGAGACCAGTTTTAGATTCCGGTGATTCACATCAGGTTTACTGTATCCCTTGAACCTTCTTATTGACGATGAAGCAGGAAATTGCATCGGAATTAAATACAAAAGGCACAATGCCGACTTAAGTACAAGAGGACTGACTCTTCTTACATTCTATGATTTGAACCATTCCTGTGAAACCAATTTCAGATTCCGATGCTTCACTTCAGGTTTTCTGTATCCCTTATACCTTCATACTGACGATGAAACACAGAAATTGCATTGGAATTAAATAAAAATGGCAAAGTGCCGACTTAAGTAATGGAAGACTGACTCTTCTTACTGTCTATGTATTGAGCATTTCCTGTGTGACCAGTTTTCGATTCCGATGCTTCACTTCAGTTTTACTGTATTCCTTAGACCTTCATATTGACCATGAAACACAGAAATTGCATCAGAATTAAATACAAAACGCACAATAACGACTTAAGTACAAGAAGACTGGCACTTCTTCTCGTATAAGTTTGAGTCTTTCCTGCGTGACCAGTTTCAGATTCCGACGCTCCACTTCAGGTTAACTGTATCGCTTGGACCTTCTCATTGAGGTTAAAATACAGAAATAGCATCGGAATTAAATACAAAACGCAAAATGCCGCATTAAGTACAAGAAGACTGACTCTTCTTACTCTCTATGTTTTGGACCTTTCCTGTGAGACCAGTTTTAGATTCCGATGCTTCACTTCAGGTTTACCGTATCCCTTGGACCTTCTTACTGACGATGAAACACAAAAATTGAATCGGAATTAAATACAAAAGGCACAATGCCGACTTAAGTACAAGAACACTAACTCTTCTTACTCTCTATGTTTTTGAAAATTACCTGTGAGCCCAGTTTTAGATTTCGATGCTTCACTTCAGGTTTACTGTATCCCTTATGCCTTCTTATTGACGATGAAACACAGAAATTGCATCCGAATTAAATACAAACGGCACAATGCCGACTTCAGTACGACAAGACTGACTCTTCTTACATCCTTTGTTTGAACCATTCCTGTGAGACGAGTTTTAGATTTCGATGCTTCCCTTCAGGTTTTCTGTATCTTTTGGACCAGCATATTGACGATGAAACACAGAAATTGCATCGGAATTAAATACAAATGGAAAAATGATGTCTTAAGAACAAGAAGACTGACTCTTCTTACAGTCTATGTTTGACCATTTCCTGTGTGATCAGTTATAGATTCCGATGCTTCACTTCAGGTTTACTGTATTCCTTGGACCTTGTTATTGACGATGAAACACAGAAATTGCATCGGGATTAAATACAAAAGGCGTAACGCCGACTTAAGTACAAGAAGACTGACTCTTCTTACTGTCTATGTTTTTAACCTTTCCTGTGAGACCAGTTTTCGATTCCGATGCTTTACTTTAGGTTTTCTATATCCCTTGCACCTTCTTATTGACTATGAAACACAGAAACTGCATCGGAATTAAATACAAAAAGCACAATGCCGACTTTAGTACAAGAGGACTGACTCTTCTTACGATCTATGATTTTTGCCCTTCCTGCGAGATCAGTTTTAGATTCCGATGCTACGCTTCAGGTTAATTATATCCCTTGGACCTTCTTACTGACGATGAAACGCAGAAATTGCATCGGAATCAAATACAAAAGGCACAATGCCGACTCAAGTACAAGAGGACTGACTCTTCTTTCATTCTATGATTTGAGCCTTTCCTGTGAGACCAGTCTTAGATATCGATGCTTCACTTCAGGTTCATTGTATCCCTTGGACCTTCATATTAACTATGAAACACAAAAATTGCATCGGAATTAAATACAAAATGCACATTGTCGATGTAAGTACAAGAAGGCTGAGTCTTCTTCCTGTATAAGTTTTTAGCCTTTCCTGTGTGACCAGTTTTAGATTCCGCAGCATCATTTCAGTTTTACTGTATCCCTTGGACCTCGTTATTGACGATGAAACACAGAAATTGCATCTTAATTAAATACAACAGGCACAATGCAGACATATGTACAAGAGGCCTCACTCTTCTTACATTCTATGATTTGGACATTTCCTGTGGAACCAGTTTTAGATTCCGATCCTTAACTTCAGGTTTTCAGTATCCGTTGGATCCTCATATTAATGATGAAACAGTGAAATTGCATCGGAATTAAATGCAAAAGGCAATATGATGACTTAAGTACAAGTAGACTGATTCTTCTTAGTGTTTATGTTTTGAACCTTACCTGTGAGACTAGTCTTTGATTCCTATGCTTCCCTTCAGGTTTTCTGTATCCCTTCGATCTTTATATTGACGATGAAAAACAGAAATTGCATCGGAATTAAATACAAAATGCACAATGCCGACTTAAGTACATGAATACTGACTCTTATACTGTCTATGTTTTGAACCTTTCCTGTGAGACCAGTTTTAAATTCCGATGCTTAACTTTAGGTTTACTGTATCCCTTGGACCTCTTTGTTGACTATGAAACTCAGAAATTGCATCGTAATTAAATACAAAACTCACATTGACGACTTAAGTACAAGAAGACCGGCTCTTCTTACTGTCTATGTTTTGAGCCTTTCCTGTGAAATCAGTTTTAGATTCTGATGCTTCACATCAGCTTTACTGTACACCTTGAATCTTCATGTTGACGGCGAAACACAGAAACTGCATCGGATTTAAATACAAAAGCAGAATGCCGATTTAAGTCCAAGAGGACTGTCTATTCTTACTGTCTATGATTTGATCCTTTCCTGTGAGACCAGTTTTAGATTCTGATGCTTCACTTTAGGTTTACTGTATCGCTTAGACCTTCACATTGACGATGAAACACAGAAATTACATCGGAATTACTTACAAAACGCACAATCCCAACTAAAGTACAAGAAGACTAGCACTTCTTACTGTCTATGTTTTGAGCCTTTGCTGTGAGACCAGTTTTAGATTCCGATGCTTCACTTCAGGTTTACTGTATCCCTTGGACCTTCTTGTTGACGATGAAACACAGAAATGGCATCGGAATTAAATACAGAACGTACAATGCCGACTTAAGTACAAGAAGACTGACTCTTCTTACTGTCTATGTTTTTAACCTTTCCTGTGAGACCAGTCTTAGATTCCAATGCTTTACTTTAGGTTTTCTATGTCCCTTGGACCTTCTTATTGACTATGAAACAGAGAAATTGCATCGGAATTAAATACAAAAGGCACAATGCCGACTTTAGTACAAGAGGACCGACTCTTCTTACGTTCTATGATTTGAGCCTATCCTGCGAGATCAGTTTTAGATTCCGATGTTTCACTTCAGATTAATTATATCCCTTGGACCTTCTTACTGACGATGAATTACAGAAATTACATCGGAATTAAATACAAAATGCACAATGCCGATGGAAGTACAAGAAGACTGAGTCTTCTTCCTGTATAAGTTTTGAGCCTTTCCTGTGTATCCCGTTTTAGGTTCCGAAGTTTCACTTAAGGTTTACTGTATCCCTTGGACCTTCATATTGACTATGAAACACAGAAATTGCATCGGAATTAAATACAAAACTCACAATGTCGGCTTAAGTACAAGAGGACTGACTCTTCTTACATTCTATGATTTGAGCCTTTTCTGTGAGACCAGTTTTACATTTCGATGCTTCACTTGAGGTTTACTGTATCCCTTGGAGTTTCTTATTGACGATGAAAAGCAGAAATTGCATCGGAATTAAATACAAAACGCACAATGCCGACTTAAGTACAAGGGGACTGACTCTTCTTACTGTCTATGTTTTGAACCTTTCCTGTGAGACCAGTTTTAGATTCCGGTGATTCACATCAGGTTTACTGTATCCCTTGAACCTTCTTATTGACGATGAAGCAGGAAATTGCATCGGAATTAAATACAAAAGGCACAATGCCGACTTAAGTACAAGAGGACTGACTCTTCTTACATTCTATGATTTGAACCATTCCTGTGAAACCAATTTCAGATTCCGATGCTTCACTTCAGGTTTTCTGTATCCCTTATACCTTCATACTGACGATGAAACACAGAAATTGCATTGGAATTAAATAAAAATGGCAAAGTGCCGACTTAAGTAATGGAAGACTGACTCTTCTTACTGTCTATGTATTGAGCATTTCCTGTGTGACCAGTTTTCGATTCCGATGCTTCACTTCAGTTTTACTGTATTCCTTAGACCTTCATATTGACCATGAAACACAGAAATTGCATCAGAATTAAATACAAAACGCACAATAACGACTTAAGTACAAGAAGACTGGCACTTCTTCTCGTATAAGTTTGAGTCTTTCCTGCGTGACCAGTTTCAGATTCCGACGCTCCACTTCAGGTTAACTGTATCGCTTGGACCTTCTCATTGAGGTTAAAATACAGAAATAGCATCGGAATTAAATACAAAACGCAAAATGCCGCATTAAGTACAAGAAGACTGACTCTTCTTACTCTCTATGTTTTGGACCTTTCCTGTGAGACCAGTTTTAGATTCCGATGCTTGACTTCAGGTTTACCGTATCCCTTGGACCTTCTTACTGACGATGAAACACAAAAATTGAATCGGAATTAAATACAAAAGGCACGATGCCGACTTAAGTACAAGAACACTAACTCTTCTTACTCTCTATGTTTTTGAAAATTACCTGTGAGCCCAGTTTTAGATTTCGATGCTTCACTTCAGGTTTACTGTATCCCTTATGCCTTCTTGTTGACGATGAAACACAGAAATTGCATCCGAATTAAATACAAACGGCACAATGCCGACTTCAGTACGACAAGACTGACTCTTCTTACATCCTTTGTTTGAACCATTCCTGTGAGACGAGTTTTAGATTTCGATGCTTCCCTTCAGGTTTTCTGTATCTTTTGGACCAGCATATTGACGATGAAACACAGAAATTGCATCGGAATTAAATACAAATGGCAAAATGATGTCTTAAGAACAAGAAGACTGACTCTTCTTACAGTCTATGTTTGACCATTTCCTGTGTGATCAGTTATAGATTCCGATGCTTCACTTCAGGTTTACTGTATTCCTTGGACCTTGTTATTGACGATGAAACACAGAAATTGCATCGGGATTAAATACAAAAGGCGTAACGCCGACATAAGTACAAGAAGACTGACTCTTCTTACTGTCTATGTTTTTAACCTTTCCTGTGAGACCAGTTTTCGATTCCGATGCTTTACTTTAGGTTTTCTATATCCCTTGGACCTTCTTATTGACTATGAAACACAGAAACTGCATCGGAATTAAATACAAAAAGCACAATGCCGACTTTAGTACAAGAGGACTGACTCTTCTTTCGATCTATGATTTGTGCCCTTCCTGCGAGATCAGTTTTAGATTCCGATGCTACGCTTCAGGTTAATTATATCCCTTGGACCTTCTTACTGACGATGAAACGCAGAAATTGCATCGGAATCAAATACAAAAGGCACAATGCCGACTCAAGTACAAGAGGACTGACTCTTCTTTCATTCTATGATTTGAGCCTTTCCTGTGAGACCAGTCTTAGATATCGATGCTTCACTTCAGGTTCATTGTATCCCTTGGACCTTCATATTAACTATGAAACACAAAAATTGCATCGGAATTAAATACAAAATGCACATTGTCGATGTAAGTACAAGAAGGCTGAGTCTTCTTCCTGTATAAGTTTTTAGCCTTTCCTGTGTGACCAGTTTTAGATTCCGCAGCATCATTTCAGTTTTACTGTATCCCTTGGACCTCGTTATTGACGATGAAACACAGAAATTGCATCTTAATTAAATACAACAGGCATAATGCAGACATATGTACAAGAGGCCTCACTCTTCTTACATTCTATGATTTGGACATTTCCTGTGGAACCAGTTTTAGATTCCGATCCTTAACTTCAGGTTTTCAGTATCCGTTGGATCCTCATATTAATGATGAAACAGTGAAATTGCATCGGAATTAAATGCAAAAGGCAATATGATGACTTAAGTACAAGTAGACTGATTCTTCTTAGTGTTTATGTTTTGAACCTTACCTGTGAGACTAGTCTTTGATTCCTATGCTTCCCTTCAGGTTTTCTGTATCCCTTCGATCTTTATATTGACGATGAAACACAGAAATTGCATCGGATTTAAATACAAAAACAGAATGCCGATTTAAGTCCAAGAGGACTGTCTATTCTTAGTGTCTATGATTTGATCCTTTCCTGTGAGACCAGTTATAGATTCTGATGCTTCACTTCAGGTTTACTGTAACTCTTAGACCTTCATATTGACGATGAAACACAGAAATTGCATCGGAATTAAATACAAAATTCAGAATCTTAACTAAAGTACAAGAAGACTGGCACTTCATACTGTCTATGTTTTTAACCTTTCCTGTGAGACCAGTTATAGATTACGATGCTTCACTTCATGTTTACTGTATACCTTGCACCTTCATATTGACTATGAAACACAGAAATTGCATCGGAATTAAATACAAAACGCACAATCTTAACTAAAGTACAAGAAGACTGGCTTTTCATACTGTCTATGTTTTTAACCTTTCCTGTGTGACCAGTATTAGATTCCGAAGTTTCACATCAGGTTTACAGTATCCCTTGGCTCTTCATATTGACGATGAAACACAGAAATTGCATCGGAATGAAATACAAAAGGCATAACGCGACTTAAGTACAAGAAGACTGACTCTTCTTACTGTCTATGCTTTGATCTTTTCCTGTGAGACCAGTTTTAGATTCCGATGCTTTACTTTAGGTTTTCTATATCCCTTGGACCTACTTATTGACTATGAAACATAGAAATCGCATCGGAATTAAATACAACAGGCACAATGCCAACTTAAGTACAAGACGACTGTTTCTTCTTACTGTCTATGCTTTGAACCTTTCCTGTGAGACTAGTATTAGATTCCGATGCTTCACTTCAGGTGTACTGTATCCGGTGGACCTTCTTATGGGCGGTGAAACACAGAAATCGCATCGGAATTCAAAACAAAACTCACAATGCCGCCTTAAGTACAAGAAGACTGACTCTTCTTACATTCTATGATTTGAGCCTTTCCTGTGAGACCTGTTTTAGATATCGATGTCTCACGTCAGGTTTACTGTATCCTTTTGACCTTCTAATTGACGATGAAATACAGAAATTGCATCGGAACTAAATACAAAAGGCACAATGCCGACTTTAGAAGAAGAGGACAGGCTCTTCCTACTGTCTATGTTTGAACGTTTCCTGTGAGACCAGTTTTAGATTCCGATGTATCACTTTAGGATTACTGTATCCCTTGGACCTTCTTATTGACGATGAAACACAGAAATTGCATCGGGATTAAATACAAAACGCACAATTCCCACTTAAGTACAAGAAGACTGACTCTTCTTACTGTATATGTTTTGAACCTTTCCTGTGAGACCAGTTTTAGATTCCAATGCTTCACTTCGTGTATACTGTATCCCTCGGACCTTCTTATTGACAATGAAACACAGAAATTGCATCGGAATGAAATACAAAAGGCATAACGCGACTTAAGTACAAGAAGACTGACTCTTCTTACTGTCTATGCTTTGATCTTTTCCTGTGAGACCAGTTTTAGATTCCGATGCTTTACTTTAGGTTTTCTATATCCCTAGGACCTACTTATTGACTATGAAACATAGAAATCGCATCGGAATTAAATACAACAGGCACAATGCCAACTTAAGTACAAGACGACTGTTTCTTCTTACTGTCTATGCTTTGAACCTTTCCTGTGAGACTAGTATTAGATTCCGATGCTTCACTTCAGGTGTACTGTATCCGGTGGACCTTCTTATGGGCGGTGAAACACAGAAATCGCATCGGAATTCAATACAAAACTCACAATGCCGCCTTAAGTACAAGAAGACTGACTCTTCTTACATTCTATGATTTGAGCCTTTCCTGTGAGACCTGTTTTAGATATCGATGTTTCACGTCAGGTTTACTGTATCCTTTTGACCTTCTAATTGACGATGAAATACAGAAATTGCATCGGAACTAAATACAAAAGGCACAATGCCGACTTTAGAAGAAGAGGACAGGTTCTTCCTACTGTCTATGTTTGAACGTTTCCTGTGAGACCAGTTTTAGATTCCGATGTATCACTTTAGGATTACTGTATCCCTTGGACCTTCTTATTGACGATGAAACACAGAAATTGCATCGGGATTAAATACAAAACGCACAATTCCCACTTAAGTACAATAAGACTGACTCTTCTTACTGTATATGTTTTGAACCTTTCCTGTGAGACCAGTTTTAGATTCCAATGCTTCACTTCGGGTATACTGTATCCCTCGGACCTTCTTATTGACAATGAAACACAGAAATTGCATCGGAATTAGATACAAAAGGCACAATGCCGACCTAAGTACAAGAAGACTGACTCTTCTTACTGTCTATGTTTTGAACCTTTCCTGTGAGACCAGTTTTAGATTCCGACGCATCACTTCAGGTTTACTGTATCCCTTGGACCTTCTTATTGACGATGAAACACAGAAATTGCATCGGAATTAAATACAAATAGGCACAATGCCGACATAAGTACAAGAGTACTGACTCTTTTTACATTCAATGATTTGAGCCTTTCCTGTGAGACCAGTTTCAGATTCCGGTGCTTCCCTTCATGATTACTGTATCCCTTGGACCTTCTTATTGACGATGAAACACAGACACTGCATCGGAATTAAATACAAAACTCACAATGCCGCCTTAAGTACAAGAAGGCTGACTCTTCTTACTGTCTACGCTTTGAACCATTCCTGTGAGACCAGTTTTAGATTCCGATAGTTCACTTCATGTTTTCTGTACACCTTGGACCTTCTTGTCGACGATGAAACACAGTAATTGCATCGAAATTAAATACAAAAGGCAAAATGCCGACTTCAGTACAAGAGGACTGACTCTTCTTACATTCTATGATTTGAGCCTTTCCTGTGAGACCAGTTTTAGATATCGATGTTTCACGTCAGGTTTACTGTATCCCTTTGACCTTCTAATTGACGATGAAACACAGAAATTGCATCGGAGGTAAATACAAAGGGCACAATGCCGACTTTAGTAGAAGAGGACAGACTCTTCCTACTGTCTATGTTTGAACGTTTCCTGTGAGACCAGTTTTAGATTCCGATGTTTCACTTTAGGATTATTGTATCCCTTGGACCTTCTTATTGACGATGAAACACAGAAATTGCATCGGGATTAAATACAAAAGGCACAATGCAGACTTAAGTACAAGAAGACTGACAATTCTTACTGTCTATGTTTTGAACCTTTCCTGTGAGACCAGATTTAGATTCCGATGCTTCACTTTATGTATACTGTATCCCTCGGTCCTTCTTATTGACAATGAAACACAGAAATTGCATCGTAATTAGATACAAAAGGCACAATGCCGACCTAAGTACAAGAAGGCTGACTCTTCTTACTGTCTATGCTTTGAACCATTCCTGTGAGGTCAGTTTTGATTCCGATACTCTACGTCAGGTTTACTGTATCCCTTGGATCTTCTTGTTGACGATTAAACACAGAAATTGCATCGTAATTAAATACAAAAGGCACAATGCCGACATAAGTTAAAGAGGACTGACTCTGCATACTGTCTATATTTGAACCTTTCCTGTGAGACCACTTTTAAATACCGATGCTTCACTTCAGGTTTACTGTATCTCTAGGACCTTCTTATTGACGATGAAACACAGAAATTGCATCGGAAATAAATACAACAGGCACAGTGCCAACTTACGTACAAGACGACTGACTCTTCTTTCTGTCTACGCTTTGAACCATTCCTGTGAGACCAGTTTTAGATTCCGATGCTTCACTACAGGTTTACTGTATCCCTCGGACATTCTTATTGACGATGGAACACAGTAATCGCATCAGAATTAAATACAAAATGCACAATGCCGACTTAAGTACAAGAGGACTGACTCTTCTTACACCCTATATTTTGAGCCTTTCCTGTGAGACCAGAGTTAGATATCGATGCTTCACTTCAGGTTTACTGTATCGCTTGGACGTTCTTATTGACGATGAAACACAAAAATTGCATCGGAATTAAATACAAAAGGCGCAATGCCGACTTAAGTACACGAAGACTGACTGTTCTTACTGTCCATGATTTGAACCTTTCCTGTGAGAGAAATTTTAGATTCCGATAGTTCACTTCATGTTTTCTGTACACCTTGGACCTTCTTGTTGACGATGAAACACAGTAATTGCATCGAAATTAAGTACAAAAGGCAAAATGCCGACTTCAGTACAAGAGGACTGACTCTTCTTACATTCTATGATTTGAGCCTTTCCTGTGAGACCAGTTTTAGATATCGATGTTTCACGTCAGGTTTACTGTATCCCTTTGACCTTCTAATTGACGATGAAACACAGATATTGCATCGGAACTAAAAACAAAGGGCAAAATGCCGACTTCAGAGGAAGAGGACAGGCTCTTCCCACTCTCTATGTTTGAACGTTTCCTGTGAGACCAGTTTTAGATTCCGATGTTTCACTTTAGGATTACTGTATCCCTTGGACCTTCTTATTGACAATGAAACACAGAAATTGCATCGGAATTAGATACAAATGTCACATAGCCGACCTAAGTACAAGAAGACTGACTCTTCTTACTGTCTATGTTTTGAACCTTTCCTGTGAGACCAGTTTTTGATTCCAATGCTTCACTTCAGGTATACTGTATCCCTCGGACCTTCTTATTGACAATGAAACACAGAAATTGCATCGGAATTAGATACAAAAGGCACAATGCCGACCTAAGTACAAGAAGACTGACCCTTCTTACTGTCTATGTTTTGAACCTTTCCTGTGAGACCAGTTTTAGATTCCGATGCATCACTTCAGGTTTACTGTATCCCTTGGACCTTCTTATTTACGATGAAACACAGAAATTGCATCGGAATTAAATACAAAAGGCACAATGCCGACTTACGTAGAAGAGGACTGACTCTTCTTACATTCTAAGATTTTAGCCTTCCCTGTGAGACCAGTTTAGGTACCGATGCATCACTTCAGGTTTACTGTATCCCATGGACCTTCTTATTGACGATGAAGCACAAAAATTGCATCGGAATTAAATACAAAAGGCACAATGCCGACTTAAGTACACGAAGACTGACTCTTCGTACTGTCCATGATTTGAACCCTTCCTGTGAGAAAAGTTTTAGATTCCGATAGTTCACTTCATGTTTTCTGTACGCCTTGGACTTTCTTGTTGTCGATGAAACACAGTAATTGCATCGAAATTAAGTCCAAAAAGCAAAATGCCGACTTCAGTACAAGAGGACTGACTCTTCTTACATTCTATGATTTTAGCCTTTCCTGTGAGACCAGTTTAGATTCCGATGCTTCACTTCAGGTTTACTGTAATCCTTGGACCTTTTTAATGACGATGAAACACAGAAATTGCAACATAATTAAATACCAAAGGCACAATGCCGACTTAAGTACAAGAAGACTGACTATTCTTACTGTCTAAGATTTGAACCTTTCCTGTGAGGTCAGTTTTAGATTCCGATACTTAACTTCAGGTTTACTGTATCCCTTGGAACTTCTTGTTGACGATTAAACACAGAAATTGCATTGTAATTAAATACAAAAGGCATAATGCCGACATAAGTTAAAGAGGACTGACTCTGCATACTGTCTATGTTTGAACCTTTCCTGTGAGACCACTTTTAGATACCGATGCTTCACTTCAGGTTTACTGTATCCCTAGGACCTTCTTATGGACGGTGAAACACAGAAATCGCATCGGAATTCAATACAAAACTCACAATGCCGCCTTAAGTACAAGAAGACTGACTCTTCTTACTGTCTACGCCTTGAACCCTTCCTGTGAGACCAGTTTTAGATTTCGATGCTTCACTACAGGTTTACTGTATCCCGCGGACATTCTTATTGACGATGAAACACAGAAATTGCATCGGAAATAAATACAAAATGAACAATGCCGACTTAAGTACAAGAGGACTGACTCTTCTTACACTCTATGATTTGAGCCTTTCCTGTGAGACCAGTTTTAGATTCCGATAGTTCACTTCATGTTTTCTGTAAACCTTGGACCTTCTTGTTGACGATGAATCACAGTAATTGCATCGAAATTAAATACAAAATGCAAAATGCCGACTTCAGTACAAGAGGACTGACTCTTCTTACATTCTATGATTTGAGCCTTTCCTGTGAGACCAGTTTTAGATATCGATGTTTCACGTCAGCTTTACTGTATCCCTTTGACCTTCTAATTGACGATGAAACACAGAAATTGCATCGGAGATAAATACAAAGGGCACAATGCCGACTTTAGTAGAAGAGGACAGACTCTTCCTACTGTCTATGTTTGAACGTTTCCTGTGAGACCAGTTTTAGATTCCGATGCTTCACTTTAGGATTACTGTATCCCTTGGACCTTCTTATTGACGATGAAACACAGAAATTGCATCGGGATTAAATACAAAAGGCACA
This sequence comes from Schistocerca serialis cubense, assembly GCF_023864345.2. Classification (NCBI taxonomy): domain Eukaryota; kingdom Metazoa; phylum Arthropoda; class Insecta; order Orthoptera; family Acrididae; genus Schistocerca; species Schistocerca serialis. Next base: position 472,400 of record NW_026047549.1, read on the forward strand.
ATGCAGACTTAAGTACAAGAAGACTGACAATTCTTACTGTCTATGTTTTGAACCTTTCCTGTGAGACCAATTTTAGATTCCGATGCTTCACTTTATGCATACTGTATCCCTCGGTCCTTCTTATTGACAATCAAACACAGATATTGCATCGGAATTAGATACAAAAGGCACAATGCCGACCTAAGTACAAGAAGACTGACTCTTCTTACTGTCTATGCTTTGTACCTTTCCTGTGAGGTCAGTTTTAGATTCCGATACTTAACGTCAGGTTTACTGTATCCCTTGGATCTTCTTGTTGACGATTAAACACAGAAATTGCATCGTAATTAAATACAAAAGGCACAATGCCGACATATGTTTAAGAGGACTGACTCTGCATACTGTCTATGTTTGAACCTTTCCTGTGAGACCACTTTTAAATACCGATGCTTCACTTCAGGTTTACTGTATCCCTAGGACCTTCTTATTGACGATGAAACACAGAAATCGCATCGGAATTCAATACAGAACTCACAATGCCGCCTTAAGTACAAGAAGACTGACTCTTGTTACTGTCTACGCCTTGAACCCTTCCTGTGAGACCAGTTTTAGATTTCGATGCTTCACTACAGGTTTACTGTATCCCGCGGACATTCTTATTGACGATGAAACACAGAAATCGCATCGGAAATAAATACAAAATGAACAATGCCGACTTAAGTACAAGAGGACTGACTCTTCTTACACTCTATGATTTGAGCCTTTCCTGTTAGACCAGTTTTAGATTCCGATAGTTCACTTCATGTTTTCTGTAAACCTTGGACCTTCTTGTTGACGATGAATCACAGTAATTGCATCGAAATTAAATACAAAATGCAAAATGCCGACTTCAGTACAAGAGGACTGACTCTTCTTACATTCTATGATTTGAGCCTTTCCTGTGAGACCAGTTTTAGATATCGATGTTTCACGTCAGCTTTACTGTATCCCTTTGACCTTCTAATTGACGATGAAACACAGAAATTGCATCGGAGGTGAATACAAAGGGCACAATGCCGACTTTAGTAGAAGAGGACCGACTCTTCCTACTGTCTATGTTTGAACGTTTCCTGTGAGACCAGTTTTAGATTCCGATGCTTCACTTTAGGATTACTGTATCCCTTGGACCTTCTTATTGACGATGAAACAAAGAAATTGCATCGGGATTAAGTACAAAAGGCACAATGCAGACTTAAGTACAAGAAGACTGACAATTCTTACTGTCTATGTTTTGAACCTTTCCTGTGAGACCAGTTTTAAATTCCGATGCTTCACTTTATGCATACTGTATCCCTCGGTCCTTCTTATTGACAATGAAACACAGAAATTGCATCGGAATTAGATACAAAAGGCACAATGCCGACCTAAGTACAAGAAGACTGACTCTTCTTACTGTCTATGCTTTGTACTTTTCCTGTGAGGTCAGTTTTAGATTCCGATACTTAACGTCAGGTTTACTGTATCCCTTGGATCTTCTTGTTGACGATTAAACACAGAAATTGCATCGTAATTAAATACAAAAGGCACAATGCCGACATATGTTAAAGAGGACTGACTCTGCATACTGTCTATGTTTGAACCTTTCCTGTGAGACCACTTTTAAATACCGATGCTTCACTTCAGGTTTACTGTATCCCTAGGACCTTCTTATTGACGATGAAACACAGAAATTGCATCGGAAATAAATACAACAGGCACAATGAAAACTTAAGTGCAAGACGACTGACTCTTCTTACTGTCTATGCTTTGAACCTTTCCTGTGAGACCAGTTTTAGATTCCGATGCTTCACTTCAGGTTTACTGTATCCGGTGGACCTTCTTATGGACGATGAAACACAGAAATCGCATCGGAATTCAATATCAAACTCACAATGCCGCCTTATGTACAAGAAGACTGACTCTTCTTACTGTCTATGCTTTAAACCTTTCCTGTGAGACCAGTTTTAGAATCCGATGCTTCACTTCAGGTTTACTTTATCCCAAGGACCTTCTTATTGACGATGAAACACAGAAATTGAATCAGAATTAAATACAAATAGCACAATGCTGACTTAAGTACAAGAAGACTAACACATCTTATTGTCTATGGTTTGATCCTTTCCTGTGAGACCAGTTTAAAATTCCGATTCCTCACTTCAGGTTTACTGTATCCCTTGGACACACCTATTGACGCTGAAACACTGAAATTGTATCGGAATTGAATACATAAGGCACAATGCAGACTTAAGTACAAGAAGACTGACTCTTCGTACAGTCTATGCTTTGAACCTTTCCTGTGAGACCAGTTGTAGATTCCGATGCTTCACTTCAGGTTAACTGTATCCCTCGGACCTTCTTATTGACGATGATACACAGAAATTGCATCGGAATTAAATACAACAGGCACAATGCCAACTTAAGTACAAGACGACTGACTCTTCTTACTGTCTATGCTTTGAACCTTTCCTGTGAGACCAGTATTAGATTCCGATGCTTCACATCAGGTTCACTGTATCCGTTGGACCTTCTTATGGCTGGTGAAACACAGAAATCGCATCGGAATTCAATACAAAACTCACAATGCCGCCCTAAGTACAAGAAGACTGACTCTTCTTACTGTCTACGCTTTGAACCCTTCCTGTGAGACCAGTTTTAGATTCCGATGCTTCACTACAGGTTAACTGTATCCCTCGGACATTCTTATTGACGATGAAACACAGAAATTGCACCGGAATTAAGTACAATATGCACAATGCCGACTTAAGTACAAGAGGACTGTCTCTTCTTACACTCTATGATTTGAGCCTTTCCTGTGAGACCAGTTTTAGATATCGATGTTTCACGTCAGGTTTACTGTATCCCTTTGACCTTGTAATCGACGATGAAACACATAAATTGCATCGGAACTAAATACAAAGGGCACAATGCCGACTTAAGTACAAGAAGACTGACTCTTCTTACTGTCTATGTTTTGAACCTTTCCTGTGAGACCAGTTTTAGATTCCGATGCTTCACTTCAGGTATACTGTATCCCTCGGACGTTCTTATTGACAATGAAACACAGAAATTGCATCGGAATTAGATACAAAAGGCACAATGCCGACCTAAGTACAAGAAGACTGACTCTTCTTACAGTCAATGTTTTGAACCTTCCCTGTGAGACCAGTTTTAGATTCCAATGCATCACTTCAGGTTTACTGTATCCCTTGGACATTCTTATTGAGAATGAAACACAGTAATTGCATCGGAATTAAATACAAAAGGCACAATGCCGACTTAAGTACAAGAGGACTGACTCTTCTTACATTCTATGATTTTAGCCTTTCCTGTGAGACCAGTTTAGATTCCAATGCTTCACTTCTGGTTTACTGTAATCGTTGGACCTTTTTATTGTCGATGAATCACAGAAATTGCATCGGAATTAAATACCAAAGGCACAATGCCGACTTAAGTACAAGAAGACTGACTCTTCTTACTGTCTATGTTTTGAACCTTTCCTGTGAGGTCAGTTTTAGATTCCGATACTTAACTTCAGGTTTACTGTATACCTTGGACCTTCTTATTGACGATTAAACACAGAAATTGCATCGTAATTAAATACATAAGGCACAATGCCGACTTAATTACAAGATGACTGACTCTTCGTAGAGTCTATGCTTTAAACCTTTCCTGTGAGACCAGTTTTAGATACCAATGCTTCGCCTCAGGTATACTGTATCCCTCGGACCTTCTTATTGACAATGATACACAGAAATTGCATCGGAATTACATACAAAAGGCACAATGCCGACCTAAGTGCAAGAAGACTGACTCTTCTTACTGTCTATGTTTTGAACCTTTCCTGTGAGACCAGTTTTAGATTCCGATGCATCACTACAGGATTACTGTATCCCTTGGACCTTCTTATTGTCGATGAAACACAGAAATTGAATCGGAATTAAATACAAAAACACAATGCCGACTTAAGTACAAGAGGACAGACTCTTCTTTCATTCTAAGATTTTAGCCTTTCCTGTGAGACCAGTTTCAGATTCCGATGCTTCACTTCAGATTTACTATAATCCTTGGACCATCTTATTGACGATTAAACACAGAAATTGCATCGTAATTAAATACAAAAGGCACAATGCCGACAGAAGTTAAAGAGGACTGACTCTGCATACTGTCTATGTTTGAACCTCTCCTGTGAGACCACTTTTAGATTTCGATGCTTCACTTCAGGTTTGCTGTATCCCTAGGACCTTCTTATTGACGATGAAGCACAGAAATTGCATCGGAATTAAATACAACAGGCACAATGCCAACTTAAGTACAATAAGACTGACTCTTCTTACTGTCTATGCTTTGAACCTTTCCTGTGAGACCAGTTTTAAATTCCGATGCTTCACTTCAGGTTTACTGTATCTGGTGCACTTTCTTATGGACGGTGAAACACTGAAATTGCATCGGAATTCAATACCAATCTCACAATGCCGCCTTATGTACAAGAAGACTGACTCTTCTTACTGTCTATGCTCTAAACCTTTCCTGTAAGACCAGTTTTAGATTCCGATGCTTCACTTCAGGTTTACTGTATCCCATGGACCTTCTTATTGACGATGAAACACAGAAATTGAATCGGAATTAAATACAAATGGCACAATGCCGACTTAAGTACAAGAAGTCTAACACAACTTATTGTCTATGGTTTGATCCTCTCCTGTGAGACCAGTTTTAGATTCCGATGCCTCACATCAGGTTTACTCTATCCCTTGGACATTCTTATTGACGATGAAACACAGAAATTGCATCGGAATTAAATACATAAGGCACAATGCCGACTTAAGTTCAAGAAGACTGACTCTTCGTACAGTCTATGCTTTGAACCTTTCCTGTGAGACCTTTTTAGATTCCGATGATGCACATCAGGTTTACTGTATCCCTTGGACTTTCATGATGACTACGCAACACAGAAATTGCATCAGAACTATATACAAAATGCACAATGCCGATGAAAGTATAAAAAGGCTGATTCTTTGACCTGTATCTGTTTTAAGCCTTTCCTGTGTGACCAGTTTTAGTTTCCGATGATTCAGTTGAAATTTTCTGTATCCCTCAGACCTACATATTGACGATTAAACACAGGAATTGCATCGAAATTAAATACAAAACGCACAATGTCGACTTAAGTACAAGAAGACTTACTCTTCTTACTGTCTATGTTTGAACCTTTCGTGTGAGACCAGTTTTAGATTCCGATGCTTCACTTCAGGTTTACTGTATCCCTTGGACCATCTTATTGGCGATGAAACACAGAAAATGCAACGGAAGTAAATACAAAAGGCAAAATGCCGACTTAAGTACAAGAAGATTGACTCTTCTTACTGTCTATGTTTGTACCTTTCCTGTGAGACCAGTTTTAGATTCCGATGCTTCACGTCAGTTTTACTGTATCCCTCGGACCTTCTTATTGACGATGAAACACAGAAACTGCATCGGAATTAAATACAAAACTCATAATGCCGCCTTAAGTACAAGAAGACTGACTCTTCTTACTGTCTGCGCTTTGAACCATTCCTGTGAGACCAGTTTTAGATTCCGATAGTTCACTTCATGTTTTCTGTACACCTTGGACTTTCTTGTTGACGATGAAACAGAGTAATTGCATCGAAATTAAATACAAAAGGCAAAATACCTACTTCAGTACAAGAGGACTGACTCTTCTTACATTCTATGATTTGAGCCTTTCCTGTAAGACCAGTTTTAGATATCGATGTTTCACGTCAGGTTTACTGTATCCCTTTGACCTTGTAATTGACGATGAAACACATAAATTGCATCGGAACTAAATACAAAGGGCACAATGCCGACTTTAGTAGAAGAGGACAGGCTCTTCCTACTGTCTATGTTTGAACGTTTCCTGTGAAACCAGTTTTAGATTCCGATGTTTCACTTTAGGATTACTGTATCCGTTGGTCCTTCTTATTGACGATGAAACACAGAAATTGCATGGGGATTAGATACAAAAGGCATAATGCCGACCTAAGTACAAGAAGACTGACTCTTCTTACTGTCAATGTTTTGAACCTTCCCTGTGAGACCAGTTTTAGATTCCGATGCCTCACTTCAGAGTTACTGTATCCCTTGAACATTGTTATTGACGATGAAACACAGAAATTGCATCGGAATTAAATACATAAGGCACAATGCCGACTTAAGTACAAGATGACTGACTCTTCGTACAGTCTATGCTTTGAACCTTTCCTGTGAGACCATTTTTAGAATCTGATGATGCACTTCAGGTGTACTGTATCCCTTGGACTTTCATATTGACTACGAAACTCAGAAATTGCATCGGAACTAAATACAAAATGCAAAATGCCGATGTACGTACAAAAAGACTGATTCTTTGACCTGTATCTGTTTTAAGCCTTTCCTGTGTGACCAGTTTTAGTTTCCGATGATTCAATTCTAGTTTACTGTATCCCTTAGACCTTCATATTGACGATGAAAAACAGGAATTGCGTCGGAACTAAAGACAAAACGCACAATGTCGACTTAAGTACAAGAAGACTGACTCTTCTTACTGTCTATGTTTGAACCTTTCGTGTGAGACCAGTTTTAGATTCCGATGCCTCACTTCAGAGTTACTGTATCCCTTGAACATTGTTATTGACGATGAAACACAGAAATTGCATCGGAATTAAATACATAAGGCACAATGCCGACTGAAGTACAAGAAGACTGGCTGTTCTTACTGTCTATGTTTTGAACTTTTTCTGTGAGACCAGTATTAGGTTCCGATGCTTCACTTCAGGTTTACTGTATCCCTTGGACTTTCGTATTGACGATGAAACACAGAAATTGCATCGGAATTAAATACAAAATGCGCAATGCCGACTTAAGTACAAGAGTACTGACTCTTCTTACTTTGTATCATTTGAGCCTTTCCTGTGAGACCAGTTTCAGATTCGGATTCCTCACTTCAGGTTTACGGTATCCCTTGGACCTTCTTATTGACTATGAAACGGAGAAATTGCATCGGAATTAAATACAAAAGGCACATTGCCGACATAAGTACAAGATGACAGACTCTTCTTACTGTCTATGCTTTGAACCTTTCCTGTGAGACCAGTTTTAGATTCCGATGCTTAACTTCAGGGTTACTGTATTCCTTGGACCTTCTTATTGACGATGAAACACAGAAATGGCGTAAGAATTATATACAAAAGGCACAATGCCGACTTAAGTACAAGAATACTGCCTCTTCTTACATTCTATGATTTGAGCCTTTCCGGTGAGACCAGAGTTAGATATCGATGCTTCACTTCAGGTTTACTGTATCCCTTGGACCTACTTATTGACGATGAAACACAGAAATTGCATCGGAATTAAATACAAAAGGCTCATTCTCGACATAAGTACAAGAAGACTGACTCTTCTTACTGTCTATGAATTGAGCCTTTCCTGTGAGACCAGTTTTAGATTCCGATGCATCACTTCAGGTTTACTGTATCCCTTGGACCTTCCTATTGACGATTAAACACAGAAATTGCATCGGAATTAAACACAAAAAGCAAAATGCCGACTTAAGTTCAAGAGGACTAACTCTTCATAGTGTCCTTGTTATGAACCTTTCCTGTGAGACCAGTTTTAGATTTCGATGCTTCACTTCAGGTTTACTGTATCCCTTGGACCTTCTAATTGAGGATGAAACACAGAAATTGCGTCGGAATTAAACACAAAAGGCACAATGCCGTCTTAAGTACAAGAAGACTGACTCTTCTTACTGTCTATGTTTTGAACCATTCCTGTGAGACCATTTTTTGAAACCGATGCTTAACTTCAGGTTTACTGTATCCCCTGGACCTTCTTATTGACGATTAAACACAGAAATTGAATCGGAATTAAATACAAAGGGCACAATGCCGACATAATTTCAAGAGGACTGACTCTGTATACTGTCTATGTTTTGAACCTTTCCTGTGAGACCAGTTTTAGATTCCGATGCTTCACTTCAGGTTTACTGTATCCGGTGGACCTTATTGACGATGAAACATAGAAATTGCATCGGAATAAAATACAAAACCCACATTGCCGACTTAAGTAGAAGAAGACTGACTCTTCTTACTGTCTATGATTTGTACCTTTCCTGTGAGACCAGTTTTAGATTCTGATGCTTCACTTCAGGTTTACTGTATCCCTTGGACCTTCGTATTGATGATGAAACACAGAAATTGCATGGAAATTAAATACTAATGGCACAATGCTGGCTTAAGTACAAGAAGACTAACTCTTCTAACTGTCTATGGTTTGAACCTTTACTGTGAGACCAGTTTTAGATTCCGATGCCTCACTTCATGTTTGCTGTATCCCTTGGACCTTCTTATTGACGATGAAACACAGATATTGCATCGGAATTAAATACATAAGGCACAATGCCGACTTAAGTACAAGAAGACTGACTCTCCGTACTGTCAATGCTTTGAACCCTTCCTGTGAGACCAGTTTTAGGTTCCGATGCTTCACTTCAGGTTTACTGTATCCCTTTGACCTTCTTATTGACGCTCAGACACAGAAATTGCATCGGAATTAAATACAAAAGGCACAATGACGACTTAAGTACAAGAGGACTGACTCCTCTAACATTCTATGATTTGAGCCTTTCCTGTGAGACCAGCGTTAGATATCGATGCTTCACTTCAGGATTACTGTATCCCTTGGACCTACTTATTGACGATGAATCACAGAAATTGCATCGGAATTGAATACAAAATGCACATTCCCGACTTAAGTACAAGACGACTGACTCTTCTTACTGTCTATGAGTTGAGCCTCTCCTGTGAGACCAGTTTTAGATTCCCATGCTTCACTTCAGGTTTACTGTATCCCTTGGACCTTCTTATTGACGATGAAACACAGAAATTGCATCGGAATTAAATACATATGGCACAATGCTGACTTAAGTACAAGAGGACTAACTCTTCTTACTGTCTATGGTTTGAACCTAAACTGTGAGACCAGTTTTAGATTCCGCTGCCTCACTTCAAGTTTACTGTATCCCTTGGACCTTCATATTGACTATGAAACACAGAAGTTGCATCGGAATTAAATACAAAATGCACAATGCCGATGTAAGTACAAAAAGACTGACTCTTCTTCCTGTATACGTTTTAAGCCTTTCCTGTGACCAGTTTTAGATTCCGATGTTTCAATTCAAGTTTACTGTATCCTTTAAACCTTCATTTTGACGATGAAACGCAACAATTGCTTCGGAATTAAATACAAAACGCACAATGTCGACTTAAGTACAAGAAGAGAGGCTCTTCTTACTGTCTATGTTTTGAACCTTTCCTGTGAGACCAGTATTAGATTACGATGCTTCACTTCTGGTTTACTGTATCCCTTTTACCTTCTTATTGACGATGAAACACATAAATATCATCTTAATTAAATACAAAATTCACAATGCCGATTTAAGTACAAGAACACTGACTCTTCTTACTGTCTATGATTTTGACCCTTTCCTGTGAGACCAGTTTTAGATTCCGATCCTTCACTTCAGGTTTACAGTGTCCCATGGTTCTTCTTATTGTCGATGAAACACAGAAATTGCATCGGAATTAAATACAAAACGCACATTGCCGACTCAAGTACAAGAGTATTGACTCTTCTTACATTCTATGATCTGAGCCCTTCCTGTGAGACCAGTTTTAGATTCCGATGCCTCACTTGAGGTTTACTGTATCCCATGGACCTTCTTATCGACGATGAAACACAGAAACTGCATCGGAAATAAATACAAAAGGGACAATGCCGACTTAAGTTCAAGAGGACTGACTCTTCATACTGTCTAAGATTTGAAACTTTCCTGTGAGACCAGTTTCATTTTACGATGCTTCACTTCAGTTTTACTGTATCCCTGGGACCTTCATATTGACTACGAAACGTAGAGATTGCATCGGAACTAAATACAAATTGCACAATGCCGCTGTAAGTACAAAAAGATTGATTTATTGTCCTGTATCTGTTTTGAGCCTTTCCTGTGTGATTAGTTTTAGTTTCCGATGTTTCAATTTAAGTTTACTGTATCCCTTAGACCTACATATTGACGATGAAACATAGAAATTGCTTCGGAATTAAATACAAAACGCACAATGTCGACTTAAGTACAAGAAGACTGGCTGTTCTTACTGTCTATGTTTTGAACTTTTTCTGTGAGACCAGTATTAGGTTCCGGTGTTTCACTTCAGGTTTACTGTATCCCTTGCACCTTCTTATTGACGACGAAACGGAGAAATTGCTTCGGAATTAAATACAAAAGGCACAATGCCGACTTAAGTACAAGAAGAATAACTTTGCTTACTGTGTATGTTTTGAACCTTTCCTGTGAGACCAGTTTTAGATTCCGATGCTTAACTTCAGGTTTACTGTCTCCCTTGGACCTTCTAATTGACGATGAAACACAGAAATTGCATTGGGATTCAATACAAAAAACACAATGCCGACTTAAGTACAAGAGTACTGACTCTTCTTACTTTGTATCATTTGAGCCTTTCCTGTGAGACCAGTTTCAGATTCGGATTCCTCACTTCAGGTTTACGGTATCCCTTGGACCTTCTTATTGACGATGAAACGGAGAAATTGCATCGGAATTAAATACAAAAGGCACATTGCCGACATAAGTACAAGAAGACAGACTCTTCTTACTGTCTATGCCTTGAACCTTTCCTGTGAGACCAGTTTTAGATTCCGATGCTTCACTTCAGGTTTACTGTATTCCCTGGACCTTCTTATTTTCGATGAAACGCTGAAATTGCATCGGAATAAAATACAGAAGGTACAATGCCGACTTATGTGCAAGAAGACAGACTCTTCTCACATTCCATGATTTGAGCCTCTCCTGTGAGACCAGTTTTAGATTCCGATGCTTCACTTCAGGTTAACTGTATCCCTTGGACCTTCTTATTGACGATGAAACACAGAAATTTTATCGGAATTAAATACAAAAGGCACATTGCCGACATAAGTACAAGAAGACTGACTCTTCTTACTTTCTATGCTTTGAACCTTTCCTGTGAGACCAGTTTTAAATTCCGATGCTTCACTTCAGGTTTACTGTATACCTTGGACCTTCTTATTGATGACGAAACACAGAAATGGCGTCCGAATTATATACAAAAGGCACAATGTCGACTTAAGTACAAGAATACTGACTCTTCTTACATTCTATGATTTGAGCCTTTCCTGTGAGACCAGAGTTATATATCGATGCTTCACTTCGGGATTACTGTGTCCCTTGGACCTACTTATTGATGATGAAACACAGAAATTGCATCAGAATTAAATACAAAAGGCACATTCCAGACTTAAGTACAGGAAGACTGACTCTTCTTACTGTCACCGAGAGAGGTGGCGCAGTGGTTAGCACACTGGACTCGCATTCGGGAGGACGACGGTTCAGTCCCGTCTCCGGCCATCTTGATTTAGGTTTTCCGCGATTTCCCTAAATCGCTTCAGGCAAATGCCAGGATGGTTCTTTTGAAAGGGCACGGCCGATTTCCTTCCCCATCCTTCCCTCACCCGAGCTTGCGCTCCGTCTCTAATGACCTCGTTGTCTACGGGACGTTAAACACTAATATTCTCCTCTTCCTCTTCTTACTGTCTATGAATTGAGCTTTTCCTGTGGGACCAGTTTTACATTCCGATGCTTCACTTCAGGTTTACTGTATTCCTTGGACCATCTTATTAACGATGAAACACAGAAATTGCAACGGAATTAAATACAAAAGGCACAATGCCGACTTAAGTACAAGAGGACTGACTCTTCTTACATTCTATGATTTGAGCCTTTCCTGTGAGACCAGAGTTAGATATCGATGCTTCACTTCAGGTTTACAGTATCCCTTGGACCTACTTTTTGACGATGAAACACAGAAATTGCATTGGAATTCAATACAAAAAACACAATGCCTACTTAAGTACAAGAAGACTGACTTTGCTTACTGTGTGTGTTTTGAACCTTTCCTGTGAGACCAGATTTAGATTCCGATGCTTCACTTCACGTTTACTGTGTCCCTTGGACCTACTTATTTTCGATGAATCACTGAAATTGCATCGGAATAAAATACAAAAGGCACAATGCCGACTTAAGTACCAGAGGACTGACTCTTCTTACATTCTATGATTTTAGCCTTTCCTGTGAGACAAGTTTAGATTCCGATGCTTCACTTCTTGTTTACTGTATCCCTTGGACCATCTTATGGACGATGAAACACAGAAATTGCAACGGAATTAAATACAAAAGGCACAATGCCGACTTAAGTACAAGAGGACTGACTCTTCTTACATTCTATGATTTGAGCCTTTCCTGTGAGACCAGAGTTAGATATCGATGCTTCACTTCAGGTTTACTGTGTCCCTTGGACCTTCTTATTTTCGATGAAACACAGAAATTGCATCGTAATTAAATACATAAGGCACAATGCCGACTGAAGTACAAGATGACTGACTCTTCGTACAGTCAATGCTTTGAACCTTTCCTGTGAGACCAGTTTTAGATTCCGATGATGCACTTCAGGTTTACTGTATCCCTTGGACATTCATATTGACTACGAAACATAGAAATTGCATCGGAACTTAATACAAAATGCACAATGCCGATGTATGTACAAAAAGACTGATTCTTTGTCATGTATCTGTTTTGAGCCTTTCCTGTGTGATTAGTTTTAGTTTCCGATGTTTCAATTTAAGTTTACTGTAACCCTTAGACCTTCATATTGACGATGAAACACAGGAATTGATTCGGAATTAAATACAAAACGCACAATGTCGACTTAAGTACAAGAAGACTGGCTGTTCTTACTGTCTATGTTCTGAACTTTTTCTGTGAGACCAGTATTAGGTTCCGATGCTTCACTTCAGGTTTACTGTATTCCTTGGACCTTCTAATTGACGATGAAACACAGAAATGGCGTAAGAATTATATACAAAAGGCACAATGCTGACTTAAGTACAAGAATACTGACTCTTCTTACATTCTATGATTTGAGCCTTTCCGGTGAGACCAGAGTTAGATATCGATGCTTCACTTCAGGTTTACTGTATCCCTTGGACCTACTTATTGACGATGAAACACAGAAATTGCATCGGAATTAAATACAAAAGGCTCATTCCCGACATAAGTACAAGAAGACTGACTCTTCTTACTGTCTATGAATTTAGCCTTTCCTGTGGGACCAGTTTTAGATTCCGACGCTTCACTTCAGGTTTACTGTATCCCATGGACCTTCCTATTGACGATTAAACACAGAAATTGCATCGGAATTAAACACAAAAGGCAAAATGCAGACTTAAGTTCAAGAGGACTAACTCTTCATAGTGTCTATGTTTTGAACCTTTCCTGTGAGACCAGTTTTAGATTCCGATGCTTCACTTCAGGTTTACTGTAGCCCTTGGACCTTCTTATTGGCGAAGAAACATAGAAATTGCATCGGAATTAAATACAATAAGGACAATGCCGACTTAAGTACAAGAAGACTGACTCTTCTTCCTGTCACCGAGCGAGGTGGCGCAGTGGTTAGCACACTGGACTCGCATTCGGGAGGACGACGGTTCAATCCCGTCTCCAGGTTTTCCGCGATTTCCCTAAATCGCTTCAGGCAAATGCCGGGATGGTTCTTTTGAAAGGGCACGGCCGATTTCCTTCCCCATCCTTCCCTCACCCGAGCTTGCGCTCCGTCTCTAATGACCTCGTTGTCGACGGGACGTTAAATACTAATATCCTCCTCCTCCTCTTCTTACTGTCTATGAATTGAGCTTTTCCTGTGGACCAGTTTTACATTCCGATGCTTCACTACAGGTTTACTGTATTCCTTGGACCATCTTATTAACGATGAAACACAGAAATTGCAACGGAATTAAATACAAAAGGCACAATGCCGACTTAAGTACAAGAGGACTGACTCCTCTTACATTCTATGATTTGAGCCTTTCCTGTGAGACCAGAGTTAGATATCGATGCTTCACTTCAGGTTTACAGTATCCCTTGGACCTACTTATTGACGATGAAACACAGAAATTGCATCGGAATTAAATACAAAAGGCATATTCCCAACTTAAGTACAAGAAGACTGACTCTTCTTACTGTCTATGAATTGAGGCTTTCCTGTGAGACCAGTTTTAGATTCCGATGCTTCACGTCAGGTTTACTGTATCCCTTGGACCTTCTTATTGACGATTAAACACAGAAATTGCATCGGAAATAAACACAAAAGGCAAAATGCCGACTTAAGTTCAAGAGGACTGACTCTTCATACTGTCTATGCTTTGAACCTTTCCTGTGAGACCAGTTTTAGATTCCGATGCTTCACTTCAGGTTTACTGTATCCCTTGGACCTTCTAATTGACGATGAAACACAGAAATTGCATTGGAATTCAATACAAAAAACACAATGCCGACTTAAGTACAAGAAGACTGACTTTGCTTACTGTGTATGTTTTGAACCTTTCCTGTGAGACCAGATTTAGATTCCGATGCTTCACTTCACGTTTACTGTGTCCCTTGGACCTTCTTATTTTCGATGAAACACTGAAATTGCATCGGAATAAAATACAGAAGGTACAATGCCGACTTATGTGCAAGAAGACAGACTCTTCTCACATTCCATGATTTGAGCCTCTCCTGTGAGACCAGTTTTAGATTCCGATGCTTCACTTCAGGTTAACTGTATCCCTTGGACCTTCTTATTGACGATGAAACACAGAAATTTTATCGGAATTAAATACAAAAGGCACATTGCCGACATAAGTACAAGAAGACTGACTCCTCTTACTGTCTATGCTTTGAACCTTTCCTGTGAGACCAGTTTTAAATTCCGATGCTTCACTTCAGGTTTACTGTATACCTTGGGCCTCTTATTGACGATGAAACACAGAAATGGCGTCCGAAATATATACAAAAGGCACAATGCCGACTTAAGTACAAGAATACTGACTCTTCTTACATTCTATGATTTGAGCCTTTCCTGTGAGACCAGAGTTAGATATCGATGCTTCACTTCAGGTTTACTGTGTCCCTTGGACCTTCTTATTTTCGATGAAACACAGAAATTGCATCGTAATTAAATACATAAGGCACAATGACGACTTAAGTACAAGATGACTGACTCTTCGTACAGTCTATGCTTTGAACCTTTCCTGTGAGACCAGTTTTAGAATCCGATGATGCACTTCAGGTGTACTGTATCCCTTGGACCTTCATATTGACTACGAAACTCAGAAATTGCATCGGAACTAAATACAAAATGCACAATGCCGATGTACGTACAAAAAGACTGATTCTTTGACCTGTAACTGTTTTAAGCCTTTCCTGTGTGACCAGTTTTAGTTTCCGATGATTCAATTCTAGTTTACTGTATCCCTTAGACCTTCATATTGACGATGAAACACAGGAATTGCATCCGAACTAAAGACAAAACGCACAATGTCGACTTAAGTACAAGAAGACTGACTCTTCTTACTGTCTATGTTTGAACCTTTCGTGTGAGACCAGTTTTAGATTCCGATGCCTCACTTCAGATTTACTGTATCCCTTGAACATTGTTATTGACGATGAAACACAGAAATTGCATCGGAATTAAATACATAAGGCACAATGCCGACTGAAGTACAAGAAGACTGACTCTTCGTACAGTCAATGCTTTGAACCTTTCCTGTGAGACCAGTTTTAGATTCCGATGATGCACTTCAGGTTTACTGTATCCCTTGGACATTCATATTGACTACGAAACATAGAAATTGCATCGGAACTTAATACAAAATGCACAATGCCGATGTAAGTACAAAAAGACTGATTCTTTGTCATGTATCTGTTTTGAGCCTTTCCTGTGTAATTAGTTTTAGTTTCCGATGTTTCAATTTAAGTTTACTGTAACCCTTAGACCTTCATATTGACGATGAAACACAGGAATTGATTCGGAATTACATACAAAACGCACAATGTCGACTTAAGTACAAAAAGACTGGCTGTTCTTACTGTCTATGTTTTGAACTTTTTCTGTGAGACCAGTATTAGGTTCCGATGCTTCACTTCAGGTTTACTGTATCCCTTGGACCTTCGTATTGACGATGAAACACAGAAATTGCATCGGAATTAAATACAAAAGGCACAATGCCGACTTAAGTACAAGAGTACTGACTCTTCTTACTTTGTATCATTTGAGCCTTTCCTGTGAGACCAGTTTCAGATTCGGATTCCTCACTTCAGGTTTACGGTATCCCTTGGACCTTCTTATTGACGATGAAACGGAGAAATTGCATCGGAATTAAATACAAAAGGCACATTGCCGACATAAGTACAAGAAGACAGACTCTTCTTACTGTCTATGCTTTGAACCTTTCCTGTGAGACCAGTTTTAGATTCCGATGCTTCACTTCAGGATTACTGTATTCCTTGGACCTTCTTATTGACGATGAAACACAGAAATGGCGTAAGAATTATATACAAAAGGCACAATGCCGACTTAAGTACAAGAATACCGCCTCTTCTTACATTCTATGATTTGAGCCTTTCCGGTGAGACCAGAGTTAAATATCGATGCTTCACTTCAGGTTTACTGTATTCCTTGGACCTACTTATTGACGATGAAACACAGAAATTGCATCGGAATTAAATACAAAAGGCTCATTCCCGACATAAGTATAAGAAAACTGACTCTTCTTACTGTCTACGAATGCAGCCTTTCCTGTGAGACCAGTTTTAGATTCCGATGCTTCACTTCAGGTTTACTGTATCCCTTGGACCTTCCTATTGACGATTAAACACAGAAAGTGCATCGGAATTAAACACAAAAGGCAAATTGCCGACTTAAGTTCAAGAGGACTAACTCTTCATAGTGTCTATGTTTTGAACCTTTCCTGTGAGACCAGTTTTAGATTCCGATGCTTCACTTCAGGTTTACTGTATCCCTTGGACCTTCCTATTGACGATTAAACACAGAAATTGCATCGGAATTAAACACAAAAGGCACAATGCCGTCTTAAGAATAAGAAGACTGACTCTTCTTACTGTCTATGTTTTGAACCTTTCCTGTGAGACCATTTTTTGAAACCGATGCTTAACTTCAGGTTTACTGTATCCCCTGGACCTTCTTATTGACGATTAAACACAGAAATTGAATCGGAATTAAATACAAAAGGCACAATGCCGACATAAGTTCAAGAGGACTGACTCTGTATACTGTCTATGTTTGGAACCTTTCCTGTGAGACCAGTTTTAGATTCCGATGCTTCACTTCAGGTTTACTGTAGCCCTTGGACCTTCTTACTGGCGAAGAAACACAGAAATTGCATTGGAATTAAATACAAAAAGGACAATGCCGACTTAAGTACAAGAAGACTGACTCTTCTAACTGTCTATGCTTTGAACCTTTCCTGTGAGACAAGTTTTAGATTGCGATGCTTCACTTCAGGTTTACTGTATCCGGTGGACCTTATTGACGATGAAACATAGAAATTGCATCGGAATTAAATACAAAACCCACAATGCCGACTTAAGTAGAAGAAGACTGACTCTTCTTATTGTCTATGATTTGTACCTTTCCTGTGAGACCAGTTTTAGATTCCGATGCTTCACTTCAGGTTTACCGTATCCCTTGGACCTTCTAATTGACGATGAAACACAGAAATTGCATTGGAATTCAATACAAAAAACACAATGCCGACTTAAGTACAAGAAGACAGACTCTTCTCACATTCCATGATTTGAGCCTCTCCTGTGAGACCAGTTTTAGATTCCGATGCTTCTCTTCAGGTTTACTGTGTCCCTTGGACATTCTTATTATCGATGAAACACAGAAATTGCATCGTAATTAAATACATAAGGCACAATGCCGACTTAAGTACAAGATGACTGACTCTTCGTACAGTCTATGCTTTGAACCTTTCCTGTGAGACCATTTTTAGAATCCGATGATGCACTTCAGGTGTACTGTATCCCTTGGACCTTCATATTGACTACGAAACTCAGAAATTGCATCGGAACTAAATACAAAATGCACAATGCCGATGTACGTACAAAAAGACTGATTCTTTGACCTGTATCTGTTTTAAGCCTTTCCTGTGTGACCAGTTTTAGTTTCCGATGATTTAATTCTGCTTTACTGTATCCCTTAGACCTTCATATTGACGATGAAACACAGGAATTGCATCGGAACTAAAGACAAAACGCACAATGTCGACTTAAGTACAAGAAAACTGACTCTTCTTACTGTCTATGTTTGAACCTTTCGTGTGAGACCAGTTTTAGATTCCGATGCCTCACTTTAGATTTACTGTATCCCTTGAACATTGTTATTGACGATGAAACACAGAAATTGCATCAGAATTAAATACATAAGGCACAATGCCGACTGAAGTACAAGAAGACTGACTCTTCGTACAGTCTATGCTTTGAACCTTTCCTGTGAGACCAGTTTTAGATTCCGATGATTCACTTCAGGTTTACTGTACCCCTTGGACATTCATATTGACTACGAAACATAGAAATTGCATCGGAACTTAATACAAAATGCACAATGCCGATGTAAGTACAAAAAGACTGATTCTTTGTCATGTATCTGTTTTGAGCCTTTCCTGTGTGATTAGTTTTAGTTTCCGATGTTTCAATTTAAGTTTACTGTAACCCTTAGACCTTCATATTGACGATGAAACACAAGAATCGATTCGGAATTAAATACAAAACGCACAATGTCGACTTAAGTACAAGAAGACTGGCTGTTCTTACTGTCTATGATTTGAACTTTTTCTGTGAGACCAGTATTAGGTTCCGATGCTTTACTTCAGGTTTACTGTATCCCTTGGACCTTCGTATTGACGATGAAACACAGAAATTGCATCGGAATTAAATACAAAAGGCACAATGCCGAATTAAGTACAAGAGTACTGACTCTTCTTACTTTGTATCATTTAAGCCTTTCCTGTGAGACGAGTTTCAGATTCGGATTCCTCACTTCAGGTTTACGGTATCCCTTGGACCTTCTTATTGACGATGAAACGGAGAAATTGCATCGGAATTAAATACAAAAGGCACATTGCCGACATAAGTACAAGAAGACAGACTCTTCTTACTGTCTATGCTTTGAACCTTTCCTGTGAGACCAGTTTTAGATTCCGATGCTTCACTTCAGGTTTACTGTATTCCTTGGACCTTCTTATTGACGATGAAACACAGAAATGGCGTAAGAATTATATACAAAAGGCACAATGCCGACTTAAGTACAAGAATACTGACTCTTCTTACATTCTATGATTTGAGCCTTTCCGGTGAGACCAGAGTTAAATATCGATGCTTCACTTCAGGTTTACTGTATCCCTTGGACCTACTTATTGACGATGAAACACAGAAATTGCATCGGAATTAAATACAAAAGGCTCATTCCCGACATAAGTACAAGAAGACTGACTCTTCTTACTGTCTATGAATTGAGCCTTTCCTGTGAGACCAGTTTTAGATTCCGATGCTTCACTTCAGGTTTACTGTATCCCTTGGACCTTCCTATTGTCGATTAAACACAGAAATTGCATCGGAATTAAACACAAAAGGCAAAATGCCGACTCAAGTTCAAGAGGACTAACTCTTCATAGTGTCTATGTTTTGAACCTTTCCTGTGAGACCAGTTTTAGATTCCGATGCTTCACTTCAGGTTTACTGAATCCCTTGGACCTTCTAATTGACGATGAAACACAGAAATTGCCTCGGAATTAAATACAAAAGGCACAATGCCGTTTTAAGTGCAAGAATACTGACTCTTCCTACTGTCTATGTTTCCACCATTCATGTGCGACCAGTTATAGATTCCGATGCTTCACTTCAGGTGTACTGTACCCCTTGAACATCCTTATTGACGATGAAACACAGAAATTGCATCGGAATTAAATACAAACCGCACAATTCCGAGTTAAGTACAAGAAGACTGACTCTTCTTACTGTCTATGCTTTGAACCCTTCCTGTGAGACCAGTTTTAGATTCCGATGCCTCACTTCAAGTTTACTGTATCCCTTGGACCTTCTTATTGACGATGAAACACATAAATTGCATTGGAATTAAGAACACAAGGCACAATGCCGACTTAAGTACAAGAAGACTGAGTCTTCGTACTGTCTATGCTTTGAACCTTTCCTGTGAGACCAGTTTTAGATTCCGATGATTCATTTCAGGTTTACTGTATCCCTCCTACCTTCATATTGACTATGAAACACAGAAGTCGCATCGGAATTAAATACAAAATGCACAATGCCGATGTAAGTACAAAAAGACTGACTCTTCTTCCTGTATATGTCTTAAGCCTTTCCTGTGTGACCAGTTTTAGATTCCGATGTTTCAATTCGAGTTTACTGTATCCCTTAAACCTTCATTTTGACGATGAAACGCAGAAATTGCTTCGGAATTAAATACAAAACGCACAATGCCGACTTAAGTACAAGAAGACTGACTCTTCGTACTGTCTATGCTTTGAACCTTTCCTGTGAGACCAGTTTTAGATTCCGATGATTCATTTCAGGTTTACTGTATTCCTCCTACCTTCATATTGACTATGAAACACCGCAGTCGCATCGGAATTAAATACAAAATGCACAATGCCGATGTAAGTACAAAAAGACTGACTCTTCTTCCTGTATATGTCTTAAGCCTTTCCTGTGTGACCAGTTTTAGACTCCGATGTTTCAATTCGAGTTTACTGTATCCCTTAAACCTTCATTTTGACGATGAAACGCAGAAATTGCTTCGGAATTAAATACAAAATTCACAATGCCGACTTAAGTACAAGAACACTGACTCTTCTTACTGTCTATGATTTTGACCCTTTTCTGTGAGACCAGTTTTAGATTCCGTTCCTTCACTTCAGGTTTACAGTGTCCCATGGTTCTTCTTATTGTCGATGAAACACAGAAATTGCATCGGAATTAAATACAAAACGCACATTGCCGACTCAAGTACAAGAGTATTGACTCTTCTTACATTCTATGATCTGAGCCCTTCCTGTGAGACGAGTTTTAGATTCCGATGCCTCACTTGAGGTTTACTGTATCCCATGCACCTTCTTATCGACGATGAAACACAGAAACTGCATCGGAAATAAATACAAAAGGGACAATGCCGACTTAAGTTCAAGAGGACTGACTCTTCATACTGTCTAAGATTTGAAACTTTCCTGTGAGACCAGTTTTATTTTACGATGCTTCACTTCAGGTTTACTGTATCCCTTGGACCTTCATTTTGACTACGAAACATAGAGATTGCATCGGAACTAAATACAAATTGCACAATGCCGATGTAAGTACAAAAAGACTGATTTATTGTCCTGTATCTGTTTTGAGCCTTTCCTGTGTGATTAGTTTTAGTTTCCGATGTTTCAATTTAAGTTTACTGTATCCCTTAGACCTACATATTGACGATGAAACATAGAAATTGCTTCGGAATTAAATACAAAACGCACAATGTCGACTTAAATACAAGAAGACTGGCTGTTCTTACTGTCTATGTTTTGAACTTTTTCTGTGAGACCAGTATTAGGTTCCGATGCTTCACTTCAGGTTTACTGTACCCCTTGCACCTTCTTATTGACAACGAAACGGAGAAATTGCTTCGGAATTGAATACAAAAGGCACAATGCCGACTTAAGTACAAGAAGACTAACTTTGCTTACTGTGTATGTTTTGAACCTTTCCTGTGAGACCAGTTTTAGATTCCGATGCTTAACTTCAGGTTTACTGTCTCCCTTGGACCTTCTTATTTTCGATGAAACACAGAAATTGCATCGGAATTAAACACAAAAGGTACAATGCCTACTTATGTGCAAGAAGGAAGACTCTTCTTACATTCCATGATTTGAGCCTTTCCTGTGAGACCAGTTTTAGATTCCGATGCCTCACTTCAGGTTAACTGTTTTCCTTGGACCTTCTTATTGACGATGAACACAGAAAATGCATCGGAATTAAATACAAAAGGCACATTGGTGACATAAGTACAAGAAGACTGACTCTTCGTACAGTCTATGCTTTGAACCTTTCCTGTGAGACCAGTTTTGGATTCCGATGATTCACTTCAGGTTTACTGTATCCCTTGGACATTCATATTGACTACAAAACATAGAAATTGCATCGGAACTTAATATAAAATGCACAATGCCGATGAAAGTACAAAAAGACTGATTCTTTGTCATGTATCTGTTTTGAGCCTTTCCTGTGTGATTAGTTTTAGTTTCCGATGTTTCAATTTAAGTTTACTGTAACCCTTAGACCTTCTTATTGACGATGAAACACAGAAATTGCATCGGAATTAAATACAAAAGGCACAATGCCGACTTAAGTACTTGAGTACTGACTCTTCTTACTTTGTATCATTTGAGCCTTTCCTGTGAGACCAGTTTCAGATTCGGATTCCTCACTTCAGGTTTACGGTATCCCTTGGACCTTCTTATTGACGATGAAACGGAGAAATTGCATCGGAATTAAATACAAAAGGCACATTGCCGACATAAGTACAAGAAGACAGACTCTTCTTACTGTCTATGCTTTGAAACTTTCCTGTGAGACCAGTTTTAGATTCCGATGCTTCACTTCAGGTTTACTGTATTCCTTGGACCTTCTTATTGACGATGAAACACAGAAATGGCGTAAGAATTATATACAAAAGGCACAATGCCGACTTATGTACAAGAATACTGACTCTTCTTACATTCTATGATTTGAGCCTTTCCGGTGAGACCAGAGTTGGATATCGATGCTTCACTTCAGGTTTACTGTATCCCTTGGACCTACTTATTGACGATGAAACACAGAAATTGCATCGGAATTAAATACAAAAGGCTCATTCCCGACATAAGTACAAGAAGACTGACTCTTCTTACTGTCTATGAATTGAGCCTTTCCTGTGAGACCAGTTTTAGATTCCGATGCTTCACTTCAGGTTTACTGTATCCCTTGGACCTTCCTATTGTCGATTAAACACAGAAATTGCATCGGAATTAAACACAAAAGGCAAAATGCCGACTCAAGTTCAAGAGGACTAACTCTTCATAGTGTCTATGTTTTGAACCTTTCCTGTGAGACCAGTTTTAGATTTCGATGCTTCACTTCAGGTTTACTGTATCCCTTGGACCTTCTAATTGACGATGAAACACAGAAATTGCCTCGGAATTAAATACAAAGGGCACAATGCCGTTTTAAGTGCAAGAATACTGACTCTCCCTACTGTCTATGTTTCAACCATTCATGTGCGACCAGTTATAGATTCCGATGCTTCACTTCAGGTGTACTGTATCCCTTGAACATCCTTATTGACGATGAAACACAGATATTGCATCGGAATTAAATACAAACCGCACAATTCCGAGTTAAGTACAAGAAGACTGACTCTTCTTACTGTCTATGCTTTGAACCCTTCCTGTGAGACCAGTTTTAGATTCCGATGCCTCACTTCAAGTTTACTGTATCCCTTGGACTTTCTTATTGACGATGAAACACAGAAATTGCATTGGAATTAAGAACACAAGGCACAATGCCGACTTAAGTACAAGAAGACTGAGTCTTCGTTCTGTCTATGCTTTGAACCTTTCCTGTGAGACCAGTTTTAGATTCCGATGATTCATTTCAGGTTTACTGTATCCCTCCTACCTTCATATTGACTATGAAACACAGAAGTCGCATCGGAATTAAATACAAAATGCACAATGCCGATGTAAGTACAAAAAGACTGACTCTTCTTCCTGTATATGTCTTAAGCCTTCCCTGTGTGACCAGTTTTAGATTCCGATGTTTCAATTCGAGTTTACTGTATCCCTTAAACCTTCATTTTGACGATGAAACGCAGAAATTGCTTCGGAATTAAATACAAAACGCACAATGCCGACTTAAGTACAAGAAGACTGACTCTTCGTACTGTCTATGCTTTGAACCTTTCCTGTGAGACCAGTTTTAGATTCCGATGATTCATTTCAGGTTTACTGTATCCCTCCTACCCTCATATTGACTATGAAACACAGAAGTCGCATCGGAATTAAATACAAAATGCACAATGCCGATGTAAGTACAAAAAGACTGACTCTTCTTCCTGTATATGTCTTAAGCCTTTCCTGTGTGACCAGTTTTAGACTCCGATGTTTCAATTCGAGTTTACTGTATCCCTTAAACCTTCATTTTGACGATGAAACGCAGAAATTGCTTCGGAATTAAATACAAAATTCACAATGCCGACTTAAGTACAAGAACACTGACTCTTCTTACTGTCTACGTTTCGTACCTTTCCTGTGAGACCAGTTTTAGATTTTGATGCTTCACTTCAGTTATACTGTATACCTTGGACCTTCTTATTGACGATGAAACACAGAAATTGCATCGGAATTAAATACAAAATCCAGAATACCGACTTAAGTACAAGATGACTGACTCTACTTACTGTCTATGTTTTGAACCTTTCCTGCGAGACCAGTTTTAGATTCCGATGCTTCACATCAGGTTTACTGTATCCCTTGGATCTTCTTATTGACGATTAAACACAGAAATTGCATCGGAATTAAATACAAAAAGCAAAATGCTGACTTAAGTTCAAGAGGACTGACTCTTCATACTGCTTATGTTTCGAACCTTTCCTGTGAGACCAGTTTTAGATTCCGATGCTTAACTTCAGGTCTACTGTATCCCTTGGACCTTCTAAGTGACGATGAAATACTGAAATTGCATCGGAATTAAATACAAAAGGCACAATGCCGACATAAGTACAAGAAGACTGACTCTTCTTACTGTCTATATTCTGAACCTTTCATGTGAGACCAGTTTTAGATTCCGATGCCTCACTTCAGGTTTACTGTGTCCGGTGGACCTTCTTATCGTCGATGAAACACAGAAACTGCATCGAAATTAAATACAAAACGCACAATGTCGACTTAAATACGAGAAGACTGGCTCTTATTACTGTGTATGTTGTAAACCTTTCCTGTGAGACCAGTTTTAGATTCCGATGCTTCACTTCAGGATCACTGTATCCCTTGGATCTTCTAATTGACGATGAAATACAGAAATTGCCTCGGAATTAATTACAAAAGGCACAATGCCGACTTATGTACAAGAGGACTTAGTCTTCTTACATCCTATGATTTGAGCCTTTCCTGTGAGACCAGTTGTAGACATCGATGCTTCCCGTCAGGTTTAATGTATCCCTTTGACTTTCTAATTAACGATGAAACACAGAAATTGCATCGGAATTCTATACAAAAGGCACAATGCCGACTGAAGTACAAGTACACTGACTCTTCTTACTGTCTATGTTTGAACCAGTTTTAGATTCCGACGTTTCACTTCAGGTTTACTGTATCCCTTGGACTTTCTTATTGACGATGAAACTCAGAAATTGAATCGGAATTAAATACAAAAGGCACAATGCCGACTTAAGTACAAGAAGACTGACTCTTCTTACCGTCTGTGTTTTGAACCTTTCCCTTGACACCAGTTTAAATTCCGATGCTTCACTTCTGGATTACTGTATCCCTTGGACCTTCTAATTGACGATGAAACACAGAAATTGCATCGGAATTAATTACAAAAGGCACAATGCCGACTTATGTACAAGAGGACTGACTCTTCTTACATCCTATGATTTGAGCCTTTCCTGTGTGACCAGTTTTAGATATCGATGCTTCCCGTCAGGTTTAATGTATACCTTTGACTTCCTAATTGACGATGAAACACAGAAATTGCATCGGAATTAAATACTAAAGGCACAATGCCGACTGAAGTACAATAAGACTGACTCTTCTTACTGTCTATGTTTGAACCTTTCCTGTGAGACCAGTTTTAGATTCCGACGTTTCACTTCAGGTTTACTGTATCCCTTGGACCTTCTTATTGACGATGAAACTCAGAAATTGAATCGGAATTAAATGCAAAAGGTACAATGCCGACTTAAGTACAAGAAGACTGACTCTTCTTACTGCCCATGTTTTGTAACTTCCCTGTGAGACCAGTTTTAGATTCCGATACTTCACTTCAGGTTGCTTGTACCCCAGGGACCTTCTTATTGACGATGAAACACAGTAAGTGAATCGAAGTTAGATACTAAAGGCAAAATGCCGACTTAAGTACAAGAGGACTGACTCTTCCTTCATCCTATGATTTGAACCTTTCCTGTGAGACCAGTTTTAGATATCGGTGCTTCACGTCAGGTTTAATGTATCGCTTTGACTTTCTAATTGACGATGAGAGACAGAAATTGCATCGGAATGAAACACAAAAGGCACAATGCCTACTTAAGTACAAGATGACTGACTCTTCTTACTGTCTATGTTTGAACCTTTCCTGAGAGATCAGTTTTAGATTCCGATGTTTCACTTCAGGTTTACTGTATCCCTAGGACCTTCTTATTGACGATGAAACTCAGAAATTGCATCGGAATTACATACAAAAGGCACAATGCCGACTTAAGTACAAGATGACTGACTCTCCTTACTGTCTACGTTTGAACCTTTCCTGTGAGACCAGTTTTAGATTTCGACGTTTCACGTCAGGTTTACTGTGTCCCATGGTCCTTCTTATTGACGATGAATCCAAAAATTGAATCGGAATTAAATACAAAAGGCACAATGCCGACTTAAGTACAAGAAGAATGACTATTCTTACTGTCTATGAATTGAACCTTTCCTGTGAGACCTGTTTTAGATTCCGATGCTTCACTTCAGGTTTACTGTATCCCTCGGACTTTCTCATTGACAATGAATCACAGAAATGGCATCGGAATTAGATACAGAAGGCTTAATGCCGACTTAAGTACAAGAGGACCGACTCTTCTTACATTCTATGATTTTAGCCTTTCTTGTGAGACCAGTTAAGATTCCGATGCTTCACTTCAGGTTTACTGTATTCCTTGGACCTTTTTATTGACGATGAAACATAGAAATTGCAACGGAATTAAATACAAAAGGAATAATGCCGACTTAAGTACAAGAAGACTGACTCTTCTTACTGTCTATGTTTTGAACCTTTCCTGTGAGACCAGTTTTAGATTCCGATGCTGTACTTCATGTTTACTGTATCCGGTGAACCTTCTTATCGACGATGAAACACAGAAATTGCATCGGAATGAAATACATAAAGCACAATGTCGACTTAAGTACGAGAAGCCTGGCTCTTCTTACTGTGTATGTTTTATACCTTTCCTGTGAGACCAGTTTTAGATTCCGATGCTTCACTTCAGGTTTACTGTATCCCTTGGACCTTCTAATTGACGATGAAACACAGAAATTGCATCGGAATTAATTACAAAATGCACAATGCCGACTTATGTACAAGTGGACTGACTCTTCCTACATCCTATGATTTGAGCCTTTCCTGTGAAACCAGTTTTAGATATCGATGCTTCCCGTCAGGTTTAATGTATACCTTTGACTTTCTAATTGACGATGAAACACAGAAATTGCATCGGAATTAATTACAAAAGGCACAATGCCGACTTATGTACAAGTGGACTGACTCTTCTTACATCCTATGATTTGAGCCTTTCCTGTGAGACCAGTGTTAGATATCGGTGCTTCACGTCAGGTTTAATGTATCCCTTTGACTTTCTAATTGACGATGAGAGACAGAAATTGCATCGGAAATAAACACAAAGGCACAATGCCGACTTAAGTACAAGATGACTTACTCTTCTTACTGTCTATGGTTGAACCTTTCCTGAGAGATCAGTTTTAGATTCCGATGCTTCACTTCAGGTTTACTGTATACCTTGGATCTTGTAATTGACGATGAAACACAGAAATTGCATCGGAATTAAAGACAAAAGGACAATGCCGACATAAGTTCAAGAGGACTGACTCTTCATACTGCTTATGTTTTGAACCTTTCCTGTGAGACCAGTTGTAGATTCCGATGCTTCACTTCAGGTTTACTGTATCCCTTGGACCTTCTAAGTGACGATGAAATACTGAAATTGCACCGGAATTAAATACAAAAGGCACAATGCCGACTGAAGTACAAGAAGACTGACTCTTCTTACTGTCTATACTTTGAACCTTTAATGTGAGACCAGTTTTAGATTCCGATGCCTCACGTCAGGTTTACTGTATCCGGTGGACCTTCTTAACGACGATGAAACACAGAAACTGCATCGAAATCAAATACAAAACGCACAATGTCGACTTAAGTAGGAGAAGACTGGCTCTTCTTACTGTGTATGTTTGTAACCTTTCCTGTGAGACCAGTTTTAGATTCCGATGCTTCACTTCAGGTTTACTGTATCCCTTGGACCTTCTAATTGACGATGAAACACAGAAATTGCCTCGGAATTAAATACAAAAGGCACAATGACGTTTTAAGTGCAAGAATACTGACTCTTCCTACTGTCTATGTTTCAACCATTCATGTGCGACCAGTTATAGATTCCGATGCTTCACTTCAGGTGTACTGTATCCCTTGAACATCCTTATTGACGATGAAACACAGAAATTGCATCGGAATTAAATACAAACCGCACAATTCCGAGTTAAGTACAAGAAGACTGACTCTTCTTACTGTCTATGCTTTGAACCCTTCCTGTGAGACCAGTTTTAGATTCCGATGCCTCACTTCAAGTTTACTGTATCCCTTGGACCTTCTTATTGACGATGAAACACAGAAATTGCATTGGAATTAAGAACACAAGGCACAATGCCGACTTAAGTACAAGAAGACTGAGTCTTCGTACTGTCTATGCTTTGAACCTTTCCTGTGAGACCAGTTTTAGATTCCGATGATTCATTTCAGGTTTACTGTATCCCTCCTACCTTCATATTGACTATGAAACACAGAAGTCGCATCGGAATTAAATACAAAATGCACAATGCCGATGTAAGTACAAAAAGACTGACTCTTCTTCCTGTATATGTCTTAAGCCTTCCCTGTGTGACCAGTTTTAGATTCCGATGTTTCAATTCGAGTTTACTGTATCCCTTAAACCTTCATTTTGACGATGAAACGCAGAAATTGCTTCGGAATTAAATACAAAACGCACAATGCCGACTTAAGTACAAGAAGACTGACTCTTCGTACTGTCTATGCTTTGAACCTTTCCTGTGAGACCAGTTTCAGATTCCGATGATTCATTTCAGGTTTACTGTATCCCTCCTACCTTCATATTGACTATGAAACACAGAAGTCGCATCGGAATTAAATACAAAATGCACAATGCCGATGTAAGTACAAAAAGACTGACTCTTCTTCCTGTATATGTCTTAAGCCTTTCCTGTGTGACCAGTTTTAGACTCCGATGTTTCAATTCGAGTTTACTGTATCCCTTAAACCTTCATTTTGACGATGAAACGCAGAAATTGCTTCGAAATTAAATACAAAATTCACAATGCCGACTTAAGTACAAGAACACTGACCCTTCTTATTGTCTATGATTTTGACCCTTTCCTGTGAGACCAGTTTTAGATTCCGTTCTTTCACTTCAGGTTTACAGTGTCCCATGGTTCTTCTTATTGTCGATGAAGCACAGAAATTGCATCGGAATTAAATACAAAACGCACATTGCCGACTCAAGTACAAGAGTATTGACTCTTCTTACATTCTATGATCTGAGCCCTTCCTGTGAGACGAGTTTTAGATTCCGATGCCTCACTTGAGGTTTACTGTATCCCATGGACCTTCTTATCGACGATGAAACACAGAAACTGCATCGGAAATAAATACAAAAGGGACAATGCCGACTTAAGTTCAAGAGGAGTGACTCTTCATACTGTCTAAGATTTGAAACTTTCCTGTGAGACCAGTTTTATTTTACGATGCTTCACTTCAGGTTTACTGTATCCCTTGGACCTTCATATTGACTACGAAACATAGAGATTGCATCGGACCTAAATACAAATTGCACAATGCCGATGTAAGTACAAAAAGACTGATTTATTGTCCTGTATCTGTTTTGAGCCTTTCCTGTGTGATTAGTTTTAGTTTCCGATGTTTCAATTTAAGTTTACTGTATCCCTTAGACCTACATATTGACGATGAAACATAGAAATTGCTTCGGAATTAAATACAAAACGCACAATGTCGACTTAAATACAAGAAGACTGGCTGTTCTTACTGTCTATGTTTTGAACTTTTTCTGTGAGACCAGTATTAGGTTCCGATGCTTCACTTCAGGTTGACTGTACCCCTTGCACCTTCTTATTGACGACGAAACGGAGAAATTGCTTCGGAATTAAATACAAAAGGCACAATGCCGACTTAGGTACAAGAAGACTAACTTTGCTTACTGTGTATGTTTTGAACCTTTCCTGTGAGACCAGTTTTAGATTCCGATGCTTAACTTCAGGTTTACTGTCTCCCTTGGACCTTCTTATTGATGATGAAACACAGAAATGGCGTCCGAATTATATACAAAAGGCACAATGCCGACTTAAGTACAAGAATACTGACTCTTCTTACATTCTATGACTTGAGCCTTTCCTGTGAGGCCAGTTTTAGAATCCGATGCTTCACTTCAGGTTTACTGTATCCCTTGGACCGTCTTATTGACGATTAGACACAGAAATTGCATCGGAATTAAACACAAAAGGCACAATGCCGACTTAAGAACAAGAAGACTGATTCTTCTTACTGTCTATGTTTTTAACCTTTCCTGTGAGATCATTTTTTGATACCGATGCTTAACTTCAGGTTTACTGTATCCCATGGACCTTCATATTGACTAAGAAACATAGAAATTGAATCGGAACTAAATACAAAATGCACAATGCCGATGTAAGTACAAAAAGACTGATTCTTTGTCCTGTATCTGTTTTGAGCCTTTCCTGTGTGATTAGTTTTAGTTTCCGATGTTTCAATTTAAAGTTACTGTATCCCTTAGACCTACATATTGACGATGAAACACTGGAATTGCTTCGGAATTAAATACAAAACGCACAATGTCGACTTAAGTACAAGAAGACTGGCTGTTCTTACTGTCTATGTTTTGAACATTTTCTGTCTGACCAGTATTAGGTTCCGATGATTCACTTCAGGTTTACTGTATCCGTTGGACCTTCTTATAGACGATGAAACACAGAAATTGCATAGGAATTATCTACAAAAGGCACAATGCCGACTTATGTACAAGAGTACTGACTCTTCTTACATTGTATCATTTGAGCCTTTCCTGTGAGACCAGTTTCAGATTCCCATGCCTCACTTCAGGTTTACGGTATCCCTTGTACCTTCTTATTGACGATGAAATGGAGAAATTGCATCGGAATTAAATACAAAAGGCACAATGCCGACGTAAGTTCAAGTGGACTGGCTCTTCTTACTGTCTATGTTTTAAACCTTGCCTGTGAGACCAGTTTTAGATTCCGATGCTTCACTTCAGTTTTACTGTATCCCTTGGACCTTCTTATTGACGATGAAACACAGAAATTGATCGGAATTAAATAGAAAAGGCACAATGCCGATTTAAATACAAGAGTACTGACTCTGCGTACATTCTATGATTCGAGCATTTCCTGTGAGACCAGTTAAGATGCCGATACTTCACTTCAGGTTTACTATACCACATGAAACTTCTAATTGACGATGAAACACAGTAATTGCATTGAAATTCAATACAAAAGGCAAGATGGAGACTTAAGTACAAGAGGACTGACGCTTCTTACATTCTATGATTTGAGCCTTTCCTGTGGGACCACTTATAGATATCGATGCTTCACGTCCGGTTTATTGGTTCCCTTTCACCTTCTAATTGACGATGAACCACAGAAATTGCATCGGAATTAAATACAAAAGGCAAAATGCCGGCTTAAGTACAAGAGGACTGACTCTTCATCCATTCTATGATTTAAGCCTTTCCTGTGAGACCAGTATAGAGTCCGATACTTCACTTCAGGTTTACTGTATTCCTTGGACCATCTTATTGACGATGAAACACAGAAATTGCAACGGAATTATATACAAAAGGTACAAAGCCGACTTAAGTACAAGAGGACTGACTCTTCTTACATTCCATGATTTGAGCCTTTCCTGTGAGACCTGAGTTAGATATCGATGCTTTACTTCAGGTTTATTGTATCCCTTGGACCTATTTATTGACGATGAATCACAGAAATTGCATCGGAATTAAATACAAAAGGCACATACCCGACTTAAGTACAAGAAGACTGACTCTTCTTACTGTCTATGAATTGAGCCTTTCCTGTGAGACCAGTTTTAGATTCCGATGCTTCACTTCAGGTTAACTGTATCCCTTGGACCTTCTTATTGACGATAAAACACAGTAATTGCATCGGAATTAAATACAAAAGGCATAATGCCGACGTAAGTACATGAGGACTGACTCTTCTTACATCCTATGATTTGAGCCTTTCCTGTGAGATCAGTTTCAGATATCGATGCTTGACGTCAGGTTTACTGTATCCCTTGACTCACTAATTGACGATGAAGCACAGAAATTACACCGGAATAAATACAAAAGGCACAATGCCGACTTAAGTACAAGAATACTGACTCTTCTTACTGTCTATGTTTGAACCATTCCTGTGAGACCAGTTATAGATTCCGATGCTTCACTTCAGGTCTACTGTATCCGTCTGACTTTCTTATTGACGATGAAACACAGAAACTGCATCGGTATTAAATACAAAACGCACAATGTCGACTTAAGAACGAGAAGACTGGCTCTTCTTACTGTGTATGTTTTATACCTATCCTGTGAGACCAGTTTTAGATTCCGATGCTTCACTTCAGGTGTACTGTATCCGTTGGACATTCTTATTGACGATGAAACACAGAAATTGCATCTGAATTAAATACGTACCGCACAAATCCGACTTAAGTACAAGAAGACTGACTCTTTTTACTGTCTATGCTTTGAACCCTTCCTGTGAGACCAGTTTTAGGTTCCGATGCTTCACTTCAGGTTTACTGTATCCCTTTGACTTTCTTATTGACGATGAGACACAGAAATTGCATCGGAATTAAATACAAAAGGCACAATGCCGAATTAAGTTCAAGAAGACTGACTCTTCGTACTGTCTATGGTTTGAACCTTTCCTGTGAGACCAGTTTTAGATTCCGATGCTTCACTTCAGGTTTATTGTATCCCTCGGACCTTCATATTGACTATGAAACACAGAAGTTGCATCGGCATTAAATACAAAATGCACAATGCCGATGTAAGTACAAAAAAACTGACTCTTTTTCCTGTATATGTTTTAAGCCTTTCCTGTGTGTCCAGTTTTAGATTCCGATGTTTCAATTCAAGTTTACTGTATCACTTAGACCTTCATTTTGACGATGAAACGCAGAAATTGTTTTGGAATTAAATACAAAAAGCACAATGCCGACTTAAGTACAAGAAGACTGACCTTTCTTACTGTCTATGCTTGGAACCTTTCCTGTGAGACCAGTTTTAGATTCCGATGATTCACTTCTGGTTTACTGTATCCCTTGGACCTTCTTATTTTCGATGAAACACAAAAATTGCATCGGAATTAAATACAAAAGGCACAATGCCGACTTATGTGCAAGAAGACAGAATCTTCTTACATTCTATGATTTGATCCTTTCCTGTGAGACCAGTTTTAGAATCCGATGCCTCACTTCAGGTTTACTGTATCCCTTGGACCTTCTTATTGACGAAGAAACACAGAAATTCCGACGCAATTAAATACAAAAGGCACAATGCTGACTTCAGTACAGGAAGACTTACTCTACTTACTCTCTATGTTTTGAAGGTTTCCCGTGAGACCAGTTTAGGATACCAATGCTTCACTTCAGGTTTACTGTATCCCTTGGACATTCATATTGATGATGAAACACAGAAATAGCATTGGAATTAAATACAAAAGGCACAATACCGGCTTGAGTACAAGAAGACTGATTCTTCTTCCTGCCTATGCTTTGAACCTTTCCTGTGAGACCAGTTTTAGATTCAGATGCTTCACTTCAGGTTTACTGTATCCCTCGGACCTTCTTTTTGACGATGAAACACAGAAATTGCATCGGAATTAAATACAAAGCGCCCAATGCCGACATAAGTACAAGAAGACTGATTCTTCTTACTGTCTATGCTTTGAACCTGTCCTGTGAGACCAGTTTTAAGTTCCGATGCTTCACTTCAGGTTTACTGTATCCCTTGGACCTTCTAATTGACGATGAAACACAGAAATTGCATGAGAAATAAATACAAAAGGCATAATGCCGACTTAAGTACAAGAAGACTGACTCTTCTTCCTGTCCATGTTTTGAACCCTTCCTGTAAGACCAGTTTTACATTCCGATACTTCACTTCAGGTTTACTGTACCCCGTGGACATACTTATTGACGATGAAACACAGTAATTGCATCGGAATTAAATACAAAAGGCATAATGCCGACTTAAGTACAAGAGGACTGGATCTTCTTACATCCTATGACTTGTGCCTTTCCTGTGAGACCAGTTTTAGATATCGATGCTTGACGTCAGGTTTACTGTATCCCTCTGACTTACTAATTGACAATGATACACAGAAATTGCATCGGAAATAATCACAAAAGGCACAATGCCGAATTAGGTACAAGAATACTGATTCTTCTTACTGTCTACGTTTTGAACCTTTCCAGTGAGACCAGTTCTAGATTCTGATGCTTCACTTCAGGTTAACTGAAACCCTTGGACCTTCTCATCGACGATGAAACGCAGAAATTGCATCGGAATTAAATACAAAAGGCACAATGCCGACTTAAGTACAAGAAAACCGACTCTTCTTACTGTTCAGGCTTTGAACCTTTCCTGTGTGACCAGTTATAGATTCCGATGCTTCACTTCAGGTTTACTGTATCCGGTGGACCTTCGTATAGACGACGAAACACAGAAACTGCATCGGAATTAAATACAAAACGCACAATGTCGACCTAAGTACGAGAAGACTGGCTCTTCTTACTGTGTATGTTTGAAATCTTTCCTGTGAGACTAGTTTTAGATTCCGATGCTTCACATCAGGTGTACTGTATCCCTTGGACCTACTTATTGACGATGAAACACAGAAATTGCATCGGAATTCAATGTAAAGGTCACATTACCGGCTTAAGTACATGAAGACTGACTCTTCTTACTGTCTATGAATTGAGCCTTTCCTGTGAGACCAGTTTTAGATTCCGATGCTTCACTTCAGGTTTACTGTATTCCTTGGACCTTCTTATTGACGAAGAAACACAGAAATTGCAATGGAATTAAATACAAAAATCACAATGCCGACTTAAGTACAAGTAGACTGACTTTTCTTACTGTCTATGCTTTGACCCTTTCCTGTGAGACCGGTATTAGGTTCCGATGCTTCACTTCAAGTTTAC
The DNA here is from genome assembly GCF_023864345.2 of Schistocerca serialis cubense. Classification (NCBI taxonomy): domain Eukaryota; kingdom Metazoa; phylum Arthropoda; class Insecta; order Orthoptera; family Acrididae; genus Schistocerca; species Schistocerca serialis. The sequence goes on from NW_026047549.1 coordinate 507,705, forward strand.
TGTATCCCTTGGACCTTCATATTGACTATGAAACACAGAAATTCCATCGGAATTAAATACAAAATGCACAATGCCGATGTAAGTACAAAAAGACTGACTCTTCTTCCAGCATATGTGTCAAGCCTTTCCTGTGTGACCAGTTTTAGATTCCGATGTTTCACTTCAGGTTTACTGTATCCCTTGGATCTACTTATTGACGATGAAACACAGAAATTGCATAGTAATTAAATACAAAAGGCACAATGTAAACTTAAGTACAAGAAGACTGAATCTTCTTGCATTCTATGTTTTGAACCTTTCATGTGAGGTAAGTTTTAGATTCTGATGCTTCACTTCAGGTTTACTGCATCCCTTGGACCTCCTTATTGACGATTAAACACAGAAATTGCATCGGAATTAAATACAAAAGGTAAAATGCCGACTTATGTTCAAGAAGACTGACTCTTCATACTGTCAATGTTTTGAACTTTTCCTGTGAGACCAGTTTTAGATTCCGATGCTTCACTTCAGGTTTACTGTATCCCTTGGATCTACTTATTGACGATGAAACACAGAAATTGCATAGTAATTAAATACAAAAGGCACAATGTAAACTTAAGTACAAGAGGACTGACTCTTCTTGCATTCTATGATTTGAGCCTTTCCTGTGAGACCAGAGTTGGATATCGATGCTTCACTTCATGTTTACTGTATCCCTTTGACCTACTTATTGAAAATGAAACACAGCAATTGCATCGGTATTAAATACAAAAGGCACACTGCCGAGTTAAGTACAGGAAGACTGATTGCTCTTACTGTCCGAGAATTGAACCTCTCCTGTGAGACCAGTTTTAGATTCCGACACTTCATCTCACGTTTTCTGTACCCCTTGGACCTTCTTATTGACGATGAAACACAGTAGTTGCATCGAAATTACATACAAAATGCAAAATGCCAACTTAAGTACAAGAAAACTGACTCTTCTTACTGTCTATGTTTGAACCTTTCCTGTGGGACCAGTTTTAGATTCCGATGTTTCATTTCAGGTTTACTGTATCCCTTGGACTTTCTTATTGCCTATGAAACACAGAAATTGCATCGGTTTTAAATACAAAAGGCACAATGCCGACTTAAGTTCAAGCAGACTGACTATTCTTACTGTCTATGTTTTGAACCTTTCCTGTGAGATAAGTTTTAGATTCTGATGCTTCACTTCAGGTTTACTGTATCCCTTGGACCGTCTTATTGACGATTAAACACAGAAATTGCATCGGAATTATATACAAAACGCAAAATGCCGACATAAGTTCAAGAGGACTGACTCTCAAACTGTCTATGTTTCGAACTTTTCCTGTGAGACCAGTTTTGGATTGCGATGCTTGACTTCAGGTTTACTGTATCCCTTGGACCTTCTAATTGACGATGAAACACAAAATTGCATCTGAATTAAATACAAAAGGCACAATGCCGACTTAAGTACAAGAAGACTGACTCTTCTTACTGTCAAGGCTTTGAACCTTTCCTGTTAGACCAGTTACAGATTCCGATGCTTCACTTCAGGTTTACTGTATCCGGTGGACCTTCTTATTGACGATGAAACAAAGAAACTGCATCGGAATTCAATACAAAACGCTTATGAATTGAGCCTTTCCTCTGAGACCAGTTTTAGATCCCGAAGCTTCACTTCAGGTTTACTGTACCCCTTGGTGTTTCTTATTGACGATGAAACACAGAAATTGCATCGGAATTAAATACAAAAGGCACAATGCCGACCTAAGTACAAGAAGACTGACTCTTCTTGCTGTCTATATTTTGAACCTTTCATGTGAGACCAGTTTTAGATTCCGATGCTTCCTTAGAGGATTACTGTATCCCTCGGACATTCTTATTGACAATGAATCACAGAAATTGCTTCGGAATTACATACAAAAGGCACAATGCCGACTTAAGTACAAGAAGAATGACTCTTCCTACTGTCAATGTTTGAACCTTTCCTGTGATACCAGTTTTAGATTCCGATGACTCAGCTCAGGTTTACTGTATCCCTTGGACCTTCTTATTGACGATCAAACACAGAAATTGCATCGGAATTAATTATAAAATTGACAATGCCGACTTAAGTACAAGAAGACTGACACTTCCTACTGTCTATGTTTTGATCCTTTCCTGTGAGAATAGTTTTAGATTCCAATCCTTCACTTCAGGTTTACTGTATCCCTTGGATCTTCTTATTGTCGATGAAACACAGAAATTGAATCGGAATTAAATACAAAAGGCACATTACCGACTTTAGTTCAAGAGGACTGAATCTTCATAATGTCTATGTTTTGAACCTTTCCCGTGAGGCCAGTTTTAGATTCTGATGCTTCACTTCAGGATTACTGTATCCCTTGGACCCTCTTATTGCCTATGAAACACAGAAATTGCATCGGAATTAAATACAAAATGCAAAATGCCGACTTCAATACAAGAAGACTGACTCTTCTTACATTCTATGATTTGAGCCTTTCCTGTGAGACCAGTTTAAGATATCGATGCTTCACGTCATGTTTATGGTATCCATTTGACCTTCTAATTGACGATGAAAAAAAGAAATTGACCGGAATAAAATACAAAATTCACAATGCCGACTTTAGTACAGGAAGACTGACTCTTCTTACTGCCCATGTTTTCAACCTTTATTAAGAGACCAGTTTTAGATTCCGACGCATCACTTCAGGTTTACTATATTCCCTGGACCATCTTATTGACGATGAAACACAGAAATTGCAACGGAATTAAATTCAAAAGGCACAATGCCGACTTAAGTACAAGAAGACTGACTCTTCTTACTGTCTATATTTCGTAACTTTCCTGTGAGACCAATTTTAGATTCCGATGCTTCACTTCAGTTTTACTGTATACCTTGGACTTTCTTATTGACGATGAAACAGAGAAATTGCATCGTAATGAAATACAAAAGGCACAATGCCGACTTGAGTTCAAGAGGGCTGACTCTGCATACTGTCTATGTTTTGAACCTTTCCTGTGGACCAGTTTTAGATTCCGATGCTTCACTTCAGGTTTACTGTATCCCTTGGATCGTCTTATTGACGATTAAACACAGAAGTTGCATCGGAATTAGATACAAAAGGCACAATGCCGACTTAAGTACAAGAAGACTGACTCTTCTTACTGTCTACGTTTCGTACCTTTCCTGTGAGACCAGTTTTAGATTCCGATGCTTCACTTCAGTTATACTGTATACTTTGGACCTTCTTATTGACGATGAAACACAGAAATTGCATCGGAATTAAATACAAAATCCAGAATACCGACTTAAGTACAAGAAGACTGACTCTACTTACTGTCTATGTTTTGAACCTTTCCTGCGAGACCAGTTTTAGATTCCGATGCTTCACTTCAGGTTTACTGTATCCCTTGGATCTTCTTATTGACGATTAAACACAGAAATTGCATCGGAATTAAATACAAAAAGCAAAATGCTGACTTAAGTTCAAGAGGACTGACTCTTCATACTGCTTATGTTTTGAACCTTTCCTGTGAGACCAGTTTTAGATTCCGATGCTTAACTTCAGATCTACTGTATCCCTTGGACCTTCTAAGTGACGATGAAATACTGAAATTGCATCGGAATTAAATACAAAAGGCACAATGCCGACATAACTACAAGAAGACTGACTCTTCTTACTGTCTATATTCTGAACCTTTCATGTGAGACCAGTTTTAGATTGCGATGCCTCACTTCAGGTTTACTGTGTCCGGTGGACCTTCTTATCGTCGATGAAACACAGAAACTGCATCGAAATTAAATACAAAACGCACAATGTCGACTTAAATACGAGAAGACTGGCTCTTCTTACTGTGTATGTTGTAAACCTTCCCTGTGAGAACAGTTTTAGATTCCGATGCTTCACTTCAGGATCACTGTATCCCTTGGACCTACTAATTGACGATGAAATACAGAAATTGCCTCGGAATTAATTACAAAAGGCACAATGCCGACTTATGTACAAGAGGACTTAGTCTTCTTACATCCTATGATTTGAGCCTTTCCTGTGAGACCAGTTGTAGACATCGATGCTTCCCGTCAGGTTTAATGTATCCCTTTGACTTTCTAATTAACGATGAAACACAGAAATTGCATCGGAATTATATACAAAAGGCACAATGCCGACTGAAGTACAAGTACACTGACTCTTCTTACTGTCTATGTTTGAACCAGGTTTAGATTCCGACGCTTCACTTCAGGTTTACTGCATCCCTTGGACTTTCTTATTGACGATGAAACTCAGAAATTGAATCGGAATTAAATACAAAAGGCACAATGCCGACTTAAGTACAAGAAGACTGACTCTTCTTACCGTCTATGTTTTGAACCTTTCCCTTGACACCAGTTTAAATTCCGATGCTTAACTTCTGGATTACTGTATCCCTTGGACCTTCTAATTGACGTTGAAACACAGAAATTGCATCGGAATTAATTACAAAAGGCACAATGCCGACTTATGTACAAGAGGACTGACTCTTCTTACATCCTATGATTTGAGCCTTTCCTGTGAGACCAGTTTTAGATATCGATGCTTCCCGTCAGGTTTAATGTATACCTTTGACTTTCTAATTGACGATGAAACACAGAAATTGCATCGGAATTAAATACAAAAGGCACAATGCCGACTGAAGTAGAATAAGACTGACTCTTCTTACTGTCTATGTTTGAACCTTTCCTGTGAGACCAGTTTTAGATTCCGACGTTTCACTTCAGGTTTACTGTATCCCTTGGACCTTCTTATTGACGATGAAACTCAGAAATTGAATCGGAATTAAATGCAAAAGGTACAATGCCGACTTAAGTACAAGAAGACTGACTCTTCTTACTGCCCATGTTTTGTAACTTCCCTGTGAGACCAGTTTTAGATTCCGATACTTCACTTCAGGTTGCTTGTACCCCAGGGACCTTCTTATTGACGATGAAACACAGTAAGTGAATCGAAGTTAGATACTAAAGGCAAAATGCCGACTTAAGTACAAGAGGACTGACTCTTCCTACATCCTATGATTTGAACCTTTCCTGTGAGACCAGTTTTAGATATCGGTGCTTCACGTCAGGTTTAATGTATCCCTTTGACTTTCTAATTGACGATGAGAGACAGAAATTGCATCGGAATGAAACACAAAAGGCACAATGCCTACTTAAGTACAAGATGACTGACTCTTCTTACTGTCTATGTTTGAACCTTTCCTGAGAGATCAGTTTTAGATTCCGATGTTTCACGTCAGGTTTACTGTGTCCCATGGTCCTTCTTATTGACGATGAATCCAAAAATTGAATCGGAATCAAATACAAAAGGCACAATGCCGACTTAAGTACAAGAAGAATGACTATTCTTACTGTCTATGAATTGAACCTTTCCTGTGAGACCTGTTTTAGATTCCGATGCTTCACTTCAGGTTTACTGTATCCCTCGGACTTTCTCATTGACAATGAATCACAGAAATGGCATCGGAATTAGATACAGAAGGCTTAATGCCGGCTTAAGTACAAGAGGACCGACTCTTCTTACATTCTATGATTTTAGCCTTTCTTGTGAGACCAGTTAAGATTCCGATGCTTCACTTCAGGTTTACTGTATTCCTTGGACCTTTTTATTGACGATGAAACATAGAAATTGCAACGGAATTAAATACAAAAGGAATAATGCCGACTTAAGTACAAGAAGACTGACTCTTCTTACTGTCTATGTTTTGAACCTTTCCTGTGAGACCAGTTTTAGATTCCGATGCTGTACTTCATGTTTACTGTATCCGGTGGACCTTCTTATCGACGATGAAACACAGAAATTGCATCGGAATGAAATACATAAAGCACAATGTCGACTTAAGTACGAGAAGCCTGGCTCTTCTTACTGTGTATGTTTTAAACCTTTCCTGTGAGACCAGTTTTAGATTCCGATGCTTCACTTCAGGTTTACTGTATCCCTTGGACCTTCTAATTGACGATGAAACACAGAAATTGCATCGGAATTAATTACAAAATCCACAAAGCCGACTTATGTACAAGTGGACTGACTCTTCCTACATCCTATGATTTGAGCCTTTCCTGTGAGACCAGTTTTAGATATCGATGCTTCCCGTCAGGTTTAATGTATACCTTTGACTTTCTAATTGACGATGAAACACAGAAATTGCATCGGAATTAATTACAAAAGGCACAATGCCGACTTATGTACAAGTGGACTGACTCTTCTTACATCCTATGATTTGAGCCTTTCCTGTGAGACCAGTGTTAGATATCGGTGCTTCACGTCAGGTTTAATGTATCCCTTTGACTTTCTAACTGACGATGAGAGACAGAAATTGCATCGGAAATAAACACAAAGGCACAATGCCGACTTAAGTACAAGATGACTTACTCTTCTTACTGTCTATGGTTGAACCTTTCCTGAGAGATCAGTTTTAGATTCCGATGCTTCACTTCAGGTTTACTGTATACCTTGGATCTTGTAATTGACGATGAAACACAGAAATTGCATCGGAATTAAATACAAAAGGAAAATGCCGACATAAGTTCAAGACGACTGACTCTTCATACTGCTTATGTTTTGAACCTTTCCTGTGAGACCAGTTGTAGATTCCGATGCTTCACTTCAGGTTTACTGTATCCCTTGGACCTTCTAAGTGACGATGAAATACTGAAATTGCACCGGAATTAAATACAAAAGGCACAATGCCGACTGAAGTACAAGAAGACTGACTCTTCTTACTGTCTATACTTTGAACCTTTAATGTGAGACCAGTTTTAGATTCCGATGCCTCACGTCAGGTTTACTGTATCCGGTGGACCTTCTTAACGACGATGAAACACAGAAACTGCATCGAAATCAAATACAAAACGCACAATGTCGACTTAAGTAGGAGAAGACTGGCTCTTCTTACTGTGTATGTTTTAAACCTTTCCTGTGAGACCAGTTTTAGATTCCGATGCTTCACTTCAGGTTTACTGTATCACTTGGACCTTCTAATTGACGATGAAACACAGAAATTGCATCGGAATTAATTACAAAAAGCAGAATGCCGACGTATGTACAAGAAGACTGACTCTTCTTACTGTCTATGTTTGAACCTTTCCTGTGAGAGCAGTTTTAGATTCCGACATTTCACTTCAGGTTTACTGTATCCCTTAGACCTTCTTATTGACGATGAAACTCAGAAATTGAATCGGAATTAAATACAAAAGGTACAATGATGACTTAAGCACAAGAAGACTGACTCTTCTTACTGCCCATGTTTTGAACCTTCCCTGTGAGAACAGTTTTAGATTCCGATACTTCACTTCAGGTTGCTTGTACCCCTTGGACCTTCTTATTGACGATGAAACACAGTAAGTGCATCGAAATTAAATACAAAAGGCAAAATGCCGACTTAATTACAAGAGGACTGACTCTTCTTACATCCTATGATTTGAACCATTATTGTGAGACCAGTTTTGGATTCCGATGCTTCACTTCAGGTTTACTGTATCCCTTGGACCTTCTAATTGACGATGAAACACAGAAATTGCATCGGAATTAATTACAAAATCCACAAAGCCGACTTATGTACAAGTGGACTGACTCTTCCTACATCCTATGATTTGAGCCTTTCCTGTGAGACCAGTTTTAGATATCGATGCTTCCCGTCAGGTTTAATGTATACCTTTGACTTTCTAATTGACGATGAAACACAGAAATTGCATCGGAATTAATTACAAAAGGCACAATGCCGACTTATGTACAAGTGGACTGACTCTTCTTACATCCTATGATTTGAGCCTTTCCTGTGAGACCAGTGTTAGATATCGGTGCTTCACGTCAGGTTTAATGTATCCCTTTGACTTTCTAATTGACGATGAGAGACAGAAATTGCATCGGAAATAAACACAAAGGCACAATGCCGACTTAAGTACAAGATGACTTACTCTTCTTACTGTCTATGGTTGAACCTTTCCTGAGAGATCAGTTTTAGATTCCGATGCTTCACTTCAGGTTTACTGTATACCTTGGATCTTGTAATTGACGATGAAACACAGAAATTGCATCGGAATTAAATACTAAAGGAAAATGCCGACATAAGTTCAAGACGACTGACTCTTCATACTGCTTATGTTTTGAACCTTTCCTGTGAGACCAGTTGTAGATTCCGATGCTTCACTTCAGGTTTACTGTATCCCTTGGACCTTCTAAGTGACGATGAAATACTGAAATTGCACCGGAATTAAATACAAAAGGCACAATGCCGACTGAAGTACAAGAAGACTGACTCTTCTTACTGTCTATACTTTGAACCTTTAATGTGAGACCAGTTTTAGATTCCGATGCGTCACGTCAGGTTTACTGTATCCGGTGGACCTTCTTAACGACGATGAAACACAGAAACTGCATCGAAATCAAATACAAAACGCACAATGTCGACTTAAGTAGGAGAAGACTGGCTCTTCTTACTGTGTATGTTTTAAACCTTTCCTGTGAGACCAGTTTTAGATTCCGATGCTTCACTTCAGGTTTACTGTATCACTTGGACCTTCTAATTGACGATGAAACACAGAAATTGCATCGGAATTAATTACAAAAAGCAGAATGCCGACGTATGTACAAGAAGACTGACTCTTCTTACTGTCTATGTTTGAACCTTTCCTGTGAGAGCAGTTTTAGATTCCGACATTTCACTTCAGGTTTACTGTATCCCTTAGACCTTCTTATTGACGATGAAACTCAGAAATTGAATCGGAATTAAATACAAAAGGTACAATGATGACTTAAGCACAAGAAGACTGACTCTTCTTACTGCCCATGTTTTGAACCTTCCCTGTGAGAACAGTTTTAGATTCCGATACTTCACTTCAGGTTGCTTGTACCCCTTGGACCTTCTTATTGACGATGAAACACAGTAAGTGCATCGAAATTAAATACAAAAGGCAAAATGCCGACTTAATTACAAGAGGACTGACTCTTCTTACATCCTATGATTTGAACCATTATTGTGAGACCAGTTTTGGATTCCGATGCTTCACTTCAGGTATACTGTATCCCTTGGACCTTCTAAGTGACGATGAAATACTGAAATTGCATCGGAATTAAATACAAAATGCACAATGCCGACTTAAGTACAAGAAGACTGACTCTTCTTACTGTCTATACTTTGAACCTTTCATGTGAGACCAGTTTCAGATTCCGATGCCTCACTTCAGGTTTACTGTATCCGGTGGACCTTCTTATCGACGATGAAACACAGAAACTGCATCGGAATTAAATACAAAACGCAAAATAACGACTTAAGTACGAGAAGACTGCCTCTTCTTACCTTGTATGTTTTAAACCTTTCCTGTGAGACCAGTTTTCGATTCCGATGCTTCACTTCAGGTTTACTGTATCCTTTGGACCTACTAATTGACGATGAAACACAGAAATTGCAACGGAATTAATAACAAAAGGCACAATGCCGACTTAAGTACAAGAGGACTGACTCTTCTTACATTCTTTGAATTTAGCCTTTCTTGTGAGACCAGTTAAGATTCCGATGCTTCACTTCAGGTTCACTGTATCCCTTGGACCTTCTTATTGACGATGAAACACAGAAATTGCATCGGAATTAAATACCAAAGGCACAATGCCGACTTAAGTACAAGAAGACTGACTCTTCTTACTCCCTATGTTTCGAACCTTTCCTGTGCGACCAGTTTTAGATTCCGATGCTTCACTTCAGGTTTACTGTATCCCTTGGATCTTCTTATTGACGATGAAACACAGAAACTGCATCGGAATGAAATACATAAAGCACAATGTCGACTTAAGTACGAGAAGACTGGCTCTTCTTACTGTGTATGTTTTAAACATTTCCTGTGAGACCAGTTTTAGATTCCGATGCCTCACTGCAGGTTTACTGTATTCCTTGGACCTTCTTATTGACGATGAAACACAGAAATTGCAACGGAATTAATTACAAAAGGCACAATGCCGACTTATGTACAAGAGGACTGACTCTTCTTACATCCTATGATTTGACCCTTTCCTGTGAGACCAGTTTTAGATATCGATGCTTCACGTCAGGTTTAATGTATCCCTTTGACTTTCTAATTGACGATGAAACACAGAAATTGCATCGGAATTAAATACAAAAGGCACAATGCCGACTGAAGTACAAGAAGACTGACTCTTCTTACTGTCTATGTTTGAAACTTTCCTGTGAGAGCAGTTTTAGATTCCGACGTTTCACTTCAGGTTTACTGTATCCCTTGACCTTCTTATTGACGATGAAACTCAGAATTTGAATCGGAATTAAATACAAAAGGTACAATGCCGACTTAAGTACATGAAGACTGACTCTTCTTACTGCCCATGTTCTGAACCTTCCCTGTGAGAACAGTTTTAGATTCCGATACTTCACTTCAGGTTGCTTGTACCCCTTCGACCTTCTTATTGACGATGAAACACAGTAAGTGCATCGAAATTAAATACAAAAGGCAAAATGCCAACTTAATTACAAGAGGACTGACTCTTGTTACATCCTATGATTTGAACCTTTATTGTGAGACCAGTTTTAGATTCCGATGCTTCACTTCAGGTTTACTGTATCCCTTGGACCTTCTAAGTGACGATGAAATACTAAAATTGCATCGGAATTAAATACAAAAGGCACAATGCCGACTTAAGTACAAGAAGACTGATTCCTCTTACTCTCTATGTTTCGAACCTATCTTGTGCGACCAGTTTTAGATTCCGATGCTTCACTTAAAGTTTACTGTATTCCTTGGACCTTCTTATTGACGATGAAGCACAGAAATTGCAACGGAATTAAATACAAAAGGCACAATGCCGACTTAAGTACAAGAAGACTGACTCTTCTTACTGATTATATTTTGAACCTCTCCTGTGAGATCAGTTTTAGATTCCGATGCTTCACTTCATGTTTATTGTATCCCTTGGACCTTCTTATTGACGATTAAAGACAGAAATTGCATCGGAATTAAATAGAAAAGGCACAATGCCGACTTAAGTTCAAGAGGACAGACTCTTCATACTGTCTATGTTTTGAACCTTTCCTGTGTTGCCAGTTATAGATTCCGATGCTTCACTTCAGGTTTACTGTATCCCTTGGACCTTCTTATTGACGATGAAACACAGAAATTCCATCGGAATTAAATACAAAAGGCATAATGCCGACTTACTTACAAGAGGACTGACTCATCTTACATTCTATAACTTTAGCCTTTCCTGTGAGACCAGTTTAGATTCCGATGCTTCACTTCAGGTTTACTGTATCCCTTGGAGCTTCTTATTGACGATGAAACACAGAAATTGCATCGGAATTAAATACATAAAGCACAATTCCGACTTAAGTAACAGAAGACTGACTCTTCGTACTGTCTATGCTTGAACCTTTCCTGTGAGACCAGTATTAGGTTCTGATGCCTCACTTCAGGTTGACTGTATCCCTTGGACTTTCTTATTGACGATGAGACACAGAAATTGGATCGGAATTATATACAAAAGGCACAATGCCGACTTAAGTACAAGAAGACTAACTCTTCTTACTCTCTATGTTTTTAACCGTACCTGTGAGACCAGATTTAGAATCCGATGCGTCACTTCAGGTTTACTGTATCCCTCGGACCTTCTTATTGACAATGAAACACTGAAAGTGCATCGGAATTACATACAAAAGGCACAATGCCGACTCAATTACAAGAAGACTGATTCTTCTTACTATCTATGTTTTGAACCCTTCCTGTGAGACCAGTTTTAGATTCCGATGCTTGACTTCAGGTTTACTGTATCCCTTGGACCTTCTTATTGACGATGAAACACAGAAATTGCATCGGAATTAAATACAAAAGGCATAATGCCGACTTACTTACAAGAGGACTGACTCATCTTACATTCTATAACTTTAGCCTTTCCTGTGGGACCAGTTTAGATTCCGATGCTTCACTTCAGGTTTACTGTATCCCTTGGAGCTTCTTATTGACGATGAAACACAGAAATTGCATCGGAATTAAATACATAAAGCACAATGCCGACTTAAGTACAAGAAGACTGACTCTTCCTACATCCTATGATTTGAACCTTTCCTGTGAGACCAGTTTTAGATATCGGTGCTTCACGTCAGGTTTAATGTATCCCTTTGACTTTCTAATTGACGATGAGAGACAGAAATTGCATCGGAATGAAACACAAAAGGCACAATGCGACTTAAGTACAAGATGACTGACTCTTCTTACTGACTATGTTTGAACCTTTCCTGAGAGATCAGTTTTAGATTCCGATGTTTCACTCCAGGTTTACTGTATCCCTAGGACCTTCTTATTGACGATGACATTCAGAAATTGCATCGGAATTACATACAAAAGGCACAATGCCGACTTAAGTACAAAATGACTGACTCTTCTTAATGTCTATGTTTGAACCTTTCCTGTGAGACCAGTTTTAGATTTCGACGTTTCACGTCAGGTTTACTGTATCCCATGGACCTTCTTATTGACGATGAATCTCAGAAATTGAATCGGAATTAAATACAAAAGGCACAATGCCGACTTAAGTACACGAAGACTGACTATTCTTACTGTCTATGAATTGAACCTTTCCTGTGAGACCTGTTTTAGATTCCGATGCTTCACTTCAGGTTCACTGTATCCCTCGGACTTTCTCATTGACAATGAATCACAGAAATGGCATCGGAATTATATACAGAAGGCTTAATGCCGACTTAAGTACAAGAGGACCGACTCCTCTTACATTCTATGATTTTAGCCTTTCTTGTGAGACCAGTTAAGATTCCGATGCTTCACTTCAGGTTTACTGTATTCCTTGGACCTTTTTATTGACGATGAAACATAGAAATTGCAACGGAATTAAATACAAGAGGAATAATGCCGACTTAAGTACAAGAAGACTGACTCTTCTTACTGTCTATGTTTTGAACCTTTCCTGTGAGACCAGTTTTAGATTCCGATGCTTCACTTCAGGTTTACTGTATCCTGTGGACCTTCTTATCGACGATGAAACACAGAAATTGCATCGGAATGAAATACATAAAGCACAATGTCGACTTAAGTACGAGAAGACTGGCTCTTCTTACTGTGTATGTTTTAAACCTTTCCTGTGAGACCAGTTTTAGATTCCGATGCATCACTTCAGGTTTACTGTATCCCTTGGACCTTCTAATTGACGATGAAACACAGAAATTGCATCGGAAGTTAAATACAAAAGGCACAATGCCGACTGAAGTACAAGAAGACTGACTCTTCTTACTGTCTATGTTTGAACCTTTCCTGTGGACCTGTTTTAGATTGCGACGTTTCACTTCAGGTTTACTGTATCCCTTGGACCTTCTTATTGACGATGAAACTCAGAAATTGAATCGGGATGAAATACAGAAGGCACAATGCCGACTTAAGTACAAGAGGACTGACTCTTCTTACATTCTATGATTTTAGAATTTCTTGTGAGACCAGTTAAGATTCCGATGCTTCTCTTCAGGTTTACTGTATTCCTTGGACCTTTTTATTGACGATGAAACATAGAATTTGCAACGGAATTAAATACAAGAGGAATAATGCCTACTTAAGTACAAGAAGACTGACTCTTCTTGCTGTCTATGTTTTGAACCGTCCCTGTGAGAACAGTTTTAGATTCCGATACTTCACTTCAGGTTGCTTGTACCCCTTGGACCTTCTTATTGACGATGAAACACAGTAAGTGCATCGAAATTAAATACAAAAGGCAAAATGCCGACTTAATTACAAGAGGACTGACTCTTCTTACATCCTATGATTTGAACCATTATTGTGAGACCAGTTTTGGATTCCGATGCTTCACTTCAGGTATACTGTATCCCTTGGACCTTCTAAGTGACGATGAAATACTGAAATTGCATCGGAATTAAATACAAAATGCACAATGCCGACTTAAGTACAAGAAGACTGACTCTTCTTACTGTCTATACTTTGAACCTTTCATGTGAGACCAGTTTTAGATTCCGATGCCTCACTTCAGGTTTACTGTATCCGGTGGACGTTCTTATCGACGATGAAACACAGAAACTGCATCGGAATTAAATACAAAACGCAAAATAACGACTTAAGTACGAGAAGACTGCCTCTACTTACCTTGTATATTTTAAAACTTTCATGTGAGACCAGTTTTAGATTCCGATGCTTCACTTCAGGTTTACTGTATCCCTTGGACCTACTAATTGACGATGAAACACAGAAATTGCAATGGAATTAATTACAAAAGGCACAATGCCGACGTACGTACAAGAGGACTGACTCTTCTTACATCCTATGATTTGAGCCTTTCCTGTGAGACCAGTTTTAGATATCGATGCTTCCCGTCAGGTTTAATGTACCCCTTTGACTTTCTAATTGACGATGAAACACAGAAATTGCATCGGAATTGAATACAAAAGGCACAATGCCGACTGAAGTACAAGAAGACTGACTCTTCTTACTGTCTATGTTTGAACCTTTCCTGTGAGACCAGTTTTAGATTCCGACGTTCCACTTCAGGTTTACTGTATCCCTTGGCCCTTCTTGTTGACGATGAAACTCAGAAATTGAATCGGAATAAAATACAGAAGGCACAATGCCGACTTAAGTACAAGAGGACTGACTCTTCTTACATTCTTTGAATTTAGCCTTTCTTGTGAGAACAGTTAAGATTCCGATGCTTCACTTCAGGTTCACTGTATCTCTTGGACCTCCTTATTGACGATGAAATACAGAAATTGCATCGGAATTAAATACATAAAGCACAATTCCGACTTAAGTAAAAGAAGACTGACTCTTCGTACTGTCTATGCTTTGAACCTTTCCTGTGAGACCAGTATTAGGTTCCGATGCCTCACTTCAGGTTTACTGTATCCCTTGGACCTTCTTATTGACGATGAAACACAGAAAATGTCTCGGAATTAATTACTTAAGGCACAATGCCGACTTAAGTACAAGAAGACTGACTCTTCTTACTATCTATGTTTCGAACCATTCCTGTGAGACCAGTTTCAGATTCCGATGCTTCACTTCAGGTTTACTGTATCCCTTGGACCTTCGTATTGACGGTGAAACACAGAAATTGCATCGGAATTAAATACAAAAGGCACAATGCCGACTTATGTACAAGAGGACTGACTCTTCTTACATCCTATGATTTGAGCCTTTCCTGTGAGACCAGATTTAGATATCGATGCTTCCCGTCAGGTTTAATGTATCCCTTTGACTTTCTAATTGGCGATGAAACACAGAAATTGCATCGGAATTAAATACAAAAGGCACAATGCCGACTGAAGTACAAGAAGACTGACTCTTCTTACTGTCTATGTTTGAACCTTTCCTGCGAGAGCAGTTTTAGATTCCGACGTTTCACTTCAGGTTTACTGTATCCCTTGGACCTTCTTATTGACGTTGAAACTCAGAAATTGAATCGGAATTAAATACAAAAGGTACAATGCCGACTTAAGTACAAGAAGACTGACTCTTCTTACTGCCCATGTTCTGAACCCTCCCTGTGAGAACAGTTTTAGATTCCGATACTTCACTTCAGGTTGCTTGTACCCCTTGGACCTTCTAAATGACGATTAAACACAGTAAGTGCATCGAAATTAAATACAAAAGGCAAAATGCCGACTTAATTACAAGAGGACTGACTCTTCTTACATCCTATGATTTGAACCTTTATTGTGAGACCAGTTTTAGATTCCGATGCTTCACTTCAGGTTTACTGTATCCCTTGGATCTTCTAAGTGACGATGAAATACTGAAATTGCATCGGAATTAGATACAAAAGGCACAATGCCGACTTAAGTACAAGAAGACTGACTCTTCTTACTCTCTATGTTTCGAACCTTTCTTGTGCGACCAGTTTTAGATTCCGATGCTTCACTTAAGGTTTACTGTATTCCTTGGACCTTCTTATTGACGATGAAGCACAGAAATTGCAACGGAATTAAATACAAAAGGCACAATGCCGACTTAAGTACAAGAAGACTGACTCTTCTTACTGTCTATATTTTGAACCTCTCCTGTGAGATCAGTTTTAGATTCCGATGCTTCACTTCAGGTTTATTGTATCCCTTGGACCTTCTTATTGACGATTAAAGACAGAAATTGCATCGGAATTAAATAGAAAAGGCACAATGCCGACTTAAGTTCAAGAGGACAGACTCTTCATACTGTCTATGTTTTGAACCTTTCCTGTGAGGCCAGTTATAGATTCCGATGCTTCACTTCAGGATTACTGTATCCCTTGGACCTTCTTATTGACGATGAAACACAGAAATTGCATCGGAATTAAATACATAAAGCACAATTCCGACTTAAGTAACAGAAGACTGACTCTTCGTACTGTCTATGCTTTGAACCTTTCCTGTGAGACCAGTATTAGGTTCTGATGCCTCACTTCAGGTTGACTGTATCCCTTGGACTTTCTTATTGACGATGAGACACAGAAATTGGATCGGAATTATATACAAAAGGCACAATGCCGACTTAAGTACAAGAAGACTAACTCTTCTTACTCTCTATGTTTTTAACCGTTCCTGTGAGACCAGTTTTAGATTCCGATGCGTCACTTCAGGTTTACTGTATCCCACGGACCTTCTTATTGACAATGAAATACTGAAAGTGCATCGGAATTACATACAAAAGGCACAATGCCGACTCAAGTACAAGTAGACTGATTCTTCTTACCATCTATGTCTTGAACCCTTCCTGTGAGACCAGTTTTGGATTCCGATGCTTCACTTCAGGTTTACTGTATCCCTTGGACCTTCTTATTGACGATGAAACACAGAAATTGCATTGGAATTAAATACAAAAGGCATAATGCCGACCTAAGTACAAGAGGACTGACTCTTCTTACATTCTATGACTTTAGCCTTTCCTGTGAGACCAGTTTAGATTCCAGTGCTTCACTTCAGGTTTACTGTATCCCTTGGACCTTCTTATTGACGATGAAACACAGAAATTGCATTGGAATTAAATACAAAAGGCATAATGCCGACTTAAGTACAAGAGGACTGACTCTTCTTACATTCTATGACTTTAGCCTTTCCTGTGAGACCAGTTTAGATTCCGATGCTTCACTTCAGGTTTACTGTATCCCTTGGAGCTTCTTATTTACGATGAAACACAGAAATAGCATCGGAATTAAATACATAAAGCACAATGCCGACTTAAGTAAAAGAAGACTGACTCTTCGTACTGTCTATGCTTTGAACCTTTCCTGTGAGACCAGTTTTAGGTTCCGATGCTTCACTTCAGGTTTACTGTATACCTAGGACCTTCGTATTGGCGATGAAACACAGAAAATGCATCGGAATTAATTACAAAAGGCACAATGCCGACTGTAGTACAAGAAGACTGACTCTTCTTACTGTCTATGCTTCGAACCTTTCCTGTGAGACCAGTTTTAGATTCCGATGCTTCACTTCAGGTTTACTGTATCCCTTGGACCTTCTTATGGACGATGAAACACAGAAATTGCATCGGAATTAAATACAAAAGGCACAATGCCGACTTAAGTACAAGAAGACTGACGCTTCTTACTGTCTATGTTTCGAACCTTTCCTGTGAGACCAGTTTTAGATTGCGATGCTTTACTTCAGGTTTACTGTATCCCTTGGACCTTCGTATTGACAATTAAAGACAGAAATTGCATCGGAATTAAATACAAAAGGCACAATGCCGACTTAAGTTCAAGAGGACTGACTCTTCATACTGTCTATGTTATGAACACTTCCTGTGAGACCAGTTTCAGATTCCGATGCTTCACTTCAGGTTTACTGTATCCCTCGGACCTTCCTATTGACGATGAAGCACAGAAATTGCATCGGAATTATATACAAGAGGCACAATGCCGACTTAAGTACATGAGTACTGACTCTTCTTACATTCTATGATTTGAGCCTTTCCTGTGACACCAGTTTTAGATTCCGGTGCTTCACTTCAGGTTTACTGTATCCCTTGGACCTTCTTATTGACATTGAAACACAGAAATTACATCGGAATTAAGTACAAAAAACAAAATGCCGACTTATGTACAAAAAGACTGACTATCTTACTGCCTATGTTTTGAACCTTTCCTGTGAGACCAGTTTTCGATTGCGATGCTTCACTTCAGGTATGCTGTATCCCTCGGACCATCTTATTGAAGATGAAACACAGAAATTGCATCGGAATTAAATAGAAAACGCACATTGCCGACTTAAGTACAGGTAAACTGACACTTCTTACTGTCTATGCTTTGAACCTTTCCTGTGAGACCAGTTTTTGGTTCCGATGCTTCACTTCAGGTTTACTGTATCCCTTGGACCCTCTTATTGACGATGAAAGACAGAAATTGCATCGGAATTATTTACTTAAGGCACAATGCCGACTTAATAACAAGAAGACTGACTCTTCTTATTGTCTATGCTTCGAACCTTTCCTGTGAGACCAGTTTTAGATTCCGATGCTTCACTTCAGGTTTACTGTATCCCTTGGACCTTCTTATTGACGATGAAACACAGAAATTGCATCGGAATTAAATACAGAAGGCACAATGCCGACTTAAGTACAAGAAGACTGACTCTTCTTACTCTCTGTGTTTCGAACCTTTCCTGTGCGACCAGTTTTAGATTCCGATGCTTCACTTAAGGTTTACTGTATCCCTTGGACCTTCCTATTGACGATGAAACACAGAAATTGCATCGGAATTAAATACAAAAGGCATAATGCCGACTTAAGTCCAAGAGGACTGATACTTCTTACCGTCTATGTTTTGAACCTTTCCTGTGAGACCAGTTTTAGATTGCGATGCTTTACTTCAGGTTTACTGTATCCCTTGAACCTTCTTATTGACAATTGAAGACAGAAATTGCATCGAAATTAATTACAAAAGGCACAATGCCGACTTAAGTACAAGAGGACTGACTCTTCTTACTTCCTATGATTTGAGCCTTTCCTGTGAGACCAGTTTTAGTTATCGATGCTTCACGTCAGGTTTCATGTATCCCTTTGACTTTCTAATTGACGATGAGACACAGAAATTGGATCGGAATTAAATACAAAAGGCACAATGCCGAGTTAAGTACAAGAGGACTGACTCTTCTTACTGTCTATGTTTGAACCTTTCCTGTCAGACCAGTTTTAGATTCCGATGTTTCACTTCAGGTTCACTGTATCCCTTGGACCTTCTTATAGACGATGAAACACAGAAATTGCATCGGAATTATATACAAAAGGCACAATGCCGATTTAAGTACAAGAAGACTAACTCTTCTTACTCTCTATGTTTTTAACCGTTCCTGTGAGACCAGTTTTAGATTCCGATGCTTCACTTCAGGTTTACTGTATCCCTTGGACCTTCTTATGGACGATGAAACACAGAAATTGCATCGGAAATAAAGACAAAAGGCACAATGCCGACTTAAGTTCAAGAGGACTGACTCTTCATACTGTCTATGTTTTGATCACTTCCTGTGAGACCAGTTTCATATTCCGATGCTTCACTTCAGGTTTACTGTGTCCCTCGGACCTTCCTATTGACGATGAAGCACAGAAATTGCATCGGAATTATATACAGGAGTCACAATGCCGACCGACTTAAGTACATGATTACTGACTCTTCTTACATTCTATGATTTGAGCCTTTCCTGTGAGACCAGTTTTAGATTCCAGTGCTTCACTTCAGGTTTACTGTATCCCTTGGACCTTCTTATTGACGTTGAAACACAGAAATTACATCGGAATTATGTACAAAAAGCAAAATGCCGACTTATGTACAAAAAGACTGACTATCTTACTGCCTATGTTTTGAACCTTTCCTGTGAAACCAGTTTTCGATTGCGATGCTTCACTTCAGGTTTGCTGTATCCCTCGGACCATCTTTTTGAAGATGAACACAGAAATTGCATCGGAATTAAATAGAAAACGCACATTGCCGACTTAAGTACAAGAAGACTGACACTTCTTACTGTCTATGCTTTGAACCTTTCCTGTGAAACCAGTTTCTGGTTCCGATGCTTCACTTCAGGTTTACTGTATCCCTTGGACCTTCTTATTGACGATGAAAGACAGAAATTGAATCGGAACTAAATACAAAAGGCAAAATGCCGACTTAAGTACAAGAAGACTGACTCTTCTTACTGTCTTTGCTTTGAACCTTTCCTGTGAGACCAGTTTTAGGTTCCGATGCTTTACTTCAGGTTTACTGTATCCCTTGGACCTTCTTATAGACGATGAAACACAGAAATTGCATCGGAATTAAATACAAAACTCACAATGCCGACTTAAGTACAAGAAAACTGACTCTTCCTACTGTCTATGATTTGACCCTTTCCTGTGAGACCATTTTTAGGTTCAGATGCTTCACGTCAGGTTTACTGTATCCCTTGGACCATCTTATTGACGATGAAACACTAAAATTGCATCGGAATTAAATACAAAAGGCACAATGCCGACTTAAGTATACAAAGAGTGACTCTTCTTACTGTCTACGCTTTGAACCTTTCCTGTGAGACAAGTTTGGGATTGCGATGCTTCACTTCTGGTTTACTGTATCCCTTGGACCTTCTTATTGACAATGAAACACGGAAATTGCATCGGAATTAAATACAAAAGGCACAATTTCGACTTAGGTACAAGAAGACTGACTCTTCTTACTGGCTATGCTTTGAACCTTTCCTGTGAGACCAGTTTTAGATTCCGATGCTTCACTTCAGGTTGACTGTATCCCTTGGACATTGTTATTGACGATGAAACACAGAAATTGCTTCGGAAATAAATACAAAAGGCACAATGACGACTTAAGTACAAGAGGACTGATTCGTCTTACATTCTATGATTTGAGCCTTTCCTGTGAGACCAGAGTTAGATATCGATGCTTCACTTCAGGTTTACTGTATCCCTTGGACCTTCTTATTGACGATGAAACACAGAAAATGAATCGGAATTAAATACAAAAGGCACATTGCCGACTTAGGTACAAGAAGACTGACTCTTCCTACTGTCAATGAATTGAGGCTTTCCTGTGAGACCAGTTTTAGATTCCGATGCTTCAATTCAGTTCTACTGTATCCCTTGGACCTTCTTTTTTTCGATGAAATACAGAAATTGCATCGGATTTAAACACAAAAAGCAAAATGCCGACTTAAGCACAAGAGGACTGACTCTTCTTACATTCTATGATTTTAGGCTATCCTGTGAGATCAGATTAGATTCCGATTCTTCACTTCAGGTTTACTGTATCCCTCGGACCCTCTTATTGACGATTTAACACGGATATTCCATCGGAAATAAATACAAAAGGCACAATGCGGGCTTAAGTACAAGAACACTAACTCTTCTTAGTCTCTATGTTTTTAACCGTTCCTGTGAAACCAGTTTTAGATTCCGATGCTTCACTTCAGGTTTACTGTATCCCTCGGACCTTCGTATTGACAATGAAACACTGAAAGTGCATCGGAATTAGATACAAAAGGCACAATGCCAACTCAAGTACAAGAAGACTGATTCTTCTTACTGTCTATGCTTTGAACATTTCCTGTGAGACCAGTTTTAGATTCCGATGCTTCACTTCGGGTTTTCTGTATCCCTTGGACCTTCTTATTGACGATGAAACACACTAATTGCATCGGAATGAAATACATAAAGCACTATGCCGACTTAAGTTAAAGAAGACTGACTCTTCGACTGTCTATGCTTTGAACCTTTCATGTGAGACCAGTTTTAGGTTCCGATGCTTCACTTCAGGTTTACTGTATACCTTGGACCTTCGTATTGGCAATGAAACACAGAAAATGCATCGGAATTATTTACAAAAGGAACAATGCCGACTGAAGTACAAGAAGACTAACTCTTCCTACTGTCTATACTTCGAACCTTTCCTGTGAGACCAGTTTTAGATTCCGATGCTTCACTTCAGGTTTACTGTATCCCTTGGACCTTCTTATGGACGATGAAACACAGAAATTGCATCGGAAATAAATACAAAAGGCACAATGCCGACTTAAGTTCAAGAGGACTGACTCTTCATACTGTCTATGTTTTGATCACTTCCTGTGAGACCAGTTTCATATTCCGATGCTTCACTTCAGGTTTACTGTGTCCCTCGGACCTTCCTATTGACGATGAAGCACAGAAATTACATCGGAATTATATACAGGAGTCACAATGCCGACCGACTTAAGTACATGAGTACTGACTCTTCTTACATTCTATGATTTGAGCCTTTCCTGTGAGACCAGTTTTAGATTCCGGTGCTTCACTTCAGGTTTACTGTATCCCTTGGACCTTCTTATTGACGTTGAAACACAGAAATTACATCGGAATTATGTACAAAAAGCAAAATGCCGACTTATGTACAAAAAGACTGACTATCTTACTGCCTATGTTTTGAACCTTTCCTGTGAGACCAGTTTTCGATTGCGATGCTTCACTTCAGGTTTGCTGTATCCCTCGGACCATCTTATTGAAGATGAACACAGAAATTGCATCGGAATTAAATAGAAAACGCACATTGCCGACTTAAGTACAAGAAGACTGACACTTCTTACTGTCTATGCTTTGAACCTTTCCTGTGAAACCAGTTTCTGGTTCCGATGCTTCACTTCAGGTTTACTGTATCCCTTGGACCTTCTTATTGATGATGAAAGACAGAAATTGAATCGCAACTAAATACAAAAGGCAAAATGCCGACTTAAGTACAAGAAGACTGACTCTTCTTACTGTCTTTGCTTTGAACCTTTCCTGTGAGACCAGTTTTAGGTTCCGATGCTTCACTTCAGGTTTACTGTATCCCTTGGACCTTCTTATTGACGATGAAACACAGAAATTGCATCGGAATTAAATACAAAACTCACAATGCCGACTTAAGTACAAGAAAACTGACTCTTCCTACTGTCTATGATTTGACCCTTTCCTGTGAGACCATTTTTAGGTTCCGATGCTTCACGTCAGGTTTACTGTATCCCTTGGACCATCTTATTGACGATGAAACACTAAAATTGCATCGGAATTAAATACAAAAGGCACAATGCCGACTTAAGTATACAAAGAGTGACTCTTCTTACTGTCTACGCTTTGATCTTTTCCTGTGAGACAAGTTTGGGATTGCGATGCTTCACTTCTGGTTTACTGTATCCCTTGGACCTTCTTATTGACAATGAAACACGGAAATTGCATCGGAATTAAATACAAAATGCACAATTTCGACTTAGGTACAAGAAGACTGACTCTTCTTACTGGCTATGCTTTGAACCTTTCCTGTGAGACCAGTTTTAGATTCCGATGCTTCACTTCAGGTTGACTGTATCCCTTGGACCTTGTTATTGACGATGAAACACAGAAATTGCTTCGGAAATAAATACAAAAGGAACAATGCCGACTTAAGTACAAGAAGACTGACGCTTCTTACTGCCTATGTTTCGAACCTTTCCTGTGAGACCAGTTTTAGATTGCGATGCTTTACTTCAGGTTTACTGTATCCCTTGGACCTACTTGTTGACAATTAAAGACAGAAATTGCGTCGGAATTAAATACAAAAGGCACAATGCCGACTTAAGTTCAAGAGGACTGACTCTTCATACTGTCTATGTTTTGATCACTTCCTGTGAGACCAGTTTCATATTCCGATGCTTCACTTCAGGTTTACTGTATCCCTCGGACCTTCCTATTGACGATGAAGCACAGAAATTGCATCGGAATTATATACAAGAGGCACAATGCCGACTTAAGTACATGAGTACTGACTCTTCTTACATTCTATGATTTGAGCCTTTCCTGTGAGACCAGTTTTAGATTCCGGTGCTTCACTTCAGGTTTACTGTATCCCTTGGACCTTCTTATTGACGTTGAAACACAGAAATTACATCGGAATTAAGTACAAAAAGCAAAATGCCGACTTATGTACAAAAAGACTGACTATCTTACTGCCTATGTTTTGAACCTTTCCTGTGAGACCAGTTTTCGATTGCGATGCTTCACTTCAGGTTTGCTGTATCCCTCGGACCATCTTATTGAAGATGAAACACAGAAATTGCATCGGAATTAAATAGAAAACGCACATTGCCGACTTAAGTACAAGAAGACTGACACTTCTTACTGTCTATGCTTTGAACCTTTCCTGTGAAACCAGTTTCTGGTTCCGATGCTTCACTTCAGGTTTACTGTATCCCTTGGACCTTCTTATTGACGATGAAAGACAGAAATTGAATCGGAACTAAATACAAAAGGCACAATGCCGACTTAAGTACAAGAAGACTGACTCTTCTTACTGTCTTTGCTTTGAACCTTTCCTGTGAGACCAGTTTTAGGTTCCGATGCTTCACTTCAGGTGTACTGTATCCCTTGGACCTTCTTATTGACGATGAAACACAGAAATTGCATCGGAATTAAATACGAAACTCACAATGCCGACTTAAGTACAAGAAGACTGACTCTTCCTACTGTCTATGATTTGACCCATTCCTGTGAGACCATTTTTAGGTTCCGATGCTTCACGTCAGGTTTACTGTATCCCTTGGACCATCTTATTGACGATGAAACACTAAAATTGCATCGGAATTAAATACAAAAGGCACAATGCCGACTTAAGTTCAAGAGGACTGACTCTTCATACTGTCTATGTTTTGAACACTTCCTGTGAGACCAGTTTCAGATTCCGATGCTTCACTTCAGGTTTACTGTATCCCTCGGACCTTCCTATTGACGATGAAGCACAGAAATTGCATCGGAATTATATACAAGAGGCACAATGCCGACTTAAGTACATGAGTACTGACTCCTCTTACATTCTATGATTTGAGCCTTACCTGTGACACCACTTTTAGATTCCGGTGCTTCACTTCAGGTTTACTGTATCCCTTGGACCTTCTTATTGACGTTGAAACACAGAAATTACATCGGAATTAAGTACAAAAAACAAAATGCCGACTTATGTACAAAAAGACTGACTATCTTACTGCCTATGTTTTGAACCTTTCCTGTGAGACCAGTTTTCGATTGCGATGCTTCACTTCAGGTTTGCTGTATCCCTCGGACCATCTTATTGAAGATGAAACACAGAGATTGCATCGGAATTAAATAGAAAACGCACATTGCCGACTTAAGTACAGGAAAACTGACACTTCTTTATGTCTATGCTTTGAACCTTTCCTGTGAGACCAGTATTTGGTTCCGATGCTTCACTTCAGGTTTACTGTATCCCTCGGACCCTCTTATTGACGATTTAACACGGATATTCCATCGGAAATAAATACAAAAGGCACAATGCCGGCTTAAGTACAAGAACACTAACTCTTCTTAGTCTCTATGTTTTTAACCGTTCCTGTGAAACCAGTTTTAGATTCCGATGCTTCACTTCAGGTTTACTGTATCCCTCGGACCTTCGTATTGACAATGAAACACTGAAAGTGCATCGGAATTAGATACAAAAGGCACAATGCCAACTCAAGTACAAGAAGACTGATTCTTCTTACTGTCTATGCTTTGAACATTTCCTGTGAGACCAGTTTTGATTCCGATGCTTCACTTCGGGTTTTCTGTATCCCTTGGACCTTCTTATTGACGATGAAACACACTAATTGCATCGGAATGAAATACATAAAGCACTATGCCGACTTAAGTTAAAGAAGACTGACTCTTCGACTGTCTATGCTTTGAACCTTTCATGTGAGACCAGTTTTAGGTTCCGATGCTTCACTTCAGGTTTACTGTATACCTTGGAACTTCGTATTGGCAATGAAACACAGAAAATGCATCGGAATTATTTACAAAAGGAACAATGCCGACTGAAGTACAAGAAGACTAACTCTTCCTACTGTCTATACTTCGAACCTTTCCTGTGAGACCAGTTTTAGATTCCGATGCTTCACTTCAGGTTTACTGTATCCCTTGGACCTTCTTATGGACGATGAAACACAGAAATTGCATCGGAAATAAATACAAAAGGCACAATGCCGACTTAAGTTCAAGAGGACTGACTCTTCATACTGTCTATGTTTTGATCACTTCCTGTGAGACCAGTTTCATATTCCGATGCTTCACTTCAGGTTTACTGTGTCCCTCGGACCTTCCTATTGACGATGAAGCACAGAAATTACATCGGAATTATATACAGGAGTCACAATGCCGACCGACTTAAGTACATGAGTACTGACTCTTCTTACATTCTATGATTTGAGCCTTTCCTGTGAGACCAGTTTTAGATTCCGGTGCTTCACTTCAGGTTTACTGTATCCCTTGGACCTTCTTATTGACGTTGAAACACAGAAATTACATCGGAATTATGTACAAAAAGCAAAATGCCGACTTATGTACAAAAAGACTGACTATCTTACTGCCTATGTTTTGAACCTTTCCTGTGAGACCAGTTTTCGATTGCGATGCTTCACTTCAGGTTTGCTGTATCCCTCGGACCATCTTATTGAAGATGAACACAGAAATTGCATCGGAATTAAATAGAAAACGCACATTGCCGACTTAAGTACAAGAAGACTGACACTTCTTACTGTCTATGCTTTGAACCTTTCCTGTGAAACCAGTTTCTGGTTCCGATGCTTCACTTCAGGTTTACTGTATCCCTTGGACCTTCTTATTGATGATGAAAGACAGAAATTGAATCGCAACTAAATACAAAAGGCAAAATGCCGACTTAAGTACAAGAAGACTGACTCTTCTTACTGTCTTTGCTTTGAACCTTTCCTGTGAGACCAGTTTTAGGTTCCGATGCTTCACTTCAGGTTTACTGTATCCCTTGGACCTTCTTATTGACGATGAAACACAGAAATTGCATCGGAATTAAATACAAAACTCACAATGCCGACTTAAGTACAAGAAAACTGACTCTTCCTACTGTCTATGATTTGACCCTTTCCTGTGAGACCATTTTTAGGTTCCGATGCTTCACGTCAGGTTTACTGTATCCCTTGGACCATCTTATTGACGATGAAACACTAAAATTGCATCGGAATTAAATACAAAAGGCACAATGCCGACTTAAGTATACAAAGAGTGACTCTTCTTACTGTCTACGCTTTGATCCTTTCCTGTGAGACAAGTTTGGGATTGCGATGCTTCACTTCTGGTTTACTGTATCCCTTGGACCTTCTTATTGACGATGAAACACAGAAAATGAATCGGAATTAAATACAAAAGGCACATTGCCGACTTAGGTACAAGAAGACTGACTCTTCCTACTGTCAATGAATTGAGGCTTTCCTGTGAGACCAGTTTTAGATTCCGATGCTTCAATTCAGTTCTACTGTATCCCTTGGACCTTCTTTTTTTCGATGAAATACAGAAATTGAATCGGATTTAAATACAAAACACACAATGCCGACTTAAGTACAAGAAGACTGACTTTTCTTACTGTCTATGTTTTGAACCTTTCCTGTGAGACCAGTTTTAGATTCCGTTGCTTCACTTCAGGTTTAATGTATCCCTTGCACCTTCTTTTTTTCGATGAAACACAGAAATTGCATCGGAATTAAATACAATAGGTACATTGCCGACTTATGTGCAAGAAGAAAGACTCATCTTACATGCTATGATTTGAGCCTTTCCTGTGAGACCAGTTTTAGATTCCGATGCCTCCCTTCAGGTTTACTGTATCCCTTGGAGCTTCTTTTTGACGATAAAACACAGAAATTGCATCAAAATTAAGTACAAAAGCAAAATGCCGACTTAAGAGCAAGAGGACTGACTCTTCTTACATCCTACGATTTGAGCCTTTCCTTTGAGACCAGTTTTAGATATCGATGCTTCACGTCTGGTTAACTGTATCCCTTTAACCTTCTAATTGACGATGAAACACTGAAATTGCATCGGATTTAAACACAAGAAGCAAAATGCCGACTTAAGCACAAGAGGACTGACTCTTCTTACATTCTATGATTTTAGGCTATCCTGTGAGATCAGATAAGATTCCGATTCTTCACTTCAGGTTTACTGTATCCCTCGGACCCTCTTATTGACGATTTAACACAGATATTCCATCGGAAATAAATACAAAAGGCACAATGCCGGCTTAAGTACAAGAACACTAACTCTTCTTAGTCTCTATGTTCTTAACCGTTCCTGTGAAACCAGTTTTAGATTCCGATGCTTCACTTCAGGTTTACTGTATCCCTCGGACCTTCGTATTGACAATGAAACACTGAAAGTGCATCGGAATTAGATACAAAAGGCAAAATGCCAACTCAAGTACAAGAAGACTGATTCTTCTTACTGTCTATGCTTTGAACATTTCCTGTGAGGCCAGTTTTAGATTCCGATGCTTCACTTCGGGTTTTCTGTATCCCTTGGACCTTCTTATTGACGATGAAACACACTAATTGCATCGGAATGAAATACAAAAGGCATAATGCCGACTTAAGTACAAGAGGACTGACTCTTCTTACATTCTATGATTTTAGCCCATCCTGTGAAACCAGTTTTAGATTCCGATGTTTCACTTCTGGATTACTGTATTCCTTGGACCTTCTTATTGACGTTGAAACACAGAAATTGCAACGGAGATAAATACAAAAGGCACAATGCCGACTTAAGTAGAAGAAGACTGACGCCTCTTACTGTCTATGTTTCGAACTTTTCCTGTGAGACCAGTTTTAGATTGCGATGCTTTACTTCAGGTTTAATGTATCCCTTGGACCTTCTTATTGACAATTAATGACTGAGATTGCATCGGAATTAAATACAAAAGGCACAATACCGACTTAAGTTCAAGAGGACTGTCTCTTCATACTGTCTATGTTTTGAACACTTCCTGTGAGACCAGTTTTAGTTTCCGATGCTTCACTTCAGGTATACTGTATCCCTCGGATCTTCCTATTGACGATGAAACACAGAAATTGCGTGGGAATTAAATACAATAGGCACAATGCCGACTTAAGTACAGGAAGACTGACTCTTCTTACTGTCTATGTTTCGAACCCTTCCTGTGAGACTAGTTTAATATTCCGATGCTTCACTTCTGGTTTACTGTATCCCGTGTACCATATTATTGACAGTTAAAGACAGAAATTGCATCGGAATTAAATACAAAAGGCAGAATGCGGACTTAAGTACAAGAAGACTGACTCTTCTTACTGTCTATGATTTGAACCTTTCCGGTGAGACAAGTTTTAGATTCAGATGCTTCACCTCAGGTTTACAGTATCCCTTGGACCTTCTTATTGACGATAAAACACAGATATTGCAACGGAATCAAATACAATAGGCACAATGCCGACTTAAGTGCAAGAAGACGGACTTTTCTTAGTGTCTATTTTTAGAACCTTTCCTGTGGGACCAGATTTAGATATCGATGCTTCACCTCAGGTTTACAGTATCCCTCGGACCTTCTTATTGACGATGAAACACAGAAAGTGCATCGGAATTGAATACAAAAGGCACAATGCCGACTTCAGGTCATGGGGACTGACTCTTCTTACATTCAATGATTTAAGCCTTTCCTGTGAGACCAGATTTAGATATCGATGCTTCACCTCAGGTTTACTGTATACCTTGGACCATCGTATTGACGATAAAACACAGAAATTGCATCGGACTTAAGTACTATAGGCACAATGCCGGTGTTAAGTACACGAAGAGTGACTGTTCTTACTGTCTATGATTTGAACCTTTCCTGTGAGTTAAGTTTTGGATTGCGATGCTTCACTTCTGGTTTACTGTATCCCTTGGACCTTCTTATTGACGATGAAACACAGAAATTGCAACGGGATTAAATACAAAAGGCACAATGTGACTTAAGTACAAGAAGACTGACTCTTCTTACTGTCTATGTTTTGAACCTTTTCTGTGAGACAAGTTTTCGATTACGATGCATCCCTTTAGGTTTACTGTATCCCTTGGACCTTCTTATTGACGATGAAACACAGAAATTGCATGGGAACTAAATACAAAAGGCACCATGCCGACTTAAGTACAAGAAGACTGACTCTTCTTACTGTCTTTGCTTTGAACCTTTCCTGTGAGACTAGTTTTGGATTGCGATGCTTCACTTCTGGTTTACTGTATCCCTTGGACCTTCTTATTGACGATGAAACACGGAAATTGCATCGGAATTAAATACAAAAGGCACAATGCCGACTTAGGTTCAAGAAGACTGACTTTTCTTACTGGCTATGTTTTGAACCTCTCCTGTGAGACAAGTTTTGTATTGCGATGCTTTACTTCAGGATTACTGTATCCCTTGAACGTTCTTATAGACGATGAAACATAGATATTGCATCGGAATTAAATACAAAAGGCACAATGCCGACTTAAGTAGAAGAGGACTGACTCTTCTTGCATTCTATGATTTGAGCCTTTAGTGTGAGACCAGTTTTAGATATCGATGCTTCGCTTCAGGTTTACTGTATCCCTTGGACCCTCTTATTGACGATTTAACACAGAAATTCCGTCGGAATTAAATACAATAGGCACAATGCTGACTTAAGTACAAGAAGAGTGACTCTTCTTACTGTCTATGTTTTGAACCTCTCCTGTGAGACAAGTTTTGGATTGCGATGTTTTACTTCAGGATTACTGTATCCCTTGGACGTTCTTATAGACGATGAAACATAGATATTGCATCGGAATTAAATACAAAAGGCACATTGCCGACTTAAGTAGAAGAGGACTGACTCTTCTTGCATTCTATGATTTGAGCCTTTAGTGTGAGACCAGAGTTAGATATCGATGCTTCGCTTCAGGTTTACTGTATCCCTTGGACCTTCTTATTGACGATGAAACACAGAAATTGCTTCGGAATTAAATACAAAAGGCACATTGCCGACATAAGTACAAGAAGACTGACTCTTCTTACTGTCTATGTTTTGAACCTTTCCTGTGAGACCAGTTTTAGATTGCGATGCTTCACTTCAGTTTACTGTATCCCTCGGACCTTCTTATTGACAATGAAACACAGAAATTGCGTCGGAATTAGATACAAAAGGCACAATGCCGACTTAAGTACAAGAAAACTGACTCTTCTTACTGTCTATGTTTTGAACCTTTTCTGTGAGACCAGTTTTAGATTCCGATGCTTCACGTCAGGTATACCGTATCCCTTTGACCTTCTAATTGACGATGAAACACAGAAATTGCATCGGAATTAAATACAGAAGGCACAATGCCGACTTAAGTACAAGAAGACTGACTCTTCTTACTGTCTATGTTTTGAACCGTTCCTGTGAGACCACTTTTAATTCCGATGCTTCACTTCAGGTTTACTGTGTTCCTTGGACCTTCTTATTGACGATGAAACACAGAAATTGCATCGGAAATAAATACAAAAGGCACAATGCCGACTTAAGTACAAGAGGACTGATTCTTCTTACATTCTATGATTTGAGCTTTTCCTGTGAGACCAGTTTTAGATTCCGAAGCCTCACTTCAGGTTTACTGTATCTCTTGGAACTTCGTTTTGACGATGAAACACAGAAATTGCATCGGAATTAAATACAAAAGCAAAATGCCGACTTAAGAGCAAGAGGACTGACTCTTCTTACATCCTACGATTTGAACCTTTCCTGTGAGACCAGTTTTAGATATCGATGCTTCACGTCTGGTTTACTGTATCTCTTTAACCTTCTAATTGATGATGAAACACAGAAATTGCATCGGAATTAAATCATCATCATCAGTTATCTGCTATATTTGCAGGTCCTTTGCCTCTCCATTTTCTGCGATCCATTGCTTCCTTCTTAAGGCTGCTGTATGTTGTACCGTCCATCAAGTCATCCAGTATCTGGAATCTCTTCCTTCCTCGCTTCCTTTTCCCTTCTACATAACCTTCTAAAACTGTTTTTATCAGTCCGTCATTCTTTCTTAATATATGCCCAATCCAATTTATTTTTCTTCTCTTTATTACATCTAGTAACTGCCTTTTCTCTCCCACTCTTCTCAGTACCTCTTCATTTTTTACTCTGTCCATCCAACCCATTCCTTTCATCTTACGCCATGTCCAGATCTCAAAAGCCTCCAGCCTATTTCTGTCTTTTTTCCTCATAGTCCATGTTTCAGCGCCATATAGAAGAACACTCCATACAAGACATTTTATGAGTCTCTTTCTGAGTTCTCTGTCCAGACCGCTGCAGAAGATTCTCCTTTTCTTATAAAACGCCTCTTTTGCCATTGCTATTCTTGTTTTAATTTCTGTGGTGCACTGCCAGTCGGTGTCTATCCTGCTTCCAAGATACTTAAAATTTTGCACCTGTTCTAGTTTTTCTCCATTCAGCACAATTTTTAGTTCCTTATTTCCTCCTATTGCCAATACTTTTGTTTTATTTGTGTTAATTTTTTTCCGTTAGTTGCAATGGTGTCCACCAAATCCTGTAATTCTTTTTCCCCTGTGGCTAGAAGGACCATGTCATCAGCAAATCTCAAGCACCCTACTCTTCTTCCTCCAATTTCTACTCCTTTGTCATCTAATGATCATTGCTCAATCATATTTTCCAAGTACAGGTTGAAAAGAGTAGGTGATAAACAGCATCCTTGTCTTACTCCTTTCCCTAGTCTGATCCAGTTTGTACTTTCTCCTCTCACTTTAACTGAAACTTTTTGATTAAGGTACAATGAGTTTATAAGTCTCCTGGTTTTCCAGTCCACTCTCTTTTCCCTCATAATAGTCGCCAGCTTGTCCCAAACCACATTGTCAAATGCCTTTTCTAAATCGATGAAGCACATATATAGGTCTCTTCCTTTTTCAATAAACCTTTCTCCTAAGATTCGTAGGAGCCCTATTGCATCTCTGGTGCCCGTATTCCGTCTAAAGCCAAACTGCTCCTCGCCGAGATTCTCCTCTATTACTTTTTCAAGTCTTTTATTAATTATTCTTAACATTACTTTGGCTGCATGTGAAATGAGGCTGATTGTCCTGTGCTCGCTGCATGTCTTGGTTCCTTGTTTTTTCGGTAATGGAATCATTACTGTTGTCAAAAAGTCCTCAGGCCATTCACCACTGTCATATATTTTATTACATAACCTCAATATTTCTCTTATTCCATTGTGGTTCAAGCATTTTAGTATTTCTCCCGGTATTGTATCTGTACCTACTGCTTTGCCATTTTTCATTGCAGCAATAGCAGACTTTACTTCTTCCATTATGATGGTCGGTCCTTTCTCTTCATCACTTACACTGTAGTGTGATTCAAGTTCCAGAGTTTCTGGTTTGCTATTTGTGTCATATAGCTCCTTTATATATTCTTCCCATCTCTGGAGGACATCGTCACGATCTTTATACACTACCTCTTCGTTTTTACTCAAAATTTCCATAGTAGCACTTCCTGCTCTGTTTTGTTCCCATGTCATAGTCTTTACTCTGTTGTACAGTAAGTCGTATCTTCCTTTCCTGTCCAGTTCGTCAATTTCATCACATTCCTCTTTTAGCCATTTTTCCCTAGCCTGCTCTGTTTCTCTTCGCAGTTCGTTATTTAACCTTCGGTATATCTTTCTTGCATCTTCAGTGTTCTTGTTTTTCAATTTTCTTCTCTCCTCCATCTTGGAAATCATTTCTCGTGTGACCCATGGTTTTTTTGACCTTTTCCCATTTACATATCCTATATTTTGCTGTCCTGCTGTAATGATTCCTTCTTTCAGCATATTCCAGTACTCGTTGGCGTTATCAGGTGCTTCTTTGTCTCGTAATGTGTTTAGAAAGTCCCGAGACAGCATTTCTGTAATTTGTTCTTTGTTGGACCTTATCTTCTCTAGATCCCATTTCTTCACCATTGTCGCCTTTTTCAGTTGTTTCATTCTCATTTCTATTTCTGCCATAAGTAAGTTGTGGTCACTATTAATATCTGCACCTGGTAATGTGTGCACCTTTTTGATTCCATTCCTGTATCTTTCTTCTACCAGTATAAAATCGATTTGGTTTCTATATTTATCCCCTAGTGATTTCCAAGTGTAGAGCCTCCTCTTATGGTTCTTGAACCATGTGTTAACCACTATCAGCTGCCTTTCCCTGCAGAAGTCAATTAACCATTCACCTCTGTCATTTCTGTTTTGAAGACCATGACTGCCTACTATGTTTCCCTCTTTCCCTTCTCCCACAATGGCGTTCCAGTCTCCCATTACTATTTTGCAGCATTTTTTATTTTCGTCCATTATTCTCTCTATTACATTGTACGTTTCCTCTACAATTTGGTCATCATGTTCTAAAGTTGGCATATACACCTGGACAATCAGTAAATCTTTTAGTGCTCGTTTCAGCCTTACACCAATAACCAGCTCATTTGCATAGTCTACATATTCCACACATTTAGCCAATTCCTTTGTCATAATAATTCCTACTACATTAATTCCTTTTACTTCTCCTCCTGATTAGTAGAATACATATTCATCTGACTGCAACACTCCATTTCCATTTCATCTTACTTCAGCAACTCCTACGAGGTCCATATGATTCTTTTCCATCTCTCTTTTAAGGTTTTCTAGTTTTCCTGCTTGTAGCAGAGTTCTGACATTCCAGGTACCAATTCTCGTTTTGATTTTTTGCCTCCTTTCAAGCTGTCCCCCCCGGAGATCCGAATGGGGGACTATTTTACCTCCGGACACTGATTTAACATGAGAGGAAACCATTTTTTGTGCATAAAATGGAGACTGCATTATGCAGGGAAGATAATCTGCGGTGGTATTCCGTTGCCTTCCGCAGTTCTGGAGGCCGCCCCTCACATGGGATACAAACGCCTTTTGCAGCCGTTCGCTCCGAGTCAGACGCTGCATGAGAAGTATAGGTTGGAAAATGAAAGACCCCTAGCCCTCGAAACCTAATAGCGTCAGGGTCGGAAAAGAACAAGAGCTGGCCGAGGGTGGCCAGATAGGAAAGATAAGAGTGAGGAGCCTGGCATAAGTAAGTGGAAGCAATGCCAGGACTCAGCTCGGGGCCCCGTGGTCGCCAGGCACGTATCACTAGGTGTGACTCCCTGAGAAATTAAATACAAAAAGCAAAATGCCGACATAAGTACAAGAGGACTGACTCTTCTTACATTCTATGATTTTAAGCTTTCCTGTGAGACCAGATTCGATTCCGATGCTTCACTTCAGGTTTACTGTATCCTCGGACCTTCTTTTTGACGATTTAACACAGAAATTCCATCGGAAATAAATACAAAAGGCACAATGCCGACTTAAGTTCAAGAGGACTGACTCTTCATATTGTCTATGATTAGACCCCTTCCTGTAAGACAAGTTTTAGATTCCGATGCTTCACCTCAGGCTTTCTGTATCCCTTGGACCTTCTTATTGACGATGAAACACAGAAATTGCATCTGAATTAAATACAATAGGCACAAGGCCGACTTAAGTACAAGAAGAGTGACTCTTCTTACTGTCTATGTTTTGAACCTCTCCTGTGAGACAAGTTTTCGATTGCGATGCTTCACTTCAGGTTTACTGTATCACTGGGACCTTCTTATTGACGATGAAACACAGAAATTGCATCGGAATTAAATACAAAGGGCACAGTGCCGACTTAAGTACAAGAAGACTGACTCTTCTTACTGTCTATGTTTTGAACCGTTCCTGTGAGACAACTTTGAATTCCGATGCTTCACTTCAAGTTTAATGTGTTCCTTGGACCTTCTTATTGATGATGAAACAAAGAAATTGCATCGGAATTAAATACAAAGGGCACAATGCAGACTTAAGTACAAGAGGACTGACTCCTCTTACATTCTATGATTTTAGACTTTCCTGTGAGACCAGTTTACTTTCCGATGCTTCACTTCAGGATTACTGTATCCCTTGGACCCTCTTATGGACGATGAAACACAGAAATTGCATCGGAAATAAATACAAAAGGCACAATGCCGACTTAAGTACAAGAAGACTGACGCTTCTTACTGCCTATGTTTCGAACCTTTCCTGTGAGACCAGTTTTCGATTGCGATGCTTTACTTCAGGTTTACTGTATCCCTTGGACCTACTTGTTGGCAATTAAAGACAGAAATTGCATCGGAATTAAATACAAAAGGCACAATGCCGACTTAAGTTCAAGAGGACTGCCTCTTCATACTGTCTATGCTTTGATCACTTCCTGTGAGACCAGTTTCATATTCCGATGCTTCACTTCAGGTTTACTGTATCCCTCGGACCTTCCTATTGACGATGAAGCACAGAAATTGCATCGGAATTATATACAGGAGGCACAATGCCGACCGACTTAAGTACATGAGTACTGACTCTTCTTACATTCTATGATTTGAGCCTTTCCTGTGAGACCAGTTTTAGATTCCGGTGCTTCACTTCAGGTTTACTGTATCCCTTGGACCTTCTTATTGACGTTGAAACACAGAAATTACATCGGAATTATGTACAAAAAGCAAAATGCCGACTTATGTACAAAAAGACAGACTATCTTACTGCCTATGTTTTGAACCTTTCCTGTGAGACCAGTTTTCGATTGCGATGCTTCACTTCAGGTTTGCTGTATCCCTCGGACCATCTTATTGAAGATGAAACACAGAAATTGCATCGGAATTAAATAGAAAACGCACATTGCCGACTTAAGTACAAGAAGACTGACACTTCTTACTGTCTATGCTTTGAACCTTTCCTGTGAAACCAGTTTCTGGTTCCGATGCTTCACTTCAGGTTTACTGTATCCCTTGGACCTTCTTATTGACGATGAAAGACAGAAAATGAATCGGAACTAAATACAAAAGGCAAAATGCCGACTTAAGTACAAGAAGACTGACTCTTCTTACTGTCTTTGCTTTGAACCTTTCCTGTGAGACCAGTTTTAGGTTCCGATGCTTCACTTCAGGTTTACTGTATCCCTTGGACCTTCTTATTGACGATGAAACACAGAAATTGCATCGGAATTTAATACAAAAGGCACAATTCCGACTTAAGTATACAAAGAGTGACTCTTCTTACTGTCTACGCTTTGAACCTTTCCTGTGAGACAAGTTTGGGATTGCGATGCTTCACTTCTGGTTTACTGTATCCCTTGGACCTTCTTATTGACAATGAAACACGGAAATTGCATCGGAATTAAATACAAAAGGCACAATGCCGACTTAGGTACAAGAAGACTGATTCTTCTTACTGGCTATGCTTTGAACCTTTCCTGTGAGACCAGTTTTAGATTCCGATGCTTCACTTCAGGTTGACTGTATCCCTTGGACCTTGTTATTGACGATGAAACACAGAGATTGCTTCGGAAATAAATACAAAAGGCACAATGACGACTTAAGTACAAGCGGACTGATTCGTCTTACATTCTATGATTTAAGCCTTTCCTGTGAGACCAGAGTTAGATATCGATGCTTCACTTCAGGTTTACTGTATCCCTTGGACCTTCTTATTGACGATGAAACACAGAAAATGAATCGGAATTAAATACAAAAGGCACATTGCCGACTTAGGTACAAGAAGACTGACTCTTCCTACTGTCAATGAATTGAGGCTTTCCTGTGAGACCAGTTTTAGATTCCGATGCTTCAATTCAGTTCTACTGTATCCCTTGGACCTTCTTTTTTTCGATGAAATACAGAAATTGCATCGGATTTAAATACAAAACACACATTGCCGACTTAAGTACAAGAAGACTGACTTTTCTTACTGTCTATGTTTTGAACCTTTCCTGTGAGACCAGTTTTAGATTCCGATGCTTCACTTCAGGTTTAATGTATCCCTTGCACCTTCTTTTTTTCGATGAAACACAGAAATTGCATCGGAATTAAATACAAAAGGTACATTGCCGACTTATGTGCAAGAAGAAAGACTCATCTTACATGCTATGATTTGAGCCTTTCCTGTGAGACCAGTTTTAGATTCCGATGCCTCCCTTCAGGTTTACTGTATCCCTTGGAGCTTCTTTTTGACGATAAAACACAGAAATTGCATCGAAATTAAGTACAAAAGCAAAATGCCGACTTAAGAGCAAGAGGACTGACTCTTCTTACATCCTACGATTTGAGCCTTTCCTGTGAGACCAGTTTTAGATATCGATGCTTCACGTCTGGTTAACTGTATCCCTTTAACCTTCTAATTGACGATGAAACACTGAAATTGCATCGGA
The DNA here is from genome assembly GCF_023864345.2 of Schistocerca serialis cubense. Lineage (NCBI taxonomy): Eukaryota > Metazoa > Arthropoda > Insecta > Orthoptera > Acrididae > Schistocerca > Schistocerca serialis. The sequence goes on from NW_026047549.1 coordinate 545,705, forward strand.
TTTAAACACAAAAAGCAAAATGCCGACTTAAGCACAAGAGGACTGACTCTTCTTACATTCTATGATTTTAGGCTATCCTGTGAGATCAGATTAGATTCCGATTCTTCACTTCAGGTTTACTGTATCCCTCGGACCCTCTTATTGACGATTTAACACAGAAATTCCATCGGAAATAAATACAAAAGGCACAATGCCGGCTTAAGTACAAGAACACTAACTCTTCTTAGTCTCTATGTTTTTAACCGTTCCTGTGAAACCAGTTTTAGATTCCGATGCTTCACTTCTGGTTTACTGTATCCCTCGGACCTTCGTGTTGACAATGAAACACTGAAAGTGCATCGGAATTAGATACAAAAGGCACAATGCCAACTCAAGTACAAGAAGACTGATTCTTCTTACTGTCTATGCTTTGAACATTTCCTGTGAGACCAGTTTTAGATTCCGATGCTTCACTTCCGGTTTTCTGTATCCCTTGGACCTTCTTATTGACGATGAAACACACTAATTGCTTCGGAATGAAATACAAAAGGCATAATGCCGACTTAAGTACAAGAGGACTGACTCTTCTTACATTCTATGATTTTAGCCCATCCTGTGAGACCAGTTTTAGATTCCGATGCTTCACTTCAGGATTACTGTATTCCTTGGACCTTCTTATTGACGTTGAAACGCAGAAATTGCAACGGAGATAAATACAAAAGGCACAATGCCGACTTAAGTACAAGAAGACTGACGCCTCTTACTGTCTATGTTTCGAACCTGTCCTGTGAGACCAGTTTTAGATTGCGATGCTTTACTTCAGGTTTAATGTATCCCTTGGACCTTCTTATTGACAATTAATGACAGAAATTGCATCGGAATTAAATACAAAAGGTACAATACCGACTTAAGTTCAAGAGGACTGACTCTTCACACTGTCTATGTTTTGAACACTTCCTGTGAGACCAGTTTTAGATTCCGAAGCCTCACTTCAGGTTTACTGTATCTCTTGGAACTTCGTTTTGACAATGAAACAAAGAAATTGCATCGAAATTGAGTACAAAAGCAAAATGCCGACTTAAGAGCAAGAGGACTGACTCTTCTTACATCCTACGATTTGAACCTTTCCTGTGAGACCAGTTTTAGATATCGATGCTTCACGTCTGGTTTACTGTATCTCTTTAACCTTCTAATTGACGATGAAACACAGAAATTGCATCGGAATTAAATCATCATCATCAGTTATCTGCTATATTTGCAGGTCCTTTGCCTCTCCATTTTCTGCGATCCATTGCTTCCTTCTTAAGGCTGCTGTATGTTGTACCGTCCATCAAGTCATCCAGTATCTGGAATCTCTTCCTTCCTCGCTTCCTTTTCCCTTCTACATAACCTTCTAAAACTGTTTTTATCAGTCCGTCATTCTTTCTTAATATATGCCCAATCCAATTTAGTTTTCTTCTCTTTATTACATCTAGTAACTGCCTTTTCTCTCCCACTCTTCTCAGTACCTCTTCATTTTTTACTCTGTCCATCCAACCCATTCCTTTCATCTTACGCCATGTCCAGATCTCAAAAGCCTCCAGCCTATTTCTGTCTTTTTTCCTCATAGTCCATGTTTCAGCGCCATATAGAAGAACACTCCATACAAGACATTTTATGAGTCTCTTTCTGAGTTCTCTGTCCAGACCGCTGCAGAAGATTCTCCTTTTCTTATAAAACGCCTCTTTTGCCATTGCTATTCTTGTTTTAATTTCTGTGGTGCACTGCCAGTCGGTGTCTATCCTGCTTCCAAGATACTTAAAATTTTGCACCTGTTCTAGTTTTTCTCCATTCAGCACAATTTTTAGTTCCTTATTTCCTCCTATTGCCAATACTTTTGTTTTATTTGTGTTAATTTTTTTCCGTTAGTTGCAATGGTGTCCACCAAATCCTGTAATTCTTTTTCCCCTGTGGCTAGAAGGACCATGTCATCAGCAAATCTCAAGCACCCTACTCTTCTTCCTCCAATTTCTACTCCTTTGTCACCTAATGAGCATTGCTCAATCATATTTTCCAAGTACAGGTCGAAAAGAGTAGGTGATAAACAGCATCCTTGTCTTACTCCTTTCCCTAGTCTGATCCAGTTTGTACTTTCTCCTCTCACTTTAACTGAAACTTTTTGATTAAGGTACAATGAGTTTATAAGTCTCCTGGTTTTCCAGTCCACTCTCTTTTCCCTCATAATAGTCGCCAGCTTGTCCCAAACCACATTGTCAAATGCCTTTTCTAAATCGATGAAGCACATATATAGGTCTCTTCCTTTTTCAATAAACCTTTCTCCTAAGATTCGTAGGAGCCCTATTGCATCTCTGGTGCCCGTATTCCGTCTAAAGCCAAACTGCTCCTCGCCGAGATTCTCCTCTATTACTTTTTCAAGTCTTTTATTAATTATTCTTAACATTACTTTGGCTGCATGTGAAATGAGGCTGATTGTCCTGTGCTCGCTGCATGTCTTGGTTCCTTGTTTTTTCGGCAATGGAATCATTACTGTTGTCAAAAAGTCCTCAGGCCATTCACCACTGTCATATATTTTATTACATAACCTCAATATTTCTCTTATTCCATTGTGGTTCAAGCATTTTAGTATTTCTCCCGGTATTGTATCTGTACCTACTGCTTTGCCATTTTTCATTGCAGCAATAGCAGACTTTACTTCTTCCATTATGATGGTCGGTCCTTTCTCTTCATCACTTACACTGTAGTGTGATTCAAGTTCCAGAGTTTCTGGTTTGCTATTTGTGTCATATAGCTCCTTTATATATTCTTCCCATCTCTGGAGGACATCGTCACGATCTTTATACACTACCTCTTCGTTTTTACTCAAAATTTCCATAGTAGCACTTCCTGCTCTGTTTTGTTCCCATGTCATAGTCTTTACTCTGTTGTACAGTAAGTCGTATCTTCCTTTCCTGTCCAGTTCTTCAATTTCATCACATTCCTCTTTTAGCCATTTTTCCCTAGCCTGCTCTGTTTCTCTTCGCAGTTCGTTATTTAACCTTCGGTATATCTTTCTTGCATCTTCAGTGTTCTTGTTTTTCAATTTTCTTCTCTCCTCCATCTTGGAAATCATTTCTCGTGTGACCCATGGTTTTTTTGACCTTTTCCCTTTTACATATCCCATATTTTGCTGTCCTGCTTTAATGATTCCTTCTTTCAGCATATTCCAGTACTCGTTGGCATTATCAGGTGCTTCTTTGTCTCGTAATGTGTTTAGAAAGTCCCGAGACAGCATTTCTGTAATTTGTTCTTTGTTGGACCTTATCTTCTCTAGATCCCATTTCTTCACCATTGTCGCCTTTTTCAGTTGTTTCATTCTCATTTCTATTTCTGCCATAAGTAAGTTGTGGTCACTATTAATATCTGCACCTGGTAGTGCGTGCACCTTTTGATTCCATTCCTGTATCTTTCTTCTACCAGTATAAAATCGATTTGGTTTCTATATTTATCCCCTGGTGATTTCCAAGTGTAGAGCCTCCTCTTATGGTTCTTGAACCATGTGTTAACCACTATCAGCTGCCTTTCCCTGCAGAAGTCAATTAACCATTCACCTCTGTCATTTCTGTTTCCAAGACCATGACTGCCTACTATGTTTCCCTCTTTCCCTTCTCCCACAATGGCGTTCCAGTCTCCCATTACTATTTTGCAGCATTTTTTATTTTCGTCCATTATTCTCTCTATTACATTGTACGTTTCCTCTACAATTTGGTCATCATGTTCTGAAGTTGGCATATACACCTGGACAATCAGTAAATCTTTTAGTGCTCGTTTCAGCCTTACACCAATAACCCGCTCATTTGCATAGTCTACATATTCCACACATTTAGCCAATTCCTTTGTCATAATAATTCCTACTACATTAATTCCTTTTACTTCTCCTCCTGATTAGTAGAATACATATTCATCTGACTGCAACTCTCCATGTCCATTTCATCTTACTTCAGCAACTCCTACGAGGTCCATATGATTCTTTTCCATCTCTCTTTTAAGGTTTTCTAGTTTTCCTGCTTGTAGCAGAGTTCTGACATTCCAGGTACCAATTCTCGTTTTGATTTTTTGCCTCCTTTCAAGCTGTCCCCCCCGGAGATCCGAATGGGGGACTATTTTACCTCCGGACACTGATTTAACATGAGAGGAAACCATTTTTTGTGCATAAAATGGAGACTGCATTATGCAGGGAAGATAATCTGCGGTGGTATTCCGTTGCCTTCCGCAGTTCTGGAGGCCGCCCCTCACATGGGATACAAACGCCTTTTGCAGCCGTTCGCTCCGAGTCAGACGCTGCATGAGAAGTATAGGTTGGAAAATGAAAGACCCCTAGCCCTCGAAACCTAATAGCGTCAGGGTCGGAAAAGAACAAGAGCTGGCCGAGGGTGGCCAGATAGGAAAGATAAGAGTGAGGAGCCTGGCATAAGTAAGTGGAAGCAATGCCAGGACTCAGCTCGGGGCCCCGTGGTCGCCAGGCACGTATCACTAGGTGTGACTCCCTGAGAAATTAAATACAAAAAGCAAAATGCCGACATAAGTACAAGAGGACTGACTCTTCTTACATTCTATGATTTTAAGCTTTCCTGTGAGACCAGATTGGATTCCGATGCTTCACTTCAGGTTTACTGTATCCTCGGACCTTCTTTTTGACGATTTAACACAGAAATTCCATCGGAAATAAATACAAAAGGCACAATGCTGACTTAAGTTCAAGAGGACTGACTCTTCATATTGTCTATGATTTGACCCCTTCCTGTAAGAAAAGTTTTAGATTCCGATGCTTCACCTCAGGTTTTCTGTATCCCTTGGACCTTCTTATTGACGATGAAACACAGAAATTGCATCTGAATTAAATACAATAGGCACAAGGCCGACTTAAGTACAAGAAGAGTGACTCTTCTTACTGTCTATGTTTTGAACCTCTCCTGTGAGACAAGTTTTCGATTGCGATGCTTCACTTCAGGTTTACTGTATCACTGGGACCTTCTTATTGACGATGAAACACAGAAATTGCATCGGAATTAAATACAAAGGGCACAGTGCCGACTTAAGTACAAGAAGACTGACTCTTCTTACTGTCTATGTTTTGAACCGTTCCTGTGAGACAACTTTTAATTCCGATGCTTCACTTCAAGTTTAATGTGTTCCTTGGACCTTCTTATTGATGATGAAACAAAGAAATTGCATCGGAATTAAATACAAAGGGCACAATGCAGACTTAAGTACAAGAGGACTGACTCCTCTTACATTCTATGATTTTAGACTTTCCTGTGAGACCAGTTTACTTTCCGATGCTTCACTTCAGGATTACTGTATCCCTTGGACCTTCTTATGGACGATTAAACACAGAAATTGCATCGGAATAAAATACAAAAGGCACAATGCCGACTTTAGTACAAGAGGACTGACTCTTCTTACTGTCTATGTTTTGAACCTTTCCTGTGAGACCAGTTTCAGATTCCGATGCTTCACTTCAGGTGTACTGTATCCTTTGGACCTTCTTATTGACGATGAAACACAGAAATTGCATCGGAATTAAATACAAAAGGCACAATGCCGACTAAACTACAGGAAGACTGACTCTTCTTACTGTCTATGATTTGAGCCTTTCCCGTGAAACCAGTTTAGGTCCGATGCTTCACTTCAGGTTTACTGTAACCCTTGGACCTTCATATTGACGATGAAACACAGAAATTGCAACGGAATTAAATGCAAAAGGCACAATGCCAACTTAAGTACAAGAAGACTGACTCTTCTTACTGTCTATGTTATGAACCTTTCCTGTGAGACCAGTTTTAGATTCCGATGCCCCATTTCAGGTTTACTGTATCCCTTGGACCTTCTTATTGACGAAGAAACACAGAAATTGCCTCGGAATTAAATACAAAACGCACAATGCCGTCTTAAGTACAAGAAGACTGACTATTCTTACTGTCTATGTTTGTAACCTTTCCTGTGAGACGAGTTGTGGATTGCGACGCTTCACTTCAGGTTTACTGTATCCCTATGACCTTCTTATTGACGATGAAACACAGAAATTGCATCGGAATTAAATACAAAACTCACAAAGCGGACTTAAGTACAAGAAGACCGACTCTTCTTACTGTCTATGTTTGGAACCATTCCTGTGAGACCAGTTTTCGGATCCGATGCTTCACTTCAGGTTTACTGTATCCCTTGGACCTTCTTATTGACGATGAAACACAGATATTGCATCCGAATTAAATACAAAAGGCACAATGCCGACTGAAGTACAAGAAGACTGACTCTTCTTACTCTCTATGTTTTGAACCTTTCCTGTGAGACAAGTTTTAGATTCCAATGCTCCACCTCATGTTTATTGTATCCCTTGGAACTTCTTATTGACGATGAAACACAGAAATTGCATCGGAATTTAATACAATAGGCACAATGCCGACTTAAGTACACGAAGAGTGACTCTTCTTACTGTCTATGCTTTGAACTTTACCTGTGAGACAAGTTATGAATTGCGATGCTTCACTTCTGGTTTACTGTATCCCTCGGACATTCTTATTGACAATGAAACACAGATATTGCATCCGAATTAAATACAAAAGGCACAATGCCGACTGAAGTACAAGAAGACTGACTCTTCTTACTGTCTATGTTATGAACCTTTCCTGTGAGACCAGTTTTAGATTCCGATGCTTCACTTCAGGTTTGCTGTATCCCTTGGACCTTCCTCTTGACGATTAAACACAGAAATTGCATCGGAATTAAATACAAAAGGCACAATGCCGACTTAAGTACAAGAAGACTGACTATTCTTACTGTCTATGTTTTGAACCTTTCCTGTGAGACGAGTTTTGGACTGCGACGCTTCACTTCAGGTTTACAGTATCCCTTGGACCTGCTTATTGACGATGCAACACAGAAATTGCCACGGAATTAAATACAAAACGCACAAGGCGGACTTAAGTAAAAGAAGACTGACTCTTCTTACTATCTATGTTTGGAACTTTTACTGTGAGACCAGTTTTCGGTTCCGATGCTTCACTTCAGGTTTTACTGTATCCCTTGGACCTTCTTATTGACGATGAAACACAGAAATTGCATCGGAATTTAATACAATAGGCACAACGCCGACTTAAGTACACGAAGAGTGACTCTTCTTACTGTCTATGCTTTGAACCTTACCGGTGAGACAAGTTATGAATTGCGATGCTTCACTTCTGGTTTACTGTATCCCTCGGACCTTCTTATTGACAATGAAACACAGAAATTTCATCGGAATTAAATACAAAAGGCCCAATGCCGACTTAAGTACAAGAAGACTGACTCTTCTTACTGTCTATGTTTTGAACCTTTCCTGTGAGACCAATTTTAAATTTCGATGTTTCACTTCGGGTTTACTGTGTCCCTTGGCCCTTCTTATTGACGATGAAACACAGAAATTGCATCGGAATTAAATACAAAAGGCACAATGCCGACTTAACTACAGGAAGACTGACTCTTCTTACTGTCTATGATTTGAGCCTTTCCCGTGAGACCAGTTTAGGTCCGATGCTTCACTTCAGGTTTACTGTAAACCTTGGACCTTCATATTGACGATGAAACACAGAAATTGCATCGGAATTAAATGCAAAAGGCACAATGTCAACTTAAGTACAAGAAGACTGACTCTTCTTACTGTCTATGTTATGAACCTTTCCTGTGAGACCAGTTTTAGATTCCGATGCCTCATTTCAGGTTTACTGTATCCCTTGGACCTTCTTATTGACGAAGAAACACAGAAATTGCCTCGGAATTAAATACAAAACGCACAATGCCGTCTTAAGTACAAGAAGACTGACTATTCTTACTGTCTATGTTTGGAACCTTTCCTGTGAGACGAGTTGTGGATTGCGACGCTTCACTTCAGGTTTACTGTATCCCTATGACCTTCTTATTGACGATGAAACACAGAAATTGCGTCGGAATTAAATACAAAACTCACAAAGCGGACTTAAGTACAAGAAGACCGACTCTTCTTACTGCCTATGTTTGGAACCATTCCTGTGAGACCAGTTTTCGGATCCGATGCTTCACTTCAGGTTTACTGTATCCCTTGGACCTTCTTATTGACGATGAAACACAGATATTGCATCCGAATTAAATACAAAAGGCACAATGCCGACTGAAGTACAAGAAGACTGACTCTTCTTACTCCCTATGTTTTGAACCTTTCCTGTGAGACAAGTTTTAGATTCCAATGCTCCACCTCAGGTTTATTGTATCCCTTGGAACTTCTTATTGACGATGAAACACAGAAATTGCATCGGAATTTAATACAATAGGCACAATGCCGTCTTAAGTACACGAAGAGTGACTCTTCTTAATGTCTATGCTTTGAACTTTACCTGTGAGACAAGTTATGAATTGCGATGCTTCACTTCTGGTTTACTGTATCCCTCGGACCTTCTTATTGACGATGAAACACAGATATTGCATCCGAATTAAATACAAAAGGCAAAATGCCGACTGAAGTACAAGAAGACTGACTCTTCTTACTGTCTATGTTATGAACCTTTCCTGTGAGACCAGTTTTAGATTCCGATGCTTCACTTCAGGTTTGCTGTATCCCTTGGACCTTCATCTTGACGATTAAACACAGAAATTGCATCGGAATTAAATACATAAGGCACAATGCCGACTTAAGTTCAAGAGGACTGACTCTTCATGTTGTCTATGTTTTGAACCTTTCCTGTGGGACCTGTTTTAGATTCCAATGCTTCACTTCAGGCTTACTGTATCCCTCGGACCTTCTCATTGACGATGAAACACAGAAAATGCATCGGAATTAAATCCAAAAGGCACAGTGCCGACTTAGGTTGAAGAGGACTGACTCTTCATCTTGTCTATGACTTGAACCTATCCTGTGAGACCAGTTTCAGATTCCGATATTTCACTTCAGGTTTATTGTATCCCTTGGACCTTCTTATTGACGATTAAACACAGAAATTGCATCGGAATTAAATACAAAAGGCACAATGCCGACTGAAGTTCAAGAGGACTGACTCTTCTTACTGTCTATGTTTTGAACCTTTCCTGTGAGACCTGTTTTATATTCCGATGCTTCACTTCAGGTTTACTGTATCCCTCGGACCTTCTTATTGACGATGAAACACAGAATTGCATCGGAATTAAATCCAAAAGGCACAGTGCCGTCTTAGATGGAAGAGGACTGACACTTCTTACTGTCTATGTTTTGAACCTTTCCCGTGACACAAGTTTTAGATTCCGATGCTTCACGTCAGGTTTACTGTATCCCTTTGAATTTCTAATTGGCGATGAAACACAGAAATTGCATCGGAATTAAATACAAAAGGCACAATGCCGACTTTAGTACAAGAGGACTGACTCTTCTTACTGTCTATGTTTTGAACCATTCCTGTGAGACCAGTTTTAGATTGCGATGCTTCACTTCAGTATTTCTGTATCCCACGGACCTTCTTATTGACAATGAAACACAGAAATTGCATCGGAATTAAATACAAAAGGCACAATGCCGACTTTAGTACAAGAAGACTGACTCTTCTTACTGTCTATGTTTTGAACCTTTCCTGTGAGACCAGTTTTAGATTCCGATGCTTCACTTCAGGTTTACTCTATCCCTTGGACCTTCTTATTGACGATGAAAAACAGAAATTGCATCGGAATTAAATACAATAGGCACAATACCGACTTAAGTACACGAAGACTGACTCTTCTTACTGTCTTTGTTTTGAACCTTTCCCGGGAGACCACTTTTAGATTCCGCAGCTTCACTTCAGGTTTACTGTATTCCTTGGACCATCTTACTGTCGATGAAACACAGAAATTGCATCGGAATTTAATACAACAGGCACAATGCCGACCTAAGTTCAAGAGGACTAACTCTTCATATTGTCTATGATTTGAACCTTTCCTGTGAGACCAGTTTTAGATTCCGATGCCTCACTTCACGTTTACTGTATGCCTTGGACCTTCTTATTGACGATGAAACACAGAAATTGCCTCGGAAATAAATACAAAACGCACAATGCGGACGTAAGTACAAGAAGACTGACTATTCTTACTGTCTATGTCTGGCACCTTTCCTGTGAGACGAGTTTTGGATTGCGACGCTTCACTTCAAGTTTACTGTATCCCTTGGACCTTCTTATTGACGATGAAACACAGAAATTGCCTCGGAATTAAATACAAAACGCACAAAGCGGACATAAGTACAAGAAGACTGACTCTTCTTACTGTCTATGTTTTGAACCTTTCCTGTGAGACCAGTTTTCGGTTCCGATGCTTTACTTCAGGTTTACTGTACCCCTTGTACCTTCTTATTGACGATGAAACACAGAAATTGCATCGGAATTAAGTACAAATGGCACAATGCCGACTTAAGTACAAGAAGACTGACTCTTCTTACTCTCTATGTTTTAAACCTTTTCTGTGAGACAAGTTTTAGTATCCAATGCTCCACCTCAGGTTTACTGCATCCCTTGGACCTTCTTATTGACGATGAAACACAGTAATTGCACCGGAATTTAATACAATAGGCACAATGCCGACTTAAGTACACGAAGAGTGACTCTTCTTACTGTCTATGTCTTCAACCTTTCCTGTGAGACCAGTTTTCGGTTCCGATGCTTCACTTCAGGTTTACTGTATCCCTTGGACCTTCTTATTGACAATGAAACACAGAAATTTCATCGGAAATAAATACAAAAGGCACAATGCCGACTTCAGTTCAAGGGGACTGACTCTTCATGTTGTCTATGTTTTGAACCTTTCCTGTGAGACTTGTTTTAGATTCCGATGCTTCACTTCAGGTTTACTGTATCCCTCGGACCTTCTTATTGACGATGAAACATAGAAATTGCTTCGGAATTAAATACAAATGGCACAAAGCCTACTGAAGTTCAATGGGCTGACACTTCTTACTGTCTATGTTTTGAACCTTTCCTGTGAGACCTGTTTTGGATTCCGATGCTTCAGTTCAGGTTTACTGTATCCCTCGGACCTTCTTATTGACGATGAAACACAGAAATTGCATCGGCATTAAATCCAAAAGGCACAGTGCCGACATAAGTACAAGAAGAGTGACTTTTCTGACTGTCTATGTTTTGAACCTTTCCCGTGAGATATGTTTTGGATTGCGTTGCTTCACTTCAGCTTTACTGTATCCCTTGGACCTTCTTATTGACGATGAAACACAGAAATTGCATCGGAATGAAATACAAAACTCACAATGCCGACTTAAGTATAAGAAGACTGTCTCTTCTTACTGTCTACGTTTTGAACTTTTCCTGTGATACCACTATTAATTCCGATGGTTCACTTTAGGTTTACTGTGTCCCTTGGGCTTTCTTATTGACCATGAATCACAGAAATTTCACCGGAATTAAGTAAAAAAGGCAAAATGCCGACTTAAGTACAAGAGGACTGACTCTTCTAACATTCTATGATATTATGCTTTCCTGTGAGACCAGTTTAGATTCCGATGCTTCACTTCAGGTGTACTGTATTCCTTGGACTTTCTGATTGACGATGAAACCCAGAAATTGCAACGGAATATAATACAAAATGCACAATGCCGACTTAAGCACAAGAAGACCGACTCTTCTTACTGTCTATGTTTTGAACCTTTCCTGTGAGACCAGTTTTAGATTCCGATGCTTCACTTCAGGTTTACTGTATCCCTTATAGATTCTTATTGACGATTAACCACAAAATTGAATCGGAATTAAATACAGAAGGCGCAATGCCGACTTAAGTTGAAGAGGACTGACTCTTCATATTGTCTATGCTTCGAACCTTTCCTGTGAGAGCAGTTTTAGATTCCGATGCTTCACTTCAGGTTTACTGTATCCCTCGGACCTTCTTATTGACGATGAAACACAGAAATTGCTTCGGAATGAAATACAAAAGTCACAATGCCGACATAAGTACAAGAAGACTGTCTCTTCTTACTGTCTACGTTTTGAACTTTTCCTGTGATACCAGTTTTAATTCCGATGCTTCACTTCAGGTGTACTGTATCCCTTGGACCTTCTAATTGACGATGAAACACAGAAATTGCATCTGAATTAAATACAATAGGCACAATGCCGACTTAAGTACAAGAAGACTGACTCTTCTTACTGCCTATGTTTTGAACCATTCCTGTGAGACACGTTTTGCATTCCGATGCATCACGACAGGTTTACTGTATCCCCTGGACCTTCTTATTGACGATGAAACACAGAAATTACATCGGAATTAAATACAACAGGCACAATGCCGACCTAAGTTCAAGAGGACTAACTCTTCATATTGTCTATGTTTTGAACCTTTCCTGTGAGACCAGTTTTAGATTCCGATGCCTCACTTCACGTTTACTGTATCCTTTGGACGTTCTTATTGACCATGAAACACAGAAATTGCCTCGGAATTAAATACAAAACGCACAATGCGGACTTAAGTACAAGAAGACTGACTATTGTTACTGTCTATGTCTGGAACCTTTCCTGTGGGACGAGTTTTGGATTGCGACGCTTCACTTCAGGTTTACAGTATCCCTTGGACCTGCTTATTGACGATGAAACACAGAAATTGCCACGGAATTAAATACAAAACGCACAAAGCGGACTTAAGTACAAGAAGACTGACTCTTCTTACTGTCTATGTTTGGAACCTTTCCTGTGAGACCAGTTTTCGGTTCCTATGCTTCACTTCAGGTTTACTGTATCCCTTGGACCTTCATATTGACGATGAAACACAGTAATTGCATCGGAATTTAATACAATAGGCACAAAGCCGACTTAAGTACACGAAGAGTGACTCTTCTTACTGTCTATGCTTTGAACCTTACCTGTGAGACAAGTTATGAATTGCGATGCTTCACTTCTGGTTTACTGTATCCCTTGGACCTTCTTATTGACGATGAAACACAGAAATTGCATCGGAATTAAATACAAAAGGTACAATGCCGAGTTAACTACAGGAAGACTGACTCTTCTTACTGTCTATGATTTGAGCCTTTCCCGTGAGACCAGTTTAGGTCCGATGCTTCACTTCAGGTTTACTGTAACCCTTGGACCTTCATATTGACGATGAAACACAGAAATTGCAACGGAATTAAATGCAAAAGGCACAATGCCAACTTAAGTACAAGAAGACTGACTCTTCTTACTGTCTACGTTATGAACCTTTCCTGTGAGACCAGTTTTAGATTCAGATGCCTCATTTCTGGTTTACTGTATTCCTTGGGCCTTCTTATTGACGAAGAAACACAGAAATTGCCTCGGAATTAAATACAAAGCGCACAATGCGCTCTTAAGTACAAGAAGACTGACTATTCTTACTGCCTATGTTTTGAACCATTCCAGTGAGACACGTTTTGCATTCCGATGCATCACAACAGGTTTACTGTATCCCCTGGACCTTCTTATTGACGATGAAACACAGAAATTACATCGGAATTAAATACAACAGGCACAATGCCGACCAAAGTTCAAGAGGACTAACTCTTCATATTGTCTATGTTTTGAACCTTTCCTGTGAGACCAGTTTTAGATTCCGATGCCTCACTTCACGTTTACTGTATCCTTTGGACGTTCTTATTGACCATGAAACACAGAAATTGCCTCGGAATTAAATACAAAACGCACAATGCGGACTTAAGTACAAGAAGACTGACTATTGTTACTGTCTATGTCTGGAACCTTTCCTGTGAGACGAGTTTTGGATTGCGACGCTTCACTTCAGGTTTACTGTATCCCTATGACCTTCTTATTGACGATGAAACAGAGAAATTGCATCGGAATTAAAATCAAAACTCACAAAGCGGACTTAAGTACAAGAAGACCGACTCTTCTTACTGTCTATGTTTGGAACCATTCCTGTGAGACCAGTTTTCGGATCCGATGCTTCACTTCAGGTTTACTGTATCCCTTGGACCTTCTTATTGACGATGAAACACAGATATTGCATCCGAATTAAATACAAAAGGCACAATGCCGACTGAAGTACAAGACGACTGACTCTTCTTACTCTCTATGTTTTGAACCTTTCTTGTGAGACAAGTTTTAGATTAGAATGCTCCACCTCAGGTTTACTGTATCCCTCGGACCTTCTTATTGACGATGAAACACAGAAATTGCAACGGAATTAAATCCAAAAGGCACAGTGCCGACTTAGATGGAAGAGGACTGACACTTCTTACTGTCAATGTTTTGAACCTTTCCCGTGACACAAGTTTTAGATTCCGATGCTTCACGTCAGGTTTACTGTATCCCTTTGAATTTCTAATTGGCGATGAAACACAGAAATTGCATCGGAATTAAATACAAAAGGCACAATGCCGACTTTAGTACAAGAGGACTGACTCTTCTTACTGTCTATGTTTTGAACCATTCCTGTGAGACCAGTTTTAGATTGCGATGCTTCACTTCAGTATTTCTGTATCCCTCGGACCTTCTTATTGACAATGAAACACAGAAATTGCATCGGAATTAGATTCAAAAGGCACAATGCCGACTTTAGTACAAGAAGACTGACTCTTCTTACTGTCTATGTTTTGAACCTTTCCTGTGAGACCAGTTTTAGATTCCGATGCTTCACTTCAGGTTTACTCTATACCTTGGACCTTCTTATTGACGATGAAAAACAGAAATTGCATCGGAATTAAATACAATAGGCACAATGCCGACTTAAGTACACGAAGACTGACTCTTCTTACTGTCTTTGTTTTGAACCCTTCCCGGGAGACCACTTTTAGATTCCGCAGCTTCACTTCAGGTTTACTGTATTCCTTGGACCATCTTACTGTCGATGAAACACAGAAATTGGATCGCAATTTAATACGAAAGGCACGATGCTGACCTAAGTTCAAGAGGACTAACTCTTCATATTGTCTATGTTTTGAACCGTTCCTGTGAGACCAGTTTTAGATTCCGGTGCTTCACTTCAGGTTTACTGTATAACTCGGACTTTCTTATTGTCGATGAAACACAGAAATTGCATCTGAATTAAATACAATAGGCACAATGCAGACTTAAGTACAAGAAGAGTGACTCATCTTACTGTCTATGTTTTGAACCATTCCTGTGAGACGAGTTTTGGATTGCGATGCATCACTTCAGGTTTACTGTATTCCTTGGACCTTCTGATTGACGATGAAACCCAGAAATTGCACGGAACTTAATACAAAATGCACAATGCCGACGTAAGCATAAGAAGACCGACTCTTCTTACTGTCTATGTTTTGAACCTTTCCTGTGAGACCAGTTTTCGGATCCGATGCTTCACTTCAGGTTTACTGTATCCCTTGGACGTTCTTATTGACGATGAAACACAGATATTGCATCCGAATTAAATACAAAAGGCACAATGCCGACTGAAGTACAAGAAGACTGACTCTTCTTACTCTCTATGTTTTGAACCTTTCTTGTGAGACAAGTTTTAGATTAGAATGCTCCACCTCAGGTTTACTGTATCCCTCGGACCTTCTTATTGACGATGAAACACAGAAATTGCATCGGAATTAAATCCAAAAGGCACAGTGCCGACTTAGATGGAAGAGGACTGACACTTCTTACTGTCTATGTTTTGAACCTTTCCCGTGACACAAGTTTTAGATTCCGATGCATCACGTCAGGTTTACTGTATCCCTTTGAATTTCTAATTGGCGATGAAACACAGAAATTGCATCGGAATTAAATACAAAAGGCACAATGCCGACTTTAGTACAAGAGGACTGACTCTTCTTACTGTCTATGTTTTGAACCATTCCTGTGAGACCAGTTTTAGATTGCGATGCTTCACTTCAGTATTTCTGTATCCCTCGGACCTTCTTATTGACAATGAAACACAGAAATTGCATCGGAATTAGATACAAAAGGCACAATGCCGACTTTAGTACAAGAAGACTGACACTTCTTACTGTCTATGTTTTGAACCTTTCCTGTGAGACCAGTTTTAGATTCCGATGCTTCACTTCAGGTTTACTCTATACCTTGGACCTTCTTATTGACGATGACAAACAGAAATTGCAACGGAATTAAATACAATAGGCACAATGCTGACTTAAGTACACGAAGACTGACTCTTCTTACTGTCTTTGTTTTGAACCTTTCCCGGGAGACCACTTTTAGATTCCGCAGCTTCACTTCAGGTTTACTGTATTCCTTGGACCATCTTACTGTCGATGAAACACAGAAATTGGATCGGAATTTAATACAAAAGGCACGATGCCGACCTAAGTTCAAGAGGACTAACTCTTCATATTGTCTATGTTTTGAACCGTTCCTGTGAGACCAGTTTTAGATTCCGGTGCTTCACTTCAGGTTTACTGTATAACTCGGACTTTCTTATTGACGATGAAACACAGAAATTGCATCTGAATTAAATACAATAGGCACAATGCAGACTTAAGTACAAGAAGAGTGACTCATCTTACTGTCTATGTTTTAACCATTCCTGTGAGACGAGTTTTGGATTGCGATGCATCGCTTCAGGTTTACTGTATTCCTTGGACCTTCTGATTGAGGATGAAACCCAGAAATTGCAACGGAACATAATACAAAATGCACAATGCCGACATAAGCATAAGAAGACTGACTATTCTTACTGTCTATGTCTGGCACCTTTCCTGTGAGACGAGTTTTGGATTGCGACGCTTCACTTCAGGTTTACTGTATCCCTTGGACCTTCTTATTGACGATGAAACACAGAAATTGCCTCGGAATTGAATACAAAAGGCACAGTGCCGACTTAGGTTGAAGAGGATAGACTCTTCTTACTGTCTATGTTTTAAACCATTCCTGTGACACAAGTTTTAGATTCCGATGCTTCACGTCAGGTTTACTGTATCCCTTTGAATTTCTAATTGACGATGAAACACAGAAATTGCATCGGAATTAAATACAAAAGGCACAATGCCGGCTTTAGTACAAGAGGACTGACCCTTCTTACTGTCTATGTTTTTAACCTTTCCTGTGAGACCAGTTTTAGATTGCGATGCTTCACTTCAGTATTTCTGTATCCCTCGGACCTTCGTATTGACAATGAAACACAGAAATTGCATCGGAATTAGATATTAAAGGCACAATGCCGACTTTAGTACAAGAAGACTGACTTTTCTTACTGTCTATGTTTTGAACCATCCTGTGAGATCAGTTTTGGATTCCGATTCTTTACTTCAGGTTTACTCTATCCCTTGGACCTTCTTATTGACGATGAACCACAGAAATTGCATCGGAATTAAATACAGTAGGCACAATGCCGACATAAGTACACGAAGACTGACTCTTCTTACTGTCTTTGTTTTGAACCTTTCCCGGGAGACCACTTTTAGATTCCGAAGCTTCACTTCAGGTTTACTGTATTCCTTGGACCATCTTATTGTCGATGAAACACAGAAATTGCATCGGAATTAAATACAAAAGGCACAATGCCGACTTAACTACAGGAAGACTGACTCTTCTTACTTTCTATGATTTGAGCCTTACCTGTGAGACCAGTTTTAGTTATGGATGCTTCACGTCAGGTTTACTGTGTCCCTTTGACCTTCTAGTTGACGATGAAACGAAGAAAGTGCATCGAAATTAAATACAAAAGGCACAATGCCGACCTAAGTACAAGAGGACTGACTCTTCTTATATCATATGATTTTAGCCTTTCCCGTGAGACCAGTTTAGGTCCGATGCTTCACTTCAGGTTTACTGTAACCCTTGGACTTTCTTATTGACGATTAAACACAGATATTGCATCGGAATTAAATACAAAAAGCACAATGCCGGATTAAGTACAAGAAGACTGACTCTTCTTACTCCCTATGTTTTGAACCTTTCCCGTGAGACAAGTTTTAGATTCCAATGCTCCACCTCAGGTATACTGTATCCCTCGGGCCTTCTTATTGACGATGAAACACAGAAATTGCAACGGAATTTAATACAATAGGCACAATGCCGACTTAAGTACACGAAGAGTGACTCTTCCTACTGTCTATGCTTTGAACCTTACCTGCGAGACAAGTTATGAATTGCGATGCGTCACTTCTGGTTTACTGTATCCCTCGGACATTCTTATTGACAATGAAACACAGAAGTTTCAACGGAAATAAATACAAAAGGCACAATGCCGACTTCAGTTCAAGGGGACTGACTTTTCTTACATTGTATGATTTTAGCCTTTCCCGTGAGACCAGTTTAGGTCCGATGCTTCACTTCAGGTTTACTGTACCCCTTGGACCTTGTTATTGACGATGAAACACAGAAATTGCAACGGAATGAAATGCAAAGGGCATAATGCTGACTTAAGTACAAGAAGAATGACTCTTCTTACTGTCTATGTTTTGAACCTTTCCTGTGAGACCAGTTTAAGATTCCGATGCTGTACTTCAGGTTTACTGTATCCTTTGGACCTTCTTATTGACGATTAAACACAGAAATTGCATCGGAATTAAATACAAAACGCACAATGCCGACTTAAGTACAGGAAGACTGACTCCTCTTACTGTCTATGTTTTGAACCTTTCCTGTGAGAACAGTTTTAGATTCCGATACTTCACTTCAGGTTTACTGTATCCTTTGGACCTTCTTATTGACGATGGAACACAGAAATTGCATCAGAATTAAATACAAAAGGCACAATGGAGACTTAAGTTTAAGAAGTCTGACTCTTCGAAGACTGACTCTTCTTACTGGCTATATTTTGAACCTTTCCTGAGAAACAAGTTTTAAATGCCGATGCTTCTCCTCAGGTTTACTGTATCGCTGGGACCTTTTTATTGACGATGAAACACAGAAGTTGCATCGAAATTAAATACAATAGGCACAATGCCGACTTAAGTACAAGAAGAGTGACTCTTCTTATTGTCTTTGTTTTGAGCCTTTCCCTTGAGACAAGTTTTGGATTGCGATGCTTCACTTCAGGTTTACTGTATCCCTTGGACCTTCTTATTGACGATGAAATTCAGAAATTGCATCAGAATTAAATACAAAAGGCACAATGCCGACTTAAGTACAAGAAGATTGACTTTTCTTACTGTCTATGTTTTGAACCTTTCCTGTGAGACCAGTTTTAGATTCCGATGCTTCACTTCAGGTTTACTGTGTCATTTAGACATTCTTATTGAGGATGAAACACAGATATTGCATCAGAATTAAATGTAAAATGTACAATGCCAACTTAAGTACAAGAGGACTGACTCTTCTTACATTCTATGAATTTAGGCTTTCCTGTGAGAGCAGTTTCGATTCCGATGCTTCACTTCAGGTTTACTGTATTCCATGGACCTTTTTGTTGACGATGAAACACAGAATTTGCATCGGAATTAAATACAAAAGGCACAATGCCGAGTTAAGTACAAGAAAATTGACTCTTCTTACTGCCTATGTTTTGAACCTCTCCTGTGAAACCAGTTTTAGATGCCGATGGTTCACTTCAAGTTTACTGTATCAATTGGACCTTATTATTGACGATTAAACACAGAAATTGCATCGGAATTAAATACAAAAGGCACAATGCCGACTCAAGTACAGGAAGACTGACTCCTCTTACTGTCTATGTTTTGAACCTTTCCTGTGAGACCAGTTTTAGATTCCGATACTTCACTTCAGGTTTACTGTACCCCTTGGACCTTCTTATTTCCATTGAAACACAGTAATTGCATCGAAATTAAATACAAAATGCAAAATGCCGACTTAAGTACAAGAGGAATGCCTCTTCTTTCATCCTATGATTTGAGCCTTTCCTGTGAGACCAGTCTTAGATATCGATGCTTCACGGCAGGTTTACTGAATCCCTTTGACCTTCTAGGTGACGATGAAAAACAGAAATTGCATCGGAATTAAATACAAAAGGCACAATGCCGACTTAAGTACAAGAGGTATGACTCTTCTTACATTCAATGATTTTAGCCTTTCCCGTGAGACCAGTTTAGGTCCGATGCTTCACTTTAGGTTTACTGTACCCCTTGGACCATCTTATTGACGATGAAACACAGAAATTGCATTGGAGTTAAATACAAAAGGCACATTGCCGACTTAAGTACAAGAAGACTGACTCTTCTTACTGTCTATGAATTGAGCCCTTCCCGTGAGACCAGTTTCAGATTAAGATGCTTCACTTCAAGTTTACTGTATCATTTGGACCTTCCTATTAACGATGAAACACAGAAATTGCATCGGAATAAAATACAAAAGGCACAATGCCCACCTAAGTTCAAGAGGACTGACTCTTCATGTTGTCTATTTTTTGAATCTTTCCTGTGAGACCAGTTTTAGATTCCGATGCTTCACTTCAGGTTTACTGTATCCCTCAGACCTTCTGATTGACGATGATACACAGAAATTGCAGCTGGCCGGTGTGGCCGTGCAGTTAAAGGCGCTTCACTCTGGAACCGCGTGACCGCTCGGTCGCAGGTTCGAATCCTGCCTCGTGAACGAATGTGTGTGATGTCCTTAGGTTAGTTAGGTTTAAACAGTTCTAAGTTCTAGGGGACTGATGACCACAGCAGTTAAGTCCCATAGTGCTCAGAGCCATTTAAACACAAATTGCATCGGAATTAGATACAAAAGGCACAATGCCGACTTAAGTACAAGAGGACTGACTCTTCTTACATTCTATGATTTGAGCCTTTCCTGTGAGACCAGAGTTAGATATCGATGCTTCACTTCAGGTTTACTGTATCCCTTGGACCTTCTTATTGACGATGAAACACAGAAATTGCATCGGAATTAAATACAAAAGCACATTGCCGACTTAAGTACAAGATGACTGACTTTTCTTACTGTCTATGAATTGAGCCATTCCTGTGAGACCAGTTTTAGATTCCGATGCTCACTTCAGGTTTACTATATCCCTTGGACCTTCTTATTGACGATGAAACACAGAAATTGCATCGGAATTAAACACGAAAGGCGCAATGCCAACTTAAGTACAGGAAGACCGACTCTTCTTACTGTCTATGCTTTGAACCTTTCCTGTGAGACCAATTTTAGATTTCGATACTCCACTTTAGGTTTACTGTAACCCTTGGACCTTGTTTTTGACGATGAAACACAGTAATTGCATCGAAATTAAATACAAAAGGCAAAATGCCGACTTAATTACAAGCGGACTGACTCTTCTTACACCCTATGATTTGAGATTTTCCTGTAAGACCAGTTTTAGATATCGATGCTTCTCGTCAGATATACTGTATTCCGTTGACCTTCTGGTTGACGATGAAACACAGAAATTGCATCGGAATTAAATACAAAAGGCACAATGTCGACTTAAGGACACGAGGAGTGACTCCTCATACATTCTATGATTTTAGCCTTTCCCGTGAGACGAGTTTAGATTCCGATGCTTCACTTCAGGTTTACTGTACCCCTTGGACCTTCTTATTAACGATGAAACACAGAAATTGCAACGGAAATAAATACAAAAGGCACAATGCCGACTTAAGTTCAATATGACTGACTCTTCCTATTGTCTATGCTTTGAACCTTTCCTGTGAGACCTGTTTCAGATTCCGATGCTTCACTTCAGGTTTACTGTATCCCTCGGACCTTCTTATTGACGATGAAACACAGAAATTGCATCGGAATTAATTACGAAACGCACAATGCCGACTTAAGTACAAGACGACTGACTCTTCTTACTGTCTATGTTTTGAACCTATCCTGTGAGACCAATTTTAGATTCCGATGCGTCACTTCAGGTTTAATGTATCCCTTGGACCGTCTTATTGACGATGAAACACAGAAATTGCATCGGAATTAAATACAAAAGGCACAATGCCGACTTAAGTACAAGAAGAGTGACTCTTCTTACTGACTATGATTCGAACCTTTCATGTGACACAAGTTTTAGATTCCGATGCTTCACCTCAGATTTAGTGTATCCCTTGGACCCTCTTACTGACGATGAAACACAGAAATTGCATCGGAATTAGATACAATAGGCACAATGCCAACTTAAGTACAAGAAGAGTGGCTCTTCTTACTGTCTATGCTTTAAACCTCTCTTGTGAGACCAGTTTTGGATTGCGATGCTTAACTTCAGGTTTACTGTATCCCTTGGACCTTCTTATTGACGATGATACACAGCAATTGCATCGAAATTAAATACAAAATGCAAAATGCCGACTCAAGTACAAGAGGACTGACTCTTCTAACATCCTTTGATTTGAGCCTTTCCTGTGAGACCAGTTTTAGATACCGATGCTACACGTCAGATTTACTGTATACCTTGGACCATGTTATTGACGATGAAGCACAGAAATTGCATCCGAATTTAATACAAAATTCACAATGCCGACTTAAGTACAAGAGGACTGACACTCTAACTTTCTATGATTTGAACTTCTCGTGTGAGTCCAGTTTTAGATTCCGATGCTTCACTTCAGGTTTACTGTATCCCTTGGATCTTCTTATTGACGATGAAACATAGAAATTGCATCGGAATTAAATGCAAAAGGCACAATGCCGACTTAAGTACAAGAGGACTGACTCTTCTTACATCCTATGATTTGAGCCTTTCCTGTAGGACCAGTTTAGATTCCGATGCTTCACTTCAGGTTTACTGTATTCCTTGGACCTTCTTATTGACGATGAAACACAGAAATTGCAACGGAAGTAAAAACAAAAGGCACAATGCCGACTTAAGTACAAGAAGAGTGACTCTTCTTACTGTCTATGTTTTGAACCATTCCTGTGAGACCAGTTTTAGATTTGATGCTTCACTTCACGTTTACTGTGTCCCTTGGATCTTCTTATTGACGATGAAACATAGAAATTGCATCGGAATTAAATACAAAAGGCACAATGCCGACTTAAGTACAAGAGGACTGACTCGTCTTACATTCTATGATTTAGCCTTTCCTGTGAGACCAGGGTTAGATATCGATGCTTCGCTTCAGGTTTACTGTATCCCTTGGACCTTCTTATTGACGATGAAACACAGATATTGCATCGGAATTAAATACAAAAGGCACATTGCCGACTTAAGTACAAGAAGAATGACTCTTCTTACTGCCTATGAATTGAGCCTTTCGTGTGAGACCAGTTTTAGATTAAGATGCTTCACTTGAAGTTTACTGTATCATTTGGACCTTCTTATTGACGATGAAACACAGAAATTGCATCGGAATTAAATACAAAAGGCACAATGCCGACTTTAGTACAAGAGGAATGACTCTTCTTACTGTCTATGTTTTGAACCTTTCCTGTGAGACTAGTTTTAGATTCCGATGCTTCACTTCAGGTTTACTGTATCCCTTGGACCTTCTTATTGACGATGAAACACAGAAATTGCATCGGAATTAAATACAATAGGCACAATACCGACTTAAATACAAGAAGACTGACTCTTCATACTGTCTATGTTTTGAACCTTTCCTGTGAGACAAGTTTTGCATTCCGATGACTCACTTCAGGTTTACTGTATCCCTTGGACCTTCCTTTTAACGATGAATAACAGAAATTGCATCGGAAGTAAATACAAAAGGCACAATGCCTACTTAAGTACAAGAAGACTGACTCATCTTATTGTCTATGTCTTGAACCTTTCCTGTGGGACCAATTTTAGATTCTGATGCTTCACTTCAGGTTTACTGTATCCCTTGGACCTTCTTCTTGACGATGAAACACACTAATTGCATCGAAATAAATACAAAAGGCAAAATGCCGACTTAAGTACAGGAAGACTGACTCTTCTTTCTGTCCATGTATTGAACCTTTCCTGTGAGACCAGTTTTAGATTCCGATACTTCACTTCAGTTTTGCTGTACCCCTTGGACCTTCTTATTGACGATGAAACACACTAATTGCATCGAAATAAATACAAAAGGCAAAATGCCGACTTAAGTGCAAGAGGACTGACTCTTCTTATATCCTATGATTTGAGCCTTTCCTGTTAGACCAGTTTCAGATATCGATGCATCACGTCAGGTTTACTGTATCCCTTTGACTATTCTAATCGAAGTTGAAACACAGAAATTGCATCGGAATTAAATACAAAAGGCACAATGCCGACTAGTACAAGAAAACTGACTCATCTTACTGTCTATGTTTGAACCATTCCTGTGAGACCAGTTTTAGACTCCGATGTTTCACTTCAGGTTTACTGTATCCCTTGGACCTTCTCATTGACAATGAACACAGAAATTGCATCGGAATTAAACACAAAAGGCACAATGTCGACTTAAGTACAGGAAGACTGACTCTTCTTACTGTCTATATTTGAACCTTTCCTGTGAGACCAGTTTTAGATTCCGATGCTTCACTTCAGGTTTACTGTATCCGTCGGTCCTTCTTATTGAAAATGAAACACAGAAATTGCATCGGAATTAGATACAAAAGGCACTATGCCGACTTAAGTACAAGATGACTGACTCTTCTTACTGGATATGCTTTGAACCTTTCCTGGGAGACCAGTTTTAGGTTCCGATGCTTCACTTCAGGTTTACTGTATCCTTCGGACCTTCTTATTGACGATGAAACACGGAAATTGCATCGGAAATAAATACCAAAGACACAATGCCGACTTAAGTACAAGAGAACTGACTCTTCCTACAATCTATGAATTTAGCCTTTCCTGTGAGACCAGTTTCGAATCCAATGCTTTAGTTCAGGTTTACTGTATACCTCGGACCTTCTTATTGACGATGAAACACAGAAATTGCATCCGAATTTAATACAAAAGTCACAATGCCGACTTCAGTACAAGAGGACTGACACTCTCACTTTCAATGATTTGAACCTCTCCTGTGAGTCCAGTTTTCGATTCCAATGCTTCACATCAGGTTTACTGTATCCCTTGGACCTTCTTATTGACGAGGAGACACAGAAATTGCATCCAAATTTAATACAAAAGTCACAATGCCGACTTAAGTACAAGAGGGCTGACACTCTCACTTTCTATGATTTGAAGCTCTCCTGGGAGTCCAGTTTTCGTTTCCGATGCTTCACTTCAGGTTTACTGTATCCCTTGGACCTTCTTCTTGACGAGGAAACACAGAAATTGCATCGGAATTTAATACAAAAGTGACAATGCCGACTTAAGTACAAGAGGGCTGACACTCTCATTTTCTATGATTTGAAACTCTCCTGGGAGTCCAGTTTTCGATTCCGATGCTGTACTTCAGGTTTACTGTATCCCTTCGACCTTCTTATTGACGATGAAACACAGAAATTGCATCCGAATTTAATACAAAAGGCAGAATGCCGACGTAAGTACAAGAGGACTGAACCTTAACTTTCGATGATTATAACCTCTCCTGTGAGTCCAGTTTTAGATTCCGATGCTTCACTTCAGGTTTACCGTATCCCTTGGACCATCTTATTGACGATGAAACACAGAAATTGCATCCGAATTTAATACAAAAGTCTCAATGCCGACTTAAGTACAAGAGGACTGTAACTCTAACATTCTATGATTTGAACCTCTCCTGTGAGTCCTGTTTTTCTTATTCCGATGCTTCACTTCAGGTTTACTGTATCCCTTGGACCTTCTTATTGACGATGAAACACAGAAATTGCATCCGAATTTAATACAAAAGGCAGAATGCCGACGTAAGTACAAGAGGACTGAACCTTAACTTTCGATGATTATAACCTCTCCTGTGAGTCCAGTTTTAGATTCCGATGCTTCACTTCAGGTTTACCGTATCCCTTGGACCATCTTATTGACGATGAAACACAGAAATTGCATCCGAATTTAATACAAAAGTCACAATGCCGACTTATGTACAAGAGGACTGACACTCTAACTGTCTATGATTTGAACCTCTCCTGTGAGTAAAGTTTTCGATTGCGATGCTTCACTTCAGGTTTTCTGTATCCCTTGGACCTTCTTATTGACGAGGAAATACAGAAATTGCATCCAAATTTAATACAAAAGTCACAATGCCGACTTAAGTACAAGAGGGCTGCCACTCTACTTTCTATGATTTGAACCTCTCCTGGGAGTCCAGTTTTTGATTCCGATGCTTCACTTCAGGTTTACTGTATCCCTTGGACCTTCTTATTGACGAAGAAACACAGAAATTGCATCCGAATTTAATACAAAAGTCTCAATGGCGACTTAAGTACAAGAGGACTGACTCTCTAACTTTCTATGAATTGAACCTCTCCAGTGAGTCCAGTTTTTGGTTCCGATGCTTCACTTCAGGTTTACTGTATCCCTTGGTCCTTCTTATTGACGATGAAAGACAGAAATTGCATCCGAATTTCATACAAAAGTCACACAGCCGACTTAAGTACAAGAGGACTGACACTCTAACTTCCTGTGACTCGAACCTCTCCTGTGTGTCCAGTTTTAGATTCCGATGCTTCACTTCAGGTTTATTGTATCCCTTGTACCTTCTTATTAACGATGAAACACAGAAATTGCATCCGAATCTAATACAAAAGGCACAATGCCGACTTAAGTACAAGAGGACTGTCACTCTAACTTTCTATGATTTAAACCTCTCGTGTGAGTCCGGTTTTAGATTCCGATGCTTCACTTCAGGTTTACTGTATCCCTTGGACCTTCGAAGACTGACACTCTAATTTTCTATGATGTTAACCTCTCCTGTGAGTCCAGTTTTAGATTCCGATGCTTCACTTCAGGTTTACTGTATCCCTTGGACCATCTTATTGACGATGAAACACAGAAATTGCATCCGAATTTAATACAAAAGTCTCAATGCAGAGTTAAGTACAAAAGGACTGACACTCTAACTTTCTGTGTTTTGAACCTCTCCTGTGAGTCCAGTTTAATATTCCGATGCTTCACTTCAGGTTTACTGTATCCCTTGGACCTTCTTATTGACGATTAAACACAGAAATTGCATCCGAATTCAATACAAAAGTCACAATGCCGACTCAAGTACAAGAGGACTGACACTCTAACATTCTATGATTTGAACCTCTCCTGTGAGTCCAGTTTTCGATTCCGTTACTTCACTTCAGGTTTACTGTATCCCGTGGACCTTCTTATTAACGATGAAACACCGAAATTGCATCCGAATTTAATACAAAAGGCACGAAGCCGACTTAAGTACAAGAGGACTGACACTCTAACTTTCTATGATTTGAACATCTCTTTCGAGTCCAGTCTTACATTCCGATGCTTCACTTCTGGTTTACTGTATCACTTGGACCTTCTCATTGACGATGTAACACAGAAATTGCATCCGAATTTAATACAAAAATCACAATGAGGACTTAAGTACAAGAGGACTGACACTCTAACTTTGTATGATTTCAACCTCTTCAGTGAGTCCAGTTTTAGATTCCAATGCTACACTTCATGTTTACTGTATCCCTTGGACCTTCTTATTGACGATGAAACACGAAAATTGCATCCGAATTTTATACAAAAGGCACAATGCCGACTTAAGTACAGGAGGACTGACACTCTGACTTTCTATGATTCGAACCTCTCCTGTGAGTCCAGTTTTAGATTCCGACGCTTCACTTCAGGTTTACTGTATCCCTTGGACCTTCTTATTGACGATGAAACACAGAAATTGCATCCGAATTTAATACAAAAAGCACAATGCCGTCTAAAGTACAAGAGGACTGACACTCTCACTTTCTATGATTTGAACCTCTCCTGTGAGTACAGTTTTAGATTCCGATGCTTCACCTCAGGTTTACTGTATCGCTTGGACCTTCTTATAGACGATGAAACACAGAAATCGCATACGAAAGTAATACAAAAGTCACAATGCCGACCTTAGTAGAAGAGGACTGCCACTCTAACTTTCTTTGATTTGAACCTCTCCTGTGACTCCAGTTTTAGATTCCGATGCATCACTTCAGGTTTACTGCATCCCTTGGACCTTCTTATTGACGATGAAACACAGAAACTGCATCCGTATTTAATACAAAACTCACAATGCCGAATTAAATACAAGAGGACTGACACTCTAACTTTCTATGATTTGAACCTCTCCTGTGAGTAAAGTTTTCGATTCCGATGCATCACTTCAGGTTTACTGTATCCCTTGGACCTTCTTATTGACGAGGAAACACAGAAATTGCATATAAATTTAATGCAAAAGTCACAATGCCGACTTAAGTACAAGAGGGAAGACACTCTCACTTTCTATGATTTGAACCTCTCCTGGGAGTCCAGTTTTCGTTTCCGATGCTTCACTTCATGTTTACTGTATCCCTTGGACCTTCTTATTGACGAGGAAACACAGAAATTGCATCCGAATTTAATACAAAAGTGACAATGCCGACGTAAGTACAAGAGGGCTGACACTCTCATTTTCTATGATTTGAAACTCTCCTGGGAGTCCAGTTTTCGATTCCGATGCTTTACTTCAGGTTTACTGTATCCCTTGGACCTTCTTATTGACGATGAAACACAGAAATTGCGTCCGAATTTAAAACAAAAGGCACAATGCCGACGTAAGTACAAGAGGACTGAACCTTAACTTTCTATGATTTGAACCTCTCCTGTGAGTCCAGTTTTAGATTCCGATGCTTCACTTCAGGTTTACCGTATCCCTTGGACCTTCTTATTGACGATGAAACACAGAAATTGCATCCGAATTTAATACAAAAGTCTCAATGCCTACTTAAGTACAAGAGGACTGTAACTCTAACATTCTATGATTTGAACCTCTCCTGTGAGTCCAGTTTTTCTTATTCCGATGTTTCTCTTCAGGTTTACTGTATCCCTTGGACCTTCTTATTGACGATGAAACATAGAAATTGCATCCCAATTTAATACAAAAGTCACCTTGCCGACTTATGTACATGAGGACTGACACTCTAACTTTCTATGATTTGAACCTCTCCTGTGAGTAAAGTTTTCGATTGCGATGCTTCACTTCAGGTTTACTGTATCCCTTGGACCTTCTTATTGACGAGGAAACACAGAAATTTCATCCAAATTTAATACAAAAGTCACAATGCCGACTTAAGTACAAGAGGGCTGCCACTCTACTTTCTATGATTTGAACCTCTCCTGGGAGTCCAGTTTTTGATTCCGATGCTTCACTTCAGGTTTACTGTATCCCTTGGACCTTCTTATTGACGATGAAACACAGAAATTGCATCCGAATTTAATACAAAAGGCACAATGCAGACGTAAGTACAAGAGGACTGAACCTTAACTTTCTATGATTTGAACCTCTCCTGTGAGTCCAGTTTTAGATTCCGATGCTTCACTTCAGGTTTACGGTATCCCTTGGACCTTCTTATTGACGGAGAAACACCGAAATTTAATCCGAATTTAATACAAAAGTCTCAATGCCGACTAAAGTACAAGAGGTCTGACTCTCTAACTTTCTATGAATTGAACCTCTCCAGTGAGTCCAGTTTTTGGTTCCGATGCTTCACTTCAGGTTTAGTGTATCCCTTGGTCCTTCTTATTGACGATGAAACACAGAAATTGCATCCGAATTTCATACAAAAGTCACACAGCCGACTTAAGTACAAGAGGACTGACACTCTAACTTCCTATGACTCGAACCTCTCCTGTGTGTGCAGTTTTAGATTCCGATGCTTCACTTCAGATTTACCGTATCCCTTGTACCTTCTTATTAACGATGAAACACAGAAATTGCATCCAAATCTAATACAAAAGGCACAATGCAGACTTAAGTACAAGAGGACTGACACTCTAACTTTCTATGATTTGAGCCTCTCCTGTGAGTCCGGTTTTAGATTCCGATGCTTCACTTCAGGTTTACTGTATCCCTTGGACCTTCGAAGACTGACACTCTAATTTTCTATGATTTCAGCCTCTCCTATGAGTCCAGTTTTAGATTCCGATGCTTCACTTCAGGTTT
Organism: Schistocerca serialis cubense; assembly: GCF_023864345.2. Classification (NCBI taxonomy): domain Eukaryota; kingdom Metazoa; phylum Arthropoda; class Insecta; order Orthoptera; family Acrididae; genus Schistocerca; species Schistocerca serialis. Next base: position 575,451 of record NW_026047549.1, read on the forward strand.
ACTGTATCCCTTGGACCCTCTTATTGACGATGAAACACAGAAATTGCATCCGAATTTAATACAAAAGTCTCAATGCAGACATAAGTACAAAAGGACTGACACTCTAACTTTCTGTGATTTGAACCTCTCCTGTGAGTCCAGTTTTAGATTCCGATGCTACACTTCAGGTTTACTGTATCCCTTGGACCTTCTTATTGACGATGAAACACAGAAATTGCATCCGAATTTAATACAAAAGGCACAATGCCGGCTTAAGTACAACAAGACTGACGCTCTAAATTTCTATGATTTTAACCTCTCCCGTGAGTCCAATTTTAGATTCCGATGCTTCACTTCAGGTTTACTGTCTCCCTTGGACCTTCTTATTGACGATGAAACACAGATATTGCATCCGAATTTAATACAAAAGCACAATGCCGACTTAAGAACAAAAGGACTGAAACTCTAACTCTCTATGATTTGAACCTCTCCTGTGAGTCCAGTTTTAGATTCTGATGCTTCACTTCATTTTTACTGTATACCTTGGACAATCTTATTGACGATGAAGAACAGAAATTGCATCCGAATTTAATACATAAGGCACAATGCCGACTTAAGTACAAGAAGACTGACACTCTAAATTTCTATGATTTTAACCTCTCCTTTGAGTCCAGTTTTAGATTATGATGCTTCACTTCAGATTTACTGTCTTTCTTGGACCTTCTTATTGACGATGAAACACAGAAATTGCATCCGAATCTAATACAAAAGTCGCAATGCCGACTTAAGTACAAGAGGACTGACACACTAACATTCTATGATTTGAACCTCTCCTGTGACTCCAGCTTTGGTTTCCGATGCTTAACTTCAGGTGTACTGTATCCCTTGGACCTTCTTATTGACGATGAAACACAGAAATTGCATCCGAATTTAATACAAATAGCACAATGCCGTCTAAAGTACAAGAGGACTGACACTCTCACTTTCTATGATTTGAACCTCTCCTATGAGTACAGTTTTAGATTCCGATGCTTCACCTCAGGTTTACTGTATCGCTTGGACCTTCTTTTTGACGATGAAACACAGAAATCGCATACGAAAGTAATACAAATGTCACAATGCCGACCTTAGTAGTGGAGGACTGCAATTCCAACTTTCTATGATTTGAACCTCTCCTGTGACTCCAGTTTTAGATTCCGATGCATCACTTCAGGTTTACTGTATCCCTTGGACCTTCTTATTGACGATGAAACACAGAAACTGCATCCGTATTTAATTCAAAACTCACAATGCCGAATTAAGTACAAGAGGACTGACACTCTAACTTTCTATGATTTGAACCTCTCCTGTGAGTAAAGTTTTCGATTCCGATGCATCACTTCAAGTTTACTGTATCCCTTGGACCTTCTTATTGACGAGGAAACACAGAAATTGCATAAGAATTTAATACAAAAGTCACAATGCCGACTTAAGTACAAGAGGGCTGACACTCTCACTTTCTATGATTTGAACCTCTCCTGGGAGTCCAGTTTTGGTTTCCGATGCTTCACTTCAGATTTACTGTATCCCTTGGACCTTCTTATTGACGATGAAACACAGAAATTGCATCCGAATTTAATACAAAAGGCACAATGCCGACTTAAGTACAAGAAGACTGACGCTGTAAATTTCTATGATTTTAACCTCTCCCGTGGGTCCAGTTTTAGATTCCGATGCTTCACTTCAGGTTTACTGTCTCCCTTGGACCTTCGTATTGACGATGAAACACAGAAATTGCATCAGAATTTAGTACAAATGTCACAATGCTGACTTAAGTACAAGAGGACTGACACTCTAACTTTCTATGATTTGAACCTCTCCTGTGAGCCCAGTTTTAGATTCCGATGCTTCACTTCAGGTTTTCTGTATCCCTTGGACCTTCTTATTGACGATGAAACACAGAAATTGCATCCGAATTTAATACAAAAGTCACAATGCCGACTTAAGTACAAGAGGACTCACATTCTAACATTCTATGATTTGAACCACTCCTTTGAGTCCAGTTTTAGATTCCGTTGCATCACTTCAGGTTTACTGTATCCCTTGGACCTTCTTATTGAGGATGAAACACTGAAATTGCATACGAATGTAATACAAAAGTCACAATACCGACCTTAGTACAAGGGGACTGACACTCTAACTTTCTATGATTTGAACCTTTCCTGTGAGTCCAGTTTTCGATTCCGATAATTCACTTCAGATTTACTGCATCCCTTGGACCTTCTAACTGACGATGAAACACAGAAATTGCATCCGAATTTAATACAAAAGTAATAATGCCAGCTTAAGTACAAGAGGACTGACACTCTAACTTTCTATGATTTGAACCCCTCGTGTGAGTCCAGTTTTAGATTCCGATACTTCACTTCAAGTTTACTGTATCCCTTGGACCTTCTTATTGACGATGAAAAATAGAAATTGCATCCGAATATAATACAAAAGTCGCAATGCCGACTTAAGTACAAGAGGACTGACACTCTAACTTTCTCTGATTTGAACCTCTCCTGTGGGTCCAGTTTTAGATTCCGATGCTTCACTTCAGGTTTACTGTATCCCTTGGACTTTCTTATTGACGATGAAACCCAGAAATTGCATCCGAATTTAATACAAAAGTCACAATGCCGACTTAAGTACAAGAGGACCGACACTCTAACTTTCTATGATTTGAACCTCTCCTGTGAGTCCAGTTTTAGATTCCGATGCTTCACTTCAGGTTTTCTGTATCCCTTGGACCTTCGTGTTGACGATGAAACACAGATATTGCACCGAATTTGATACAATAGTCAAAATGCCGACTTAAGTACAAGAGGACTGACACTCTAACTTTCCATGATTTAAACCTGTCCTGTGAGTCCAGTTTTGAATTCTGATGCATCACTTCAGGTGTATTGTATCCCTGGGACCTTCTTATTAACGATGAAACACAGAAATTGCATCCGAATTTAATACAAAAGTCACAATGCCGACTTAAGTACAAGAGGACTGACATCTCACTTTCTAAGATTTGAACCTCTCCTGTGAGTCCAGTTTAAGATTCCGATGCTTCACTTCAGGTTTACTGTATCCGTTGGACCTTCTTATTGACGATGAAACACAGAAATTGCATCCGAATTTAATACAAAAGTCACAATGCCGACTGAAGTACAAGAGGACTGACACTCTCACTTTCTATGATTTGAACCTCTCCTGTGAGTCAGGTTTTCGATTCCGATGCTTCACTTCAGGTTTACTGTATCCCTTGGACCTCCTTATTAACGATGAAACACAGAAATTGCATCGGAATTTAATACAAAAGTCACAATGCCGACTTAAGTACAAAAGGACTGTTACTCTAACTTATTACGATGTGAACCTCTCCAGTGAGTCCAGTTTTAGATTCCGATGCTTCACTTCAGGTTTACTGTATCCCTGGTACCTTCTTATTGACGATGAAACACAGAAATTGCTTCCGAATTTAATACAAAAGTCACAATGCCGACTTGAGTACAGGCGGACTGACACTCTCATTTTCTATGATTTGAACCTCTCCTGTGAGTCCAATTTTCGATTCCGATAATTCACTTCAGATTTACTGTATCCCTTGGACCTTCTTATTGACGATGAAACACAGAAATTGCATCCGAATTTAATACAAAAGGCACAATGCCGACTATAGTATAAGAGGACTGACACTCTAACTTTCTATGATTTGAACCTCTCCTGTGAGGCCAGATATAGATTCCGATGCTACATTTCCGGTTTACTGTATCCCTTGGACCTTCTTATTGACGATGAAACACAGAAATTGCATCCGAATTTAATAAAAAAGTCACTGTGCCGACTTAAGTACTAGAGGACTGACACTCTAACATTCTATGATTTCAACCTCGCCTTTGAGTCCAGTATTAGATTCCGATGCTTCACTTCAGGTTTACTGTATCCCCTGGACCTTCCTATTGACGATCAAACACAGAAATTGCATAAGAATGTAATACAAAAGTCACAATGCCGACCTTAGTACAAGAGGACTGACACTCTAACTTTCTATGATTTGAACCTCTCCTGTGAGTCCAGTTTTCGATTCCGATGCTTCACTTCAGGTTTACTGTATCCCTGGTACCTTCTTATTGACGATGAAACACAGAAATTGCTTCCGAATTTAATACAAAAGTCACAATGCCGACTTGAGTACAGGCGGACTGACTCATTTTCTATGATTTGAACCTCTCCTGTGAGTCCAGTTTTCGATTCCGATGCTTCACTTCAGGTTTACTGAATCCCTGGTACCTTCTTATTGACGATGAAACACAGAAATTGCATCCGAATTTAATACAAAAGGCACAATGCCGACTTAAGTACAGAGGCCTGACACTCTAACTTTCTATGATTTGAAACTCTCCTGTGAGACCAGTTTTAGATTCCGATGCTTCACTTCAGGTTTACTGTATCCTTTGGACCTTCTTATTAACGATAAAACACAGAAATAGCATCCGAATTTAATACAAAAGTCACAATGCCGACTTAAGTACAAGAGAACTGACACTCTAACTTTCTATGATTTGAACCCCTCCTGTGAGTCCAGTTTTAGATTCCGATGCTTCACTTCCGGTTTACTGTATCACCTGGACCTTCTTATTGACGATGAAACACAGAAATAGCATCCGTATTTAATACAAAAGTCACAATGCCGACTGAAGTACAAGAGGACTGACACTCTCACTTTCTATGATTTGAACCTCTCCCGTGAGACAGGTTTTCGATTCCGATGCTTCACTTCAAGTTTACTGTATCCCTTGGACCTTCAAATTGACGATGAAACACAGAAATTGCATCCGAATTTAATACAAAAGTTACAATGCCGACTTAAGTACAACAGGAATGACACTGTAACTTTCTATGATTTGAACCTCTCCTATGAGCCCAGTTTTAGATTCCGATGCTTCACTTCAGGTTTACTGTATCCCTTGGACCTTCGTATTGACGATGAAACACAGAAATTGCATCCGAATTTAATACAAAAGTCTTATTGCAGACTTAAGTACAAAAGGACTGACACTCTAATTTATTATGATTTGAACCTCTCCTGTGAGTCCAGTTGTAAATTCCGATGCTTCACTTCAGGTTTACTGTATGCCTTGGACCTCATTATTGACGAGGAAACACAGAAATTGCATCCGAATTTAATACAAAAGGCACAATACCGACTTGAGTACAGGCGGACTGACACTCTCATTTTCTATGATTTGAACCTCTCCTGTGAGTCCAGTTATCGATTCCGATAATTCACTTCAGATTTACTGTATCCCTTGGACCTTCTTATTGACGATGAAACACAGAAATTGCATCCGAATTTAATACAAAAGGCACAATGCCGACTTAAGTATAAGAGGACTGACACTCTAACTTTCTATGATTTGAACCTCTCCTGTGAGTCCAGTTATAGATTCCGATGCTACATTTCCGATTTACTGTATCCCTTGGACCTTCTTATTGACGATGAAACATAGAAATTGCATCCGAATTTAATACAAAAGTCACAATGCCGACTTAAGTACAAGAGGACTGACACTCTAACTTTCTATGATTTTAACCTCTCCTGTGAGTCCAGTTTTCGATTCCGATGCTTCACTTCAGGTTTACTGTATCCCTGGTACCTTCTTATTGACGATGAAACACAGAAATTGCTTCCGAATTTAATACAAAAGTCACAATGCCGACTTGAGTACAGGCGGACTGACACTCTTATTTTCTATGATTTGAACCTCTCCTGTGAGTCCAGTTTTCGATTCCGATAATTCACTTAAGATTTACTGTATCCCTTGGACTTTCTTATTGACGATGAAACACAGAAATTGCATCCGAATTTAATACAAAAGTCACAATGCCAACTTAAGTACAAGAGGACTGACACTCTAAGTTTCTATGATTTGAACCGCTCCCGTGAGTCCAGTTTTAGATTCCGAAGCTTCACTTCAGGTTTACTGTATCCCTTGGACCTTCTTATTGACTATGAAACACAGAAATAGCATCCGAATTTAATACAAAAGTCTCAATGCCGACTTAAGTACAGAGGCCTGACACTCTAACTTTCTATGATTTGAACCTCTCCTGTGAGTCCAGTTTTAGATTCCGATGCTTCACTTCAGGTTTACTGTATCGCTTGGACCTTCTTATTGACGATAAAACACAGAAATAGCATCCGAATTTAATACAAAAGTCACAATGCCGACTTAAGTACAAGAGAACTGACACTCTAACTTTCTATGATTTGAACCCCTCCTGTGGGTCCAGTTTTAGATTCCGATACTTCACTTCAGGTTTACTGTATCCCTTGGACCTTCTTATTGACGGTGAAACCCAGAAATTGCATCCGAATTTAATACAAAAGTCACAATGCCGACTAAAGTACAAGAGGACTGACACTCTAACTTTCTATGATTTGAACCTCTGCTGTGAGTCCAGTTTTAGATTCCGATGCTTCACTTCAGGTTTACTGTATCCCCTGGACCTTCTTATTGACGATGAAACACAGAAATTGCATCCGAATTTAATACAAAAGTCACAATGCCGACTGAAGTACAAGAGGACTGATACTCTCACTTTCTATGATTTGAACCTCTCCCGTGAGTCAGGTTTTCGATTCCGATGCTTCACTTCAAGTTTACTGTATCCCTTGGACCTTCTTATTGACGATGAAACACAGAAATTGCATCCGAATTTAATACAAAAGTTACAATGCCGACTTCACTACAACAGGAATGACACTGTAACTTTCTATGATTTGAACCTCTCCTATGAGTCCAGTTTTAGATTCCGATGCTTCACTTCAGGTTGACTGTATCCCTTGGACCTTCGTATTGACGATGAAACACAGATATTGCATCCGAATTTAATACAAATGTCACAATGCCGACTGAAGTACAAGAGGACTGACACTCTCACTTTCTATGATTTGAACCTCTCCTGTGAGTCAGGTATTCGATTACGATGCTTCACTTCAAGTTTACTGTATCCCTTGGACCTTCTTATTGACGATGAAACACAGAAATTGCATCCGAATTTAATACAAAAGTTACAATGCCGACTTAAGTACAACAGGACTGACACTGTAACTTTCTATGATTTGAACCTCTCCTATGAGTCCAGTTTTAGATTCCGATGCTTCACTTCGGGTTTACTGTGTTCCTTGGACCTTCGTATTGACGATGAAACACAGAAATTGCATCCGAATTTAATACAAAAGTCTCAATGCAGACTTAAGTACAAATGACTGACACTCTAACTTATAATGATTTGAACCTCTCCTGTGAGTCCAGTTTTAGATTCCGATGCTTCACTTCAGGTTTACTGTATCCCTTGGACCTCCTTATTGACGATGAAACACAGAAATTGCATACGAATGTAATACAAAAGTCACAATGCTGACCTTAGTACAAGAGGACTGACACTCTAACTTTCTATGATTTGAACCTCTCCTGTGAGTCCAGTTTTCGATTCCGATGCTTCACTTCGGGTTTACTGTATCCCTTGTACCTTCTTATTGACGATGAAACACAGAAATTGCTTCCGAATTTAATACAAAAGTCACAATGCCGACTTGAGTACAGGCGGACTGACACTCTCATTTTCTATGATTTGAACGTCTCCTGTGAGTCCAGTTTTCGATTCCGATAATTCACTTCAGATTTACTGTATCCCTTGGACCTTCTTATTGCCGATAAAACACAGAAATAGCATCCGAATTTAATACAAAAGACACAATGCCGACTTAAGTGCAAGAGAACTGACACTCTAACTTTCTATGATTTGAACCCCTCCTGTGAGTCCAGTTTTAGATTCCGATACTTCACTTCAGATTTACTGTATCCCTTGGACCTTCTTATTGACGATGAAACACAGAAATTGCATCCGAATTTAATACAAAAGTCACAATGCCGACTGAAGTAAAAGAGGACTGACACTCTCACTTTCTATGATTTGAACCTCTCCTGTGAGTCCAGTTTACGATTCCGATAATTCACTTCAGATTTACTGTATCCCTTGGACCTTCTTATTGACGGTGAAACGCAGAAATTGCATCCGAATTTAATACAAAAGTTATAATGCCGACTGAAGTACAACAGGACTGACACTCTAACTTCTTATGATTTGAACCTCTCCTGTGAGTCCAGTTTTAGATTCCGATGCTTCACTTCAGGTTTACTGTATCCCTTGGACCTCCTTATTGACGATGAAACACAGAAATTGCATCCGAATTTAATACAAAAGTCACAATGCCGACTTAAGTACAAAAGGACTGACACTCTAAATTTCTATGATTTGAATTTCTCCTGTGAGCCCAGTTTGAGATTCCGATGCATCACTTCAGGTTTACTGTATCCCTTGGACCTTCTTATTAACGATGAAACACAGAAATTGCATCCGAATTTAATACAAAAGGCACAATGCCGACTTAAGTATAAGAGGACTGACACTCTAACTTTCTATGATTTGAACCTCTCCTGTGAGTCCAGTTATAGATTCCGATGCTACATTTCCGGTTTACTGTATCCCTTGGACCTTCTTATTGACGATGAAACATAGAAATTGCATCCGAATTTAATACAAAAGGCACAATGCCGACTTAAGTACAAGAAGACTGACACTCTAAATTTCTATGAATTTAACCTCTCCTGTGAGTCCAGTTTTAGATTCCGATGCTTCACTTCAGGTTTACTGTATCCCTTGGACCTTCTTATTGTCGATGAAACATAGAAATTGCATCCGAATTTAATAAAAAAGTCACTGTGCCGACTTAAGTACAAGAGGACTGACCCTCTAACATTCTATGATTTCAACCTCGCCTTTGAGTCCAGTTTTAGATTCCGATGCTTCACTTCAGGTTTACTGTATCCCTTGGACCTTCTTATTGACGATGAAACACAGAAATTGCATACGAATGTAATACAAAAGTCACAATGCTGACCTTAGTACAAGAGGACTGACACTCTTACTTTCTATGATTTGAACCTCTCCTGTGAGTCCAGTTTTCGATTCCGATGCTTCACTTCAGGTTTACTGTATCCCTTGTACCTTCTTATTGACGATGAAACACAGAAATTGCTTCCGAATTTAATACAAAAGTCACAATGCCGACTTGAGTACAGGCGGACTGACACTCTCATTTTCTATGATTTGAACGTCTCCTGTGAGTCCAGTTTTCGATTCCGATAATTCACTTCAGATTTACTGTATCCCTTGGACCTCCTTATTGACGATGAAACACAGAAATTGCATCCGAATTTAATACAAAAGTCTTAAAGCAGACTTAAGTACAAAAGGACTGACACTCTAACTTATTATGATTTGAACCTCTCCTGTGAGTCCAGTTTTAGATTCCGATGCTTCACTTCAGGTTTACTGTATCCCTTGGACCTCCTTATTGACGATGAAACACTGAAATTGCATCCGAATTTAATACAAAAGTCACAATGCCGACTTAAGTACAAAAGGACTGACACTCTAAATTTCTATGATTTGAACTTCTCCTGTGAGCCCAGTTTTAGATTCCGATGCTTCACTTCAGGTTTACTGTATCCCTTGGACCTTCTTATTAACGATGAAACACAGAAATTGCATCCGAATTTAATACAAAAGGCACAATGCCGACTTAAGTATAAGAGGACTGACACTCTAACTTTCTATGATTTGAACCTCTCCTGTGAGTCCAGTTATAGATTCCGATGCTACATTTCCGGTTTACTGTATCCCTTGGACCTTCTTTTTGACGAAGAAACATAGAAATTGCATCCGAATTTAATACAAAAGGCACAATGCCGACTTAAGTACAAGAAGACTGACACTCTAAATTTCTATGATTTTAACCTCTCCTGTGAGTCCAGTTTTAGATTCCGATGCTTCACTTCAGGTTTACTGTATCCCTTGGACCTTCTTATTGACGATGAAACACAGAAATTGCATCCGAATTTAATAAAAAAGTCACTGTGCCGACTTAAGTACAAGAGGACTGACACTCTAACATTCTATGATTTCAACCTCGCCTTTGAGTCCAGTTTTAGATTCCGATGCTTCACTTCAGGTTTACTGTATCCCTTGGACCTTCTTATTGACGATGAAACACAGAAATTGCATACGAATGTAATCCAAAAGTCACAATGCTGACCTTAGTACAAGAGGACTGACACTCTAACTTTCTATGATTTGAACCTCTCCTGTGAGTCCAGTTTTCGATTCCGATGCTTCACTTCAGGTTTACTGTATCCCTTGTACCTTCTTACTGACGATGAAACACAGAAATTGCTTCCGAATTTAATACAAAGTCACAATGCCGACTTGAGTACAGGCGGACTGACACTCTCATTTTCTATGATTTGAACCTCTCCTGTGAGTCCAGTTTTCGATTCCGATAATTCACTTCAGATTTACTGTATCCCTTGGACCTTCTTATTGACGATAAAACACAGAAATAGCATCCGAATTTAATACCAAAGACACAATGCCGACTTAAGTACAAGAGAACTGACACTCTAATTTTCTATGATTTGAACCCCTCCTGTGAGTCCAGTTTTAGATTCCGATACTTCACTTCAGGTTTACTGTATCCCTTGGACCTTCTTATTGACGATGAAACCTAGAAATTGCATCCGAATTTAATACAAAAGTCACAATGCCGACTGAAGTACAAGAGGACTGACACTCTCACTTTCTATGATTTGAACCTCTCCTGTGAGTCAGGTTTTCGATTCCGATGCTTCACTTCAAGTTTACTGTATCCCTTGGACCTTCTTATTGACGATGAAACACAGAAATTGCATCCAAATTTAATACAAAAGTTACAATGCCGACTTAAGTACAACAGGACTGACACTGCAACTTTCTATGATTTGAACCTCTCCCATGAGTCCAGTTTTAGATTCCGATGCTTCACTTCAGGTTTACTGTATCCCTTGGACCTTCGTATTGACGATGAAACACAGAAATTGCATCCGAATTTAATACAAAAGTCTCATTGCAGACTTAAGTACAAAAGGACTGACACTCTAAATTTCTATGATTTGAACTTCTCCTGTGAGCCCAGTTTTAGATTCCGATGCTTCACTTCAGGTTTACTGTATCCCTTAGACCTTCTTATTAACGATGAAACACAGAGATTGCATCCGAATTTAATACAAAAGGCACAATGCCGACTTAAGTACAAGAGGACTGACACTCTAACATTCTATGATTTGAACCTCTCCTGTGAGTCCAGTTATAGATTCCGATGCTACATTTAAGGTTTACTGTATCTTTTGGACCTTCTCATTGACGATGAAACACAGAAATTGCATCCGAATTTAATACAAAAGGCACAATGCCGACTTAAGTACAAGAAGACTGACACTCTTAATTTCTATGATTTTAACCTCTCCTGTGAGTCAAGTTATAGATTCCGATGTTTAACTTCAGGTTTACTGTATCCCTTGGACCTTCTCATTGACGATGAAACACAGAAATTGCATCCGAATTTAATAAAAAAGTCACTGTGCCGACTTAAGTACAAGAGGACTGACACTCTAACATTCTATGATTTCAACCTCGCCTTTGGGTCCAGATTTAGATTCCGATGCTTCACTTCAGGTTTACAGTATCCCTTGGACCTTCTTATTGACGATGAAACACAGAAATTGCATACGAATGTAATACAAAAGTCACAATGCCGACCTTAGTACAAGAGGACTGACTCTCTAACTTTCTATGATTTGAACAACTCCTGTGAGTCCAGTTTTCGATTCCGATGCTACACTTCAGGTTTACTGTATCCCTTGTACCTTTTTATTGACGATGAATCACAGAAATTGCTTCCGAATTTAATACAAAAGTCACAATGCCGACTTGAGTACAGGCGGACTGACACTCTCATTTTCTATGATTTGAACCTCTCCTGTGAGTCCAGTTTTCGATTCCGATAATTCACTTCAGATTTACTGTATCCCTTGGACCTTCTTATTGACGATGAAACACAGAAATTGCATCCGAATTTAATACAAAAGGCACAATGCCGACTTAAGTACAAGAAGACTGACACTCTAAATTTCTATGATTTTAACCTCTCCTGTGAGTCCAGTTTTAGATTCCGATGTTTCACTTCAGGTTTACTGTATCCCCTGGACCTCCTTATTGACGATGAAACCAAGAAATTGCATCCGAATTTAATACAAAAGTCACAATGCCGACTTATGTACAAGAGGACTGACACTCTAACTTTCTAAGATTTGAACCTCTCCTGTGAGTCCAGTTTTAGATTCCGATGCTTCACTTCAGGTTCACTGTATCCCTTGGACCTTCTTATTGACGTTGAAACACAGAAATTGCATCCGAATTTGATAGAAAAGTCAAAATGCCGACCGAAGTACATGAGGACTGACACTCTCACTTTCTATGATTTGAACCTCTCCTGTTAGTCAGGTTTTCGATTCCGATGCTTCACTTCAAGTTTACTGTATCCCCTGGACCTTCTTATTGACGATGAAACACAGAAATTGCATCCGAATTTAATACAAAAGTTCCAATGCCGACATAAGTACAACAGGACTGACACTGTAACTTTCTATGATTTGAACCTGTGCTGTGAGTCCAGTTTTAGAATCCGATGCTTCACTTCAGGTTTACTGTATCCCTTGGACCTTCTTATTGACGATGAAACACAGAAATTGCATCCGAATTTAATACAAAAGTCTCAATGCAGACTTAAGTACAAAAGGACTGACACACTAACTTATTATGATTTGAACCTCTCCTGTGAGTCCAGTTTTAGATTCCGATGCTACACTTCAGGTTTACTGTATCCCTTGGACCTTCCTATTGACGATGAAACACAGAAATTGCATCCGAATTTTATACAAAAGCACAATGCCGACTTAAGAACAAAAGGACTGACACTCCAACTCTCTATGATTTGAACATATCCTGTGAGTCCAGTTTTAGATTCCGATGCTTCACTTCGTTTTTACTGTATACCTTGGACTATCTTATTGACGATGAAGCACAGAAATTGCATCCAAATTTAATACAAAAGGCACAATGCCGACTTACGTACAAGAGGACTGACTCTCTAACTATCTATGATTTGAACCTCTCCTGTGATTCCAGTTTTCGATTCCGATGCTTCACTTCAGGTTTACTGTATCCCTTGTACCTTCTTATTGACGATGAAACACAGAAATTGCATCCGAATTTAATACAAAAGTCACAATGCCGACTTGAGTACAAGCGGACTGACACTCTCACTTTCTATGATTTGAACCTCTCCTGTGAGTCCAGTTTTCGATTCCGATAATTCACTTCAGATTTGCTGTATCCCTTGGACCTTCTTATTGACGCTTAAACACAGAAATTGCATCCGAATTTAATACAAAAGTCTCAATGCCGACTTAAGTACAGAGGCCTGACACTCTAACTTTCTATGATTTGAACCTCTCCTGTGAGTCCAGTTTTAAATTCCCATGCTTCACTTCAGGTTTACTGTATCCCTTGGACTTTCTTATTGACGATGAAACACAGAAATAGCATAAGATTTTAATACAAAAGTCACAATGCCGTCTTAGGTACAAGACAACTGACACTCTAACTTTCTATGATTTGAACCCCTCCTGTGAGTCCAGTTTTAGATTCCGATACTTCACTTCAGGTCTACTGTATCCCTTGGATTTTCTTATTGACGATGAATCACAGAAATTGCATCCGAATTTGATACAATATTCAAAATGCCGACATAAGTACAAGAGGACTGACACTCTAACTTTCTATGATTTGAACCTCTCCTGTGAGTCCAGTTTTGAATTCCGATGCGTCACTTCAGGTGTATTGTATCCCTGGGACCTTCTTATTAACGATGAAACACAGAGATTGCATCCGAATTTAATACAAAAGTCACAATGCCGACTTCAGTACAAGAGGACTGACACTCTCACTTTCTATGATTTGAACCTCTCCTGTGAGTCCAGTTTTAGATTCCGATGCTTCACTTCAGGTTTTACTGTATCCCTTGGACCTTCTTATTGACGATGAAACACAGAAATTGCATCCGAATTTAATACAAAAGTCACAATGCCGACTTAAGTACAGGAGGACTGACACTCTCACTTTGTATGATTTGAATCTCTCCTGTGAGTCCAGTTTTATATTCCGATGCTTCACTTCAGGTTTACTGTATCCCTTGGACCTTCTTATTGACGATGAAACACAGAAATTGCATCGGAATTTAATACAAAAGTGACAATGACGACTTAAGTACAAGAGAACAGACACTCTAACTTTCTACGATTTGAACCTCTCCTGTGAGCCCAGTTTTAGATTCCGATGCAACACTTCAGGTTTACTGTATCCCTTGGACATTCTTATCGACGATGAAACACAGAAATTGCATTCGAATTTAATACAAAAGGCACAATGGCGACTTAAGTACTAGAAGAGTGACACTCTAAATTTCTATGATTTTAACCTCTCCTGTGAGTCCAGTTTTAGATTCCGATGCTTCACTTCAGCTTTACTGTCTCCCTTGGACCTTCTTATTGACGATAAAACACAGATTTTGCATTCGAATCTAATACAAAAGCACAATGCCGACGTAAGAATAAAAGGACTGACACTCTAAATTTCTATGATTTGAACTTCTCCTGTGAGCCCAGTTTTAGATTCCGATGCTTCACTTCAGGTTTACTGAATCCCTTGGACCTTCTTATTAACGATGAAACACAGAAATTGCATCCGAATTTAATACAAAAGGCACAATGCCGACTTAAGTACAAGAGGACTGACACTCTAACATTCTATGATTTGAACCTCTCCTGTGAGTCCAGTTATAGATTCCGATGTTTAACTTCAGGTTTACTGTATCCCTTGGACCTTCTCATTGACGATGAAACACAGAAATTGCATCCGAATTTAATAAAAAAGTCACTGTGCCGACTTAAGTACAAGAGGACTGACACTCTAACATTCTATGATTTCAACCTCGCCTTTGGGTCCAGATTTAGATTCCGATGCTTCACTTCAGGTTTACTGTATCCCTTGGACCTTCTTATTGACGATGAAACACAAAAATTGCATACGAATGTAATACAAAAGTCACAATGCCGACCTTAGTACAAGAGGACTGACTCTCAAACTTTCTATGATTTGAACCACTCCTGTGAGTCCAGTTTTCGATTCCGATGCTTCACTTCAGGTTTACTGTATCCCTTGTACCTTCTTATTGACGATGAAACACAGAAATTGCTTCCGAATTTAATACAAAAGTCACAATGCCGACTTGAGTACAGGCGGACTGACACTCTCATTTTCTATGATTTGAACCTCTCCTGTGAGTCCAGTTTTCGATTCCGATAATTCACTTCAGATTTCCTGTATCCCTTGGACCTTCTTATTGACGATGAAACACAGAAATTGCATCCGAATTTAATACAAAAGTCACAATGCAAACTTAAGTACAAGAGGACTGACACTCTAACTTTCTATGATTTGAACCTCTCCTGTGAGTCCAGTTTTAGATTCCGAAGCTTCACTTCAGGTTTACTGTATCCCTTGGACCTTTTTATTGACGATGAAACACAGAGATTGCATCCGAATTTAATACAAAAGTCTCAATGCCGACTTGAGTATAGAGGCCTGACACTCTAACTTTCTATGATTTGAACCTCTCCTGTGAGTCCAGTTTTTGATTCCGATGCTTCACTTCAGGTTTACTGTATCCCTTGGACCTTCTTATTGACGATGAAACACAGAAATTGCATCCGAATTTAATACAAAAGGCACAATGCCGACTTAAGTACAAGAAGACTGACACTCTAAATTTCTATGATTTTAACCTCTCCTGTGAGCCCAGTTTTAGATTCCAATGTTTCACTTCAGGTTTACTATATATACTGGACCTTCTTATTGACGATGAAACCCAGAAATTGCATCCGAATTTAATACAAAAGTCACAATGCTGACTTAAGTACAAGAGGACTGACACTCTAACTTTCTATGATTTGAACCTCTCCAGTGAGTCCAGTTTTAGATTCCGATGCTTCACTTCAGGTTCACTGTATCCCTTGGACCTTCTTATTGACGATGAAACACAGAAATTGCATCCGAATTTGATAGAAAAGTCAAAATGCCGACTGAAGTACAAAAGGACTGACACTCTCACTTTCTATGATTTGAACCTCTCCTGTTAGTCAGGTTTTCGATTCCGATGCTTCACTTCAAGTTTACTGTATCCCTTGGACCTTCTTATTGACGATGAAACACAAAAATTGCATCCGAATTTAATACAAAAGTTCCAATGCCGACATAAGTACAACAGGACTGACACTGTAACTTTCTATGATTTGAACCTCTGCTGTGAGTCCAGTTTTAGAATCCGATGCTTCACTTCAGGTTTACTGTATCCCTTGGACCTTCTTATTGACGATGAAACACAGAAATTGCATCCGAATTTAACCCTGCTGTTCTGTTCACTTTTACTTGACATATATACTGTTCGGGTCAATATGACCCGACATATCAAAATGCTTTAGAAACATAAATTTTGGTACAGTTTTAGCTATCGACATTGTTGTTCTATTCCAGTACCTTGTTAGTAATAATAATAATAATAATAATAATAATAATAATGGTAATAATAATAATAATAACAATGCATACAACTTTATTGAGGGATATTTTTCATTTAAATATGCACATAAATTTGAAACAACAGACAGTTTCCATTACAGGCATTCAACTTAGAAAGCACTACAGTTTTTCCATACTTCTATTCTTATTGTTGACAGTTTAGACGTAAGTATTGACATTTTCTAACAACAGACAGTTGTCATTACAGATATTCATCTTAGAGCACACTACAGTACAGAACACACTACAGTTTTTTTATTACATTCCAACATAGAAAGCACTACAACTTTAGAATCCTCTCTTCTTACTGATTGTAGTTTAGGCACAAGTATTCACATAAATTTGAAACAACAGAATTTTCAATACAATCATCTTATAAAATACTACAGTTCTTTTCTTACTGCTTGCACTGTGGACACAAGTAGGTTACATGTTTCTTGCAAATATGTTTACTACATTTTCCACACACCATGTTTGTTTTATTGTCATTACTTGATGGACAGAACTTACAGCGTGCACGTTTTGTAGATTTTCTTGTTGTTACCGATTCTGACACACCACCCACATCATTCGGGTTTTGGATGCTTGTGACCATTCTCAAAGAATCTTCTGTTCTTGGGAAATGCGTTCTTGATGCAATATGTTCTTTTATCAGTGACTTTCCAAGTTCCTCCAAGAATATTCTCCTTCTAGTCAATTTGCTTGCATTCCAATTAGGGTCAACCGAAATCCACAAAACGTATGCATTATAAGCAGAAACATCAAGAATATTGTAGAAAACTATCATTGGCCACCTATTACTTTTTCGTTTGCATGTATATGTACCTAATAACTGATCAAGCGTGTCTACAGCACCTTTGGTTGAATTATAGTCCAAAATCATTTTTGGCTTCTTATCAGCCCTGTCACTGATTTCCGCATCATGGTGGAGAGTGCTCATAAGTACAACATTCTTGTGTCTCTTAGGAATATAATTAACCACAGTAGTGTCATTTGTGAAGTAAAATGAAGAGCTGTGTACCTCCTTGTTGGTCATTTTGTGTGGAAGCTCCGGCTTATTTTTCCGTATAGTTCCCAACATAGTCAATTTCCTTTTCAGAAGCAGCTGCCCCAAATTGTACGACGTAAAAAAGTTGTCACACGTGATATTCTGACCACGTAACTCAGAAGTGAGATCAGATACCACCCTCATTCCCTGATTTCTTTCTGGTGCCGCTCCACTCACCTTTCCTGTATAAATTTGGGCTTTCAGTACGTATGAAGTTTTGCTGTCACACATGGTCCATATTTTGATCCCATATTTTGCCGGTTTACTTGGGATATACTGCTTGAATGGACAGCGACCTCTAAATGCTACTAACTGCTCGTCAACAGTAACATTTTCTCCTGGATTATACAGTTTAGGAAGGACCTCTACCCACTTCTCCCAAATACTACGAATTGCGGCAAGTTTGTCAGTACGTCGTCTTTCCTCTCTAGTAGATTTCTTGTCAAATCGCAGGACACGTGATATCTTACAGAATGTTTCATGAGACATGGTTGCTCGAAATATGTTTCGCCCAGTATCTTTATCCCACAAACTTTTTGTAGACTCCCCATGAGATCGATATACACCCGCTAGGAGTAAGAGTCCTAAGTATGCATGGAAAACAGAACCATCAATATCTGTCCACTGTTCACCATAAACTCGCTGCCCTTCAATATTTGTCATCTCTATTATTTCATTTTGAAGCGCTGTGTGAAATACTGCTTCAAATGAACATTTTACATCAGATATTCTGCTGACTGCATACCTGGTAACTCCTGGGGTACTCTTGATGATGTTCGAAGCTGGTAGGCGACCATGTTGTGCTGGTGGATGCAACTGCCATTCTATATTCCCATTTTTAGAAAGAAAAGTCTCTACACTATTTTGTATGGGCTGTGGACTGTCGTAACTGTCATCGGAACACTCGCTTTCAGATGCATTGCTGATGTGATCTTCAAACTCAGAAAGTGATCCTTCATCTGGTGAGGCATTTACTATTTCTTCCAACTCACGATCATTCAATGGTCTCATCGCCATGGTGTCACAAGTCAAACTGGGCAGAAACAAAGCATTCCAATTATTGAGAACTGCCAATTATTATTTCCTGGGGAAAGCAACAAACAAGCCCATTGTTGTGAACGCATGGAGCTTTAGGTGATTGTTGAGAGTAAGTTGGAATGATGCAGTCACTATTCCCACACAACACAACAAAAATAATTTTCGCCATTTCCAGATTTTAGAAATAAATACGAGTTACACTAAACATATTTGTGTCGGGTCATTATGACCCGAACATTACATATGCAACTATTACAGTTGAAGCCCAAACTTCTTAAACTTTTTTAAAACCTTTTAAAACACATGCTGCTCATCCATTTTCAGACAAAGTCACAAAGTTTCATAAATATATATTGGTATTTACATAATGTAAAATAACGTTCATATTCGTTTCGGGTCATATAGACCCGAACAGAACAGCAGGGTTAATACAAAAGTCTCAATGCAGACTTAAGTACAAAAGGACTGACACACTAACTTATTATGATTTGAACCTCTCCTGTGAGCCCAGTTTTAGATTCCGATGCTACACTTCAGGTTTACTGTATCCCTTGGACTATCTTATTGACGATGAAGCACAGAAATTGCATCCAAATTTAATACAAAAGGCACAATGCCGACTTACGTACAAGAGGACTGACTCTCTAACTATCTATGATTTGAACCTCTCCTGTGAGTCCAGTTTTAGTTTCTGATGCTTCACTTCAGGTTTCCTGTAACCCTTGGACCTTCTTATTGACGATGAAACACAGAAATTGCATACGAATGTAATACAAAAGTCACAATGCCGACCCTAGTACAAGCGGACAGACACTCTAACTTTCTATGATTTGAACATCTCCTGTGAGTCCAGTTTTCGATTCCGATGCTTCACTTCAGGTTTACTGTATCCCTTGTACCTTCTTATTGACGATGAAACACAGAAATTGCATCCGAATTTAATACAAAAGTCACAATGCCGACTTGAGTACAAGCGGACTGACACTCTCACTTTCTATGATTTGAACCTCTCCTGTGAGTCCAGTTTTCGATTCCGATAATTCACTTCAGATTTGCTGTATCCCTTGGACCTTCTTATTGACGATGAAACACAGAAATTGCATCCGAATTTAATACAAAAGTCTCAATGCCGACTTAAGTACAGAGGCCTGACACTCTAACTTTCTATGATTTGAACCTCTCCTGTGAGTCCAGTTTTAGATTCCCATGCTTCACTTCAGGTTTACTGTATCCCTTGGACTTTCTTATTGACGATGAAACACAGAAATAGCATAAGATTTTAATACAAAAGTCACAATGCCGACTTAGGTACAAGACAACTGACACTCTAACTTTCTATGATTTGAACACCTCCTGTGAGTCCAGTTTTAGATTCCGATACTTCACTTCAGGTTTACTGCATCCCTTGGATTTTCTTATTGACGATGAAACACAGAAATTGCATCCGAATTTGATACAATATTCAAAATGCCGACATAAGTACAAGAGGACTGACACTCTAACTTTCTATGATTTGAACCTCTCCTGTGAGTCCAGTTTTGAATTCCGATGGGTCACTGCAGGTGTATTGTATCCCTGGGACCTTCTTATTAACGATGAAACACAGAGATTGCATCCGAATTTAATACAAAAGTCACAATGCCGACTTCAGTACAAGAGGACTGACACTCTCACTTTCTATGATTTGAACCTCTCCTGTGAGTCCAGTTTTAGATTCCGATGCTTGACTACAGGTTTTACTGTATCTCTTGGACCTTCTTATTGACGATGAAACACAGAAATTGCATCCGAATTTAATACAAAAGTCACAATGCCGACTTAAGTACAGGAGGACTGACACTCTCACTTTGTATGATTTGAATCTCTATTGTGAGTCCAGTTTTATATTCCGATGCTTCACTTCAGGTTTACTGTATCCCTTGGACCTTCTTATTGACGATGAAACACAGAAATTGCATCGGAATTTAATACAAAAGTGACAATGCCGACTTAAGTACAAGAGAACAGACACTCTAACTTTCTACGATTTGAACCTCTCCTGTGAGCCCAGTTTTAGATTCCGATGCAACACTTCAATTTTACTGTATCCCTTGGACATTCTTATTGACGATGAAACACAGAAATTGCATTCGAATTTAATACAAAAGGCACAATGCCGACTTAAGTACTAGAAGAGTGACACTCTAAATTTCTATGATTTTAACCTCTCCTGTGAGTCCAGTTTTAGATTCCGATGCTTCACATCAGGTTTACTGTCTCCCTTGGACCTTCTTATCGACGATAAAACACAGATTTTGCATTCGAATTTAATACAAAAACACAATGCCGACGTAAGAATAAAAGGACTGACTCTCTAACTCTCTATGATTTGAACCTATCCTGTAAGTCCAGTTTTATATTCCGATTCTTCACTTCATTTTTACTGTATACCTTGGACTATCTTATTGACGATGAAGCACAGAAATTGCATCCGAATTTAATACAAAAATCACAATGCCGACTTACGTACAAGAGGACTGACACTCTAACTTTCTATGATTTGAACCTCTCCTGCGAGTCCAGTTTAAGTTTCTGATGCTTCACTTCAGGTATACTGTATCCCTTGTGCCTTCTTATTGACGATGAAACACAGAAATTGCAACCGAATTTGATACAAAATGCACAATGCCGACTTAAGTACAAGAGGAATGACTCACTACCTTTCTATAATTTCAACCTCTCCTGTGAGTCCAGTATTAGATTCCGATGCTTCACTTCAGATTTACTGTATCCCTTGGACCTTCTTATTGGCGATGAAACACAGAAATTGCATCCGAAGTTAATACAAAAGGCATAATGCAGACATATGTAAAAGAGGACTGACACTCTAACATTCTATGATTTGATCCTCTCCTGTGAGTCCAGTTTTCGATTCCGATGCTTCACTTCAGGTTTACTGTATCCCTTTTACCTTCTTCTTGACGATGAAACACAGAAATTGCATCCGAATATAATACAAAAGTCACAATGGCGGCTTGAGTACAAGCGGACTGACACTCTCACTTTCTACGATTTGAACCTCTCCTGTGAGTCCAGTTTTCGATTCCGATAATTCACTTCAGATTTACTGTATCCCTTGGACCTTCTTATTGACGATGAAACACAGAAATTGCATTCGAATTTAATACAAAAGTCACAATGCCGACTTAAGTACAAGGGGACTGACACTCTCACTCTCTATGATTTGAACCTCTCCTGTTAGTCCAGTTTTAGATTCCGATGCTTCACTTCCGGATTACTGTATGCCTTGGGCCTTCTTATTGTCGATGAAACACAGAAATTGCAACCGAATTTGATACAAAAATCACAATGCCGACTTAAGTACAAGAGGACTGACAATCTAACATTCTATGATTAGAACCTCTCCTGTGAGTCCAGTTTCGGTTTCCGATGCTTCTTTTCAGGTTCACTGTATCCCTTGGACCTTCTATTAACGATGAAACACAGAAATTGCATCCGAATTTAAAACAAAAGGCACAATGCCGACTTAAGTAGAAGCGGATTGACAATCTAACTTTCTATGATATTAACCTCTCCTGTGAGTCCAGTTTTAGAATCCGGTGCTTCACTTCAGGTTTACTGTATCCCTTGGTCCTTCTTATTGACGATGAAACACAGAAATTGCATCCGAATTTAATACAAAATGCACAATGCCGACTTAAGTACAAGAGGAATGACTCACTACCTTTCTATAATTTCAACCTCTCCTGTGAGTCCAGTATTAGATTCCGATGCTTCACTTCAGATTTACTGTATCCCTTGGACCTTCTTATTGGCGATGAAACACAGAAATTGCATCCGAAGTTTATACAAAAGGCATAATGCAGACATATGTAAAAGAGGACTGACACTCTAACATTCTATGATTTGATCCTCTCCTGTGAGTCCAGTTTTAGATTCCGATGCTTCACTTTAGGTTTAATGTATCCCTTGGACCTTCTTATTGACGATGAAACACAGAAATTGCATCCGAATTTAATACAAAAGGCACAATGCCGACTTAAGTACAAGAGGACTGACACTCTAACTTTCTATGATTTGAACCTCTCCTGTGAGTCCAGTTTTAGATTCCGATGTTTCACTTCAGGGTTACTGTATCCCTTGGACCTTCTTATTATCGATGAAACACTGAAATTCCTTCCGAATTTAATACAAACCGCACAATGCCGACTTAAGTACAGGAGGACTGACACTCTAACTTTCTATGATTTGAACCTCTCTTGTGAATCCAGTTTTAGATTCCGGTGCTTCACGTCAGGGTTACAGTATCCCTTGGACGTTCTTATTAACGATGAAACACAGAAATTGCATCCGAATTTAATACAAAAATCTCAATGCCGACTTAAGTACAAGAGGCCTGACACTCTAACTTTCTATGATTTGAACCTCTCCTGATAGTCCAGTTTTAGATTCAGATGCTTCACTTCAGGTTTACTTTATCCCTTCGACCTTCTTATTGACGATGAAACACCGAAATTGCATCCGAATTTAATACAAAAGTCACAATGCCAACTTAAGTACAAGAGGACAGACACTCTAACTTTCTATGATTTGAACCCCTCCTGTGAGTCCAGTTTTAGATTCCGATACTTCACTTCAGGTTTACTGTGTCCCTTGGACCTTTTTATTGACGTGGAACACAGAAATTGCATCCGAATTTAATACAAAAGTCACAATGCCGACTTAAGTACAAGGGGACTGACACTCTCACTCTCTATGATTTGAACCTCTCCTGTGAGTCCAGTTTTAGATTCCGATGCTTCACTTCAGGATTACTGTATGCCTTGGACCTTCTTATTGTCGATGAAACACAGAAATTGCAACCGAATTTAATACAAAAATCACAATGCCGACTTAAGTACAAGAGGACTGACACTCTAACATTCTATGATTTGAACCTCTCCTGTGAGTCCAGTTACAGTTTCCGATGCTTCTTTTCAGGTTCACTGTATTCCTTGGACCTTCTATTAACGATGAAACACAGAAATTGCATCCGAATTTAAAACAAAAGGCACAATGCCGACTTAAGTAGAAGCGGATTGACAATCTAACTTTCTATGATTTTAACCTCTCCTGTGAGTCCAGTTTTAGAATCCGATGCTTTACTTCAGGTTTACTGTATCCCTTGGTCCTTCTTATTGACGATGAAACACAGAAATTGCATCCGAATTTAATACAAAATGCACAATGCCGACTTAAGTACAAGAGGAATGACTCACTAACTTTCTATGATTTGAACCTCTCCTGTGAGTCCAGTATTAGATTCCGATGCTTCACTTCAGATTTACTGTATCCCTTGGACCTTCTTATTGGCGATGAAACACAGAAATTGCATCCGAAGTTAATACAAAAGGCATAATGCAGACAAATGTAAAAGAGGACTGACACTCTAACATTCTAAGATTTGATCCTCTCCTGTGAGTCCAGTTTTAGATTCCGATGCTTCACTTTAGGTTTAATGTATCCCTTGGACCTTCTTATTGACGATGAAACACAGAAATTGCATCCGAATTTAATACAAAAGGCACAATGCCGACTTAAGTACAAGAGGACTGACACTCTAACTTTCTATGATTTGAACCTCTCCTGTGAGTCCAGTTTTAGATTCCGATGTTTCACTTCAGGTTTACTGTATCCCTTGGACCTTCTTATTAACGATGAAACACAGAAATTGCATCCAAATTTAATGCAGACGGCACAATGCCGACTTAAGTACGAGAGGACTGACACTCTAACTTTCTATGATTTGAACCCCTCTTGTGAATCCGGTTTTAGATTCCGATGCTTCACGTCAGGGTTACAGTATCCCTTGGACCTTCTTATTGACGATGAAACACAGAAATAGCATCCGAATTTAATACAAAAGTCACAATGCCGACTTAAGTACAAGAAGACTGACACTCTAACATTCTATGATTTAAACCTCTCCTGTGAGTCCACTTTCAGATTCCGATGCTTCACTTCAGGTTTACTGTATCACCTGGACCTTCTTATTGTCGATGAAACACGGATATTGCATCCGAATTTAATACAAAATGCACAATGCCGACTTAAGTACAAGAGGAATGACACACTAACTTTCTATGATTTGAACCTCTCCATTGAGTCCAGTTTTAGATTACGATGCTTCACTTCAGATTTATTGTATCCCTTGGACCTTCTTATTGGCGATGAAACACAGAAATTGCGTCCCAATTTAATACAATAGTCAAAATGACGACTTAAGTACAAGAGGACTTACACTCTAACTTTCTATGATTTGAACCTTTCCTGTAAGTCCAGTTTTGAATAACGATGCATCACTTCAGGTTTATTGTATCCCTGGGACCTTCTTATTAACGATGAAACACAGAAATTGCATCCGAATTTAATACAAAAGTCACAATGCCGACTTAAGTACAAGAGGACTGACATTCTCACTTTCTATGATTTGAACCTCTCCTGTGAGTCCAGATTTAGATTCCGATGTTTCACTTCAGGTTTACTGTATCCCTTGGACCTTCTATTAACGATGAAACACAGAAATTGCATTCGAATTTAAAGCAGAAGGCACAATGCCGACTTAAGTACAAGCGGACTGACACTCTAACTTTCTATGATTTGAACCTCTCCTGTGAGTCCAGTTTTAGATTCCGATCCTTCACTTCAGGTTTATTGTATCCCTTGGACCTTCTTATTGACGATGAAACACAGAAATTGCATCCGAATTTAATACAAAATGCACAATGCCGACTTAAGTAAAAGAGGAATGACACTCTAACTTTCTATGAATTGAACATCTCCTGTCAGTCCAGTTTTGGATTCCGATGCTTCACTTCAGGTTTACTGTAACCCTTGGACCTTCTTATTGGCGATGAAACACAGAAATTGCATCCGAAGTTAATACAAACGGCATAATGCCGACATATGTAAAAGAGGACTGACACTCTAATTTTCTATGATTTGAACCTCTCCTGTGAGTCCAGTTTTAGATTCCGATACTTCACTTCAGGTTTACTGTGTCCCTTGGACCTATTTATTGACGTGGAACACAGAAAGTGCATCCGAATTTGATACAAAAGTCACAATGCCGACTTAAGTACAAGGGGACTGACACTCTCACTCTCTATGATTTGAACCTCTCCTGTGAGTCCAGTTTTAGATTCCGATGCTTCACTTCAGGATTACTGTATGCCTTGGACCTTCTTATTGTCGATGAAACACAGAAATTGCAACCGAATTTAATACAAAAATCACAATGCCGACTTAAGTACAAGAGGACTGACACTCTAACATTCTATGATTTGAACCTCTCCTGTGAGTCCAGTTACAGTTTCCGATGCTTCTTTTCAGGTTCACTGTATCCCTTGGACCTTCTATTAACGATGAAACACAGAAATTGCATCCGAATTTAAAACAAAAGGCACAATGCCGACTTAAGTAGAAGCGGATTGACAATGTAACTTTCTATGATTTTAACCTCTCCTGTGAGTCCAGTTTTAGAATCCGATGCTTTACTTCAGGTTTACTGTATCCCTTGGTCCTTCTTATTGACGATGAAACACAGAAATTGCATCCGAATTGAATACAAAATGCACAATGCCGACTTAAGTACAAGAGGAATGACTCACTAACTTTCTATGATTTGAACCTCTCCTGTGAGTCCAGTATTAGATTCCGATGCTTCACTTCAGATTTACTGTATCCCTTGGACCTTCTTATTGGCGATGAAACACAGAAATTGCATCCGAAGTTAATACAAAAGGCATAATGCAGACAAATGTAAAAGAGGACTGACACTCTAACATTCTAAGATTTGATCCTCTCCTGTGAGTCCAGTTTTAGATTCCGATGCTTCACTTTAGGTTTAATGTATCCCTTGGACCTTCTTATTGACGATGAAACACAGAAATTGCATCCGAATTTAATACAAAAAGCACAATGCCGACTTAAGTACAAGAGGACTGACACTCTAACTTTCTATGATTTGAACCTCTCCTGTGAGTCCAGTTTTAGATTCCGATGTTTCACTTCAGGTTTACTGTATCCCTTGGACCTTCTTATTAACGATGAAACACAGAAATTGCATCCAAATTTAATGCAGACGGCACAATGCCGACTTAAGTACAGGAGGACTGACACTCTAACTTTCTATGATTTGAACCCCTCTTGTGAATCCAGTTTTAGATTCCGATGCTTCACGTCAGGGTTACAGTATCCCTTGGACCTTCTTATTGACGATGAAACACAGAAATAGCATCCGAATTTAATAAAAAGTCACAATGCCGACTTAAGTACAAGAAGACTGACACTCTAACATTCTATGATTTAAACCTCTCCTGTGAGTCCACTTTCAGATTCCGATGCTTCACTTCAGGTTTACTGTATCACCTGGACCTTCTTATTGTCGATGAAACACGGATATTGCATCCGAATTTAATACAAAATGCACAATGCCGACTTAAGTACAAGAGGAATAACACACTAACTTTCTATGATTTGAACCTCTCCATTGAGTCCAGTTTTAGATTACGATGCTTCACTTCAGATTTATTGTATCCCTTGGACCTTCTTATTGGCGATGAAACACAGAAATTGCGTCCCAATTTAATACAATAGTCAAAATGACGACTTAAGTACAAGAGGACTTACACTCTAACTTTCTATGATTTGAACCTTTCCTGTAAGTCCAGTTTTGAATAACGATGCATCACTTCAGGTTTATTGTATCCCTGGGACCTTCTTATTAACGATGAAACACAGAAATTGCATCCGAATTTAATACAAAAGTCACAATGCCGACTTAAGTACAAGAGGACTGACATTCTCACTTTCTATGATTTGAACCTCTCCTGTGAGTCCAGATTTAGATTCCGATGTTTCACTTCAGGTTTACTGTATCCCTTGGACCTTCTATTAACGATGAAACACAGAAATTGCATTCGAATTTAAAGCAGAAGGCACAATGCCGACTTAAGTACAAGCGGACTGACACTCTAACTTTCTATGATTGAACCTCTCCTGTGAGTCCAGTTTTAGATTCCGATCCTTCACTTCAGGTTTATTGTATCCCTTGGACCTTCTTATTGACGATGAAACACAGAAATTGCATCCGAATTTAATACAAAATGCACAATGCCGACTTAAGTACAAGAGGAATGACACTCTAACTTTCTATGAATTGAACATCTCCTGTCAGTCCAGTTTTGGATTCCGATGCTTCACTTCAGGTTTACTGTAACCCTTGGACCTTCTTATTTCCGATGAAACACAGAAATTGCATCCGAAGTTACTACAAACGGCATAATGCCGACATATGTAAAAGAGGACTGACACTCTAATTTTCTATGATTTGAACCTCTCCTGTGAGTCCAGTTTTAGATTCCGATGCTTCACTTTAGGTTTAAAGTATCCCTTGGACCTTCTTATTGACGATGAAACACAGAAATTGCATCCGAATTTAATACAAAAGGCACAATGCCGACTTAAGTACAAAAGGACTGACACTCTAACTTTCTATGATTTGAACCTCTCCTGTTAGTCCAGATTTCGATTCCGATGTTTCACTTCAGGTTTACTGTATCCCTTAGGACCTTCTTATTAACGATGAAACACAGAAATTGCATCCGAATTTAATACAAACGGCACAATGCCGACTTAAGTACAAGAGGACTGACACTCTAACTTTCTATGATTTGAACCTCTCTTGTGAATCCAGTTATAGATTCCGATGCTTCACGTCAGGTTTACAGTATCCCTTGGACCTTCTTATTAACGATGAAACACAGAAATTGCATCCGAATTTAATACAAAAGGCACAATGCCGACTTAAGTACAAGAGGGTTGACAGTCTAACTTTGTATGATTTTAACCTCTCCTGTGTGTCCAGTTTTAGATTCCGATGCTTCACTTCAGGTTTACTGTATCCCTTTTACCTTCCTATTGACGATGAAACACAGAAATTGCATCCGAATTTAATACAAAACTCACAATGCCGGCTTGATTACAAGCGGACTTACACTCTCACTTTCTACGATTTGAACCTCTCCTGTGAGTCCAGTTTTCGATTCCGATAATTTACTTCAGATTCATTGTATCCCTTGGACCTTCTTATTGACGATGAAACACAGAAATTGCATCCGAATTTAATACAAAATGCACAATGCTGACTTAAGTACAAGAGGAATGACACACTAACTTTCTATGATTTGAACCTCTCCTGTGAGTCCAGTTTTAGATTCCGATGCTTCACTTCAGATTTACTGTATCCATTGGACCTTCTTATTGGCGATGAAACACAGAAATTGCATCCGAAGTTAATACAAAAAGCATAATGCCGACATATGTAAAAGAGGACTGACACTCTAACATTCTTTGATTTGAACCTCTCCTGTGAGTCCAGTTTTTGATTCCAATGCTTCACTTTAGGTTTAATGTATCCGTTGGACCTTCTTATTGACGATGAAACACAGAAATTGCATCCGAATTTAAAA
Source organism: Schistocerca serialis cubense (assembly GCF_023864345.2). Taxonomy (NCBI): domain Eukaryota; kingdom Metazoa; phylum Arthropoda; class Insecta; order Orthoptera; family Acrididae; genus Schistocerca; species Schistocerca serialis. The sequence continues at coordinate 604,683 of NW_026047549.1, forward strand.
CAAAAGGCACAATGCCGACTTAAGTACAAGAGACTGACACTCTAACTTTCTATGATTTGAACCCCTCTTGTGAATCCAGTTTTAGATTCCGATGCTTCACGTCAGGGTTACAGTATCCCTTGGACCCTCTTATTAACGATGAAAGACAGAAATAGCATCCGAATTTAATACAAAAGTCACAATGCCGACCTTAGTACAAGAGGACTAACACTCTAACTTTCTATCATTTGAACCTCTCCTGTGAGTCCAGTTTTAGATTCCGATGCTTCACTTCAGGTTTACTGTATCACTTGGACCTTCTTATTGTCGATGAAACACAGAAATTGCATCCGAATCTAATACAAAATGCACAATGTCGACTTAAGTACAAGAGGAATGACACACCAACTTAGTATGATTTGAACCTCTCCTGTGAGTCCAGTTTTAGATTCCGATGTTTCACTTCAGGTTTACTGTATCCCTTTTACCTTCTTATTGACGATGAAACACAGAAATTGCATCCGAGCTTAATACAAAAGTCACAATGCCGGCTTGAGTACAAGCGGACTTACACTCTCACTTTCTACGATTTGAACCTCTCCTGTGAGTCCAGTTTTCGATTCCGATAATTTACTTCAGATTTACTGTATCCCTTGGTCCTTCTTATTGACGATGAAACACAGAAATTGCATCCGAATTTAATACAAAATGCACAATGCCGACTTAAGTACAAGAGGAATGACACACTAACTTTCTATGATTTGCAATTCTCCTGTGAGTCCAGTTTTAGATTCCGATGCTTCACTTCAGATTTACTGTATCCCTTGGACCTTCTTATTGGCGATGAAACACAGAAATTGCATCCGAAGTTAATACAAAAAGCATAATGCCGACATATGTAAAAGAGGACTGACACTCTAACATTCTATGATTTGAACCTCTCCTGTGAGTCCAGTTTTAGATTCCAATGCTTCACTTTAGGTTTAATGTATCCCTTGGACCTTCTTATTGACGATGAAACACAGAAATTGCATCCGAATTTAATACAAAAGGCACAATACCGACTTAAGTACAAGAGACTGACACTCTAACTTTCTATGATTTGAACCTCTCCTGTGAGTCCAGTTTTAGATTCCGATGTTTCACTTCAGGTTTACTGTATCCCTTGGACCTGCTAATTGTCGATGAAACACAGAAATTGCATCCGAATTTAATACAATAGTCAAAATGCCGACTTAAGTACAAGAGGACTGACACTCTAACTTTCTATGATTTGAACCTCTCCTGTGAGTCCAGTTTTGAATAACGATGCATGACTTCAGGTTTATTGTATCCCTGGGACCTTCTTATTAACGATGAAACACAGAAATTGCATCCGAATTTAATACAAAAGTCACAATGCCGACTTAAGTACAAGAGGACTGACATTCTCACTTTCTATGATTTGAACCTCTCCTGTGAGTCCAGTTTTAGATTCCGATGCTTCACTTCAGGTTTACTGTATGCCTTGGACCTTCTTATTGTCGATGAAACACAGATATTGCATACGAATTTAATACAAAAGTCACAATGCCGACTTAAGTACAAGAGGACTGACACACTAACATTCTATCATTTGAACCTCTCCTGTGAGTCCAGTTTTAGATTCCGATGCATCACTTCAGGTTTACTGTATCCCTTGGACCTTCTATTAACGATGAAACACAGAAATTGCATCCGAATTTAAAACAGAAGGCACAATGCCGACTTAAGTACAAGCGGACTGACACTCTAACTTTTTATGATTTGAACCTCTCCTGTGAGTCCAGTTTCAGATTATGATGCTTCACATTAGGTTTAAAGCATCCCTTGGACCCTCTTTTTGACGATGAAACACTGAAATTGCATCCGAATTTAATACAAAAGGCACAATGCCGACTTAAGTACAAGAGGACTGACACTATAACTTTCTATTATTTGAACCTCTCCTGTTAGTCCAGTTTTAGATTCCGATGCTTCACTTCAGGTTTACTGTATCCCTTCGACCTTCTTATTGAAGATGAAACACCGAAATTGCATCCGAATTTAATACAAAAGTCACAATGCCAACTTAAGTACAAGAGGACTGACACTCTAACTTTCTATGAATTGAACCTCTCCTGTGAATCCAGTTTTGAATAACGATGCATGACTTCAGGTTTATCGTATCCCTGGGACCTTCTTATTAACGATGAAACACAGAAATTGCATCCGAAATTAATACAAAAGTCACAATGCCGACTTAAGTACAAGAGGACTGACATTCTCACTTTCTATGATTTGAACCTCTCCTGTGAGTCCAGTTTTAGATTCCGATGCTTCACTTCAGGTTTACTGTATGCCTTGGACCATCTTATTGTCGATGAAACACAGAAATTGCATCCGAATGTAATACAAAAGTCACAATGCCGACTTAAGTACAAGAGGACTGACACTCTAACATTCTATGATTTGAACCTCTCCTGTCAGTCCAGTTTTAGATTCCGATACTTCACTTCAGGTTTACTGTATCCCTTGGACCTTCTATTAACGATGAAACACAGAAATTGCATCCGAATTTAATACAAAAATCTCAATGCCGACTTAAGTACAAGCGGACTGACACTCTAACTTTCTATGATTTGAACCTCTCCTGTTAGTCCAGTTTTAGATTCCGATGATTCACTTCTGGTTTACTGTATCCCTTCGACCTTCTTATTGAAGATGAAACACCGAAATTGCATCCGAATTTAATACAAAAGTCACAATGCCAACTTAAGTACAAGAGGACTGACACACTAACTTTCTATGATTTGAACCCCTCCTGTGAGTCCAGTTTTAGATTCCGATACTTCACTTCAGGTTTACTGTATCCCTTGGACCTTCTTATTGACGAAGAAACACAGAAATTGCATCCGAATTTAATACAAAAGTCACAATGCCGACTTAAGTACAAGAGGACTGACACTCTAACTTTCTATGATTTGTACCTCTCCTGTGAGTCCAGTATTAGATTCCGATGCTTCACTTAAGGTTTACTGTATCCCTCGGACCTGCTTATTGTCGATGAAACACAGAAATTGCATCCGAATTTAATACAATAGTCAAAATGCCGACTTAAGTACAAGATGACTGACACTCTAACTTTCTATGATTTGAACCTCTCCTGTGAATCCAGTTTTGAATAACGATGCATGACTTCAGGTTTATCGTATCCCTGGGACCTTCTTATTAACGATGAAACACAGAAATTGCATCCGAATTTAATACAAAAGTCACAATGCCGCCTTAAGTACAAGAGGACTGACATTCTCACTTTCTATGATTTGAACCTCTCCTGTGAGTCCAGTTTTAGATTCCGATGCTTCACTTCAGGTTTACTGTATGCCTTGGACCTTCTTATTGTCGATGAAACACAGAAATTGCATCCGAATGTAATACAAAAGTCACAATGCCGACTTAAGTACAAGGGGACTGACACTCTAACATTCTATGATTTGAACCTCTCCTGTGAGTCCAGTTTTAGATTCCGATACTTCACTTCAGGTTTACTGTATCCCTTGGACCTTCTATTAACGATGAAACACAGAAATTGCATCCGAATTTAATACAAAAGTCACAATGCCGACTTAAGTACAAGAGGACTGACACTCTAATTTTCTATGATTTGTACCTCTCCTGTGAGTCCAGTATTAGATTCCGATGCTTCACTTAAGGTTTACTGTATCCCTCGGACCTGCTTATTGTCGATGAAACACAGAAATTGCATCCGAATTTAATACAATAGTCAAAATGCCGACTTAAGTACAAGATGACTGACACTCTAACTTTCTATGATTTGAACCTCTCCTGTGAATCCAGTTTTAAATAACGATGCCTGACTTCAGGTTTATTGTATCCCTGGGACCTTCTTATTAACGATGAAACACAGAAATTGCATCCGAATTTAATACAAAAGTCACAATGCTGACTTAAGTACAAGAGGACTGACATTCTCACTTTCTATGATTTGAACCTCTCCTGTGAGTCCAGTTTTAGATTCCGATGCTTCACTTCAGGTTTACTGTATGCCTTGGACCTTCTTATTGTCGATGAAACACAGAAATTGCATCCGAATGTAATACAAAAGTCACAATGCCGACTTAAGTACAAGGGGACTGACACTCTAACATTGTATGATTTGAACCTCTCCTGTGAGTCCAGTTTTAGATTCCGATACTTCACTTCAGGTTTACTGTATCCCTTGGACCTTCTATTAACGATGAAACACAGAAATTGCATCCGAATTTAATACAAAATGCACAATGCCGACTTAAGTACAAGAGGAATGACACTCTAACTTTCTATGAATTGAACCTCTCCTGTGAGTCCAGTTTTGGATTCCGATGCTTCACTTCAGGTTTACTGTATCCCTTGGACCTTCTTATTGACGATGAAACACAGAAATTGCATCCGAATTTAATACAAAAGTCACAATGCCGACTTAAGTACAAGAGGACTGACACTCTAATTTTCTATGATTTGTACCTCTCCTGTGAGTCCAGTATTAGATTCCGATGCTTCACTTAAGGTTTACTGTATCCCTCGGACCTGCTTATTGTCGATGAAACACAGAAATTGCATCCGAATTTAATACAATAGTCAAAATGCCGACTTAAGTACAAGATGACTGACACTCTAACTATCTATGATTTGAACCTCTCCTGTGAATCCAGTTTTAAATAACGATGCCTGACTTCAGGTTTATTGTATCCCTGGGACCTTCTTATTAACGATGAAACACAGAAATTGCATCCGAATTTAATACAAAAGTCACAATGCCGACTTAAGTACAAGAGGACTGACATTCTCACTTCCTATGATTTGAACCTCTCCTGTGAGTCCAGTTTTAGATTCCGATGCTTCACTTCAGGTTTATTGTATCCCTTGGCCCTTCTTATTGACGATGAAACACAGAAATTGCATCCGAATTTAATACAAAATGCACAATGCCGACTTAAGTACAAGAGGAATGACACTCTAACTTTCTATGAATTGAACCTTTCCTGTGAGTCCAGATTTGGATTCCGACCCTTCACTTCAGGTTTACTGTAACCCTTGGACCTTCTTATTGGCGATGAAACACAGAAATTGCATCCGAAGTTAATACAAACGGCATAATGCCGACATATGTAAATGGGGACTGACACTCTAACTTTCTATGATTTGAACCTCTCCTGTGAGTCCAGTTTTAGATTCCGATGCTTCACGTTAGGTTTAAAGTATCCCTTGGACCTTCTTATTGACGATGAAACACAGAAATTGCATCCGAATTTAATACAAAAGGCACAATGCCGACTTAAGCACAAAAGGACTGACACTCTAACTTCCTATGATTTGAACCTCTCCTGTTAGTCCAGTTTTAGATTCCGATGCTTCACTTCAGGTTTACTGTATCCCTTCGACCTTCTTATTGAAGATGAAACACCGAAATTGCATCCGAATTCAATACAAAAGTCACAATGCCAACTTAATTACAACAGGACTGACACTCTAACTTTCTATGAATTGAACCCCTCCTGTGAGTCCAGTTTTAGATTCCGATACTTCACTTCAGGTTTACTGTATCCCTTGGACCTTCTTATTGACGATGAAACACAGAAATTGCATCCGAATTTAATACAAAAGTCACAATGCCGACTTAAGTACAAGATTACTGACACTCTAACTTTCTATGATTTGTACCTCTCCTGTGAGTCCAGTATTAGATTTCGATGCTTCACTTAAGGTTTAGTGTATCCCTCGGACCTGCTTATTGTCGATGAAACACAGAAATTGCATCCGAATTTAATACAATAGTCAAAATGCCGACTTAAGTACAAGATGACTGACACTCTAACTTTCTATGATTTGAACCTCTCCTGTGAATCCAGTTTTGAATAACGAGGCATGACTTCAGGTTAATTCATCCCTGGGACCTTCTTATTAACGATGAATCACAGAAATTGCATCCGAATTTAATACAAAAGTCACAATGCCAACTTAAGTACAAGAGGACTGACATTCTCACTTTCTATGATTTGAACCTCTCCTGTGAGTCCAGTTTTAGATTCCGATGCTTCACTTTAGGTTTACTGTATGCCTTGGACCTTCTTATTGTCGATGAAACACAGAAATTGCATACGAATGTAATACAAAAGACACAATGCCGACTTAAGTACAAGAGGACTGACACTCTAACATTCTATGATTTGAACCTCTCCTGTGAGTCCAGTTTTAGATTCCGATGCTTCACTTCAGGTTTAATGTATCCCTTGGACCTTCTATTAACGATGAAACACAGAAATGGCATCCGAATTTAAAACAGAAGGCACAATGCCGACTTAAGTACAAGCGGACTGACACTCTAACTTTCTATGATTTGAACCTCTTCTGTGAGTCCAGTTTTAGATTCCGATGCCTCACTTCAGGTTTATTGTATCCCTTGGACCTTCTTATTGACGATGAAACACAGAAATTGCATCCGAATTTAATACAAAATGCACAATGCCGACTTAAGTACAAGAGGAATGACACTCTAACTTTCTATGAATTGAACCTCTCCTGTGAGTCCAGTTTTGGATTCCGATGCTTCACTTCAGGTTTACTGTAACCCTTGGACCTTCTTATTGGCGATGAAACACAGAAATTGCATCCGAAGTTAATACAAACTGCATAATGCCGACATATGTAAATGGGGACTGACACTCTAACTTTCTATGATTTGAACCTCTCCTGTGAGTCCGGTTTTAGATTCCGATGCTTCACTTTAGGTTTAAAGTATCCCTTGGACCTTCTTATTGACGATGAAACACAGAAATTGCATCCGAATTTAATACAAAAGGCACAATGCCGACTTAAGCACAAAAGGACTGACACTCTAACTTCCTATGATTTGAACCTCTCCTATGAGTCCAGTTTTAGATTCCGTTGTTTCACTTCAGGTTTACTGTATCCCTTGGACCTTCTTATTGACGATGAAACACAGAAATTGCATCCGAATTTAATACAAAAGGCACAATGCCGACTTAAGTACAAGTTGGTTGACACTCTAACTTTGTATGATTTGAACCACTCCTGTGAGTCCACTTTTAGATTCCGATGCCTCACTTCAGGTTTACTGTATGCCTTGGACTTTCTTATTGACGATGAAACACAGAAATTGCATCCGAATTTAATACAAAAGTCACAATGCCGACTTAAGTACACTAGGACTGTCGCACTAACATTCTATGATTTGAACCTCCAATGTGAGTCCAGTTTTAGATTCCGATGCTTCACTTCAGGTTTACTGTATCCCTTGGACCTTCTAATTAACGATGAAACACAGAAATTGCATCCAAATTTAATACAAAAGTCACAATGCCGACTTAAGTACAAGAATACTGACACTCTAACTTTCTATGATTTGAACATCTCTTGTGATTCTAGTTTTAGATTCCGATGCTTCAATTCAGGTTTACTGTATCCCTTGGACCAACTTATTGTCGATGAAACACAGAAATTGCATCCGAATTTAATACAAAAGGCACAATGCCGACTTAAGTACAAGAGGACTGACACTCTTACTTTCTATGATTTGAACCTCTCCTGTGAGTCCAGGTTTAGATTCCTATGCTTTACTTCAGGTGTACTGTATCCCTTGGACGTTCTTATTGACGATGAAACACAGAAATTTGCATCCGAATTTAATACAATAGTCAAAATGTCGACTTAAGTACAAGAGGACTGACACTCTAACATTCTATGATTTGAACCTCTCCTGTGAGGCCAGTTTTAGATTCCGATGCTTCACTTCAGGTTTACTGTATCCCTTGGACCTTCTTATTCACGATGAAACACAGAAATTGAATCCGAATTTAATACAGACGGCACAATGCCGACTTAAGTACAGGAGGACTGACACTCTAACTTTCTATGATTTGAACCTGTCTTGTGAATCCAGTTTTAGATTCCGATGCTTCCTGTCAGGGTTACAGTATCCCTTGGACCTTCTTATTAACGATGAAACTCAGAAATAGCATCCGAATTTAATACAAAAATCTCAATGCCGACTTAAGTACAAGAGGCCTGACACTCTAACTTTCTATGATTTCAACCTCTCCTGTCAGTCCTGTTTTAGATTCCGATGCTTCACTTCAGGTTTACTGTATCCCTTCGTACTTCTTATTGACGATCAAACACCGAAATTTCATCCGAATTTAATACAAAAGTCACAATGCCAACTTAAGTACAAGAGGACTGACACTCTAACTTTCTATGATTTGAAACCCTCCTGTGAGTCCAGTTTTAGATTCCGATACTTCACTTCAGGTTTACTGTATCCCTTGGACCTTTTTAATGACGATGAAACACAGAAATTGCATCCTAATTTTATACAAAAGTCACAATGCCGACTTAAGTACAAGAGGACTGACACTCTAACTTTCTATGATTTGAACCTTTCCTGTCAGTCCGGTATTAGATTCCGATGATTCACTAAACGTTTACTGTATCCCTTGGACCTGCTAATTGTCGATGAAACACAGAAATTGCATCCGAATTTGATACAATTGTCAAAATGCCGACTTAAGTATAAGAGGACTGACACTCTAACTTTCTATGATTTGAACCGCTCCTGTGAGTCCAGTTTTGAATAACGATGCATCACTTCAGGTTTACTGTATCCCTTGGACCTTCTTATTGACGATGAAACAGAGAAATTGCATCCGAATTTAATACAAAATGCACAATGCCGACTTGAGTACAAGAGGAATGACACTCAAACTTTCCATGAATTGAACCTCTCCTGTGAGTCCAGATTTGGATTCCGATGCTTCACTACAGGTTCACTGTAACCCTTGGACCTTCTTATTGGCGATGAAACACAGAAATTGTATCCGAAGGTAATACAAACGGCATAATGCCGACATATGTAAAAGAGGACTGACACTCTAACTTTCTATGATTTGAACCTCTCCTGTGAGTCCAGTTTCAGATTATGATGCTTCACATTAGGTTTAAAGCATCCCTTGGACCTTCTTATTGACGATGAAACACAGAAATTGCATCCGAATTTAATACAAAAGGCACAATGCCGACTTAAGTACAAAAGGACTGACACTCTAACTTTCTATGATTTGAACCTCTTCTGTGAGTCCAGATTTAGATTCCGATGTTTCACTTCAGGTTTACTGTATCCCTTAGACCTTCTTATTAACTATGAAACACAGAAATTGCATCCGAATTTAATACAAACGGCATAATGCCGACCAAAGTACAAGAGGACTGACACTCTAACTTTCTATGATTTGAACCTCTCTTGTGAATCCAGTTATAGATTCCGATGCTTCACGTCAGGTTTACAGTATCCCTTGGACCTTCTTGTTAACGATGAAACACAGATATTGCATCCGAATTTAATACAAAAGGCACAATGCCGACTTAAGTACAAGAGGGTTGACACTCTAACTTTGTATGATTTGAACCTCTCCTGTGAGTCCACTTTTAGATTCCGATGCCTCACTTCAGGTTTACTGTATGCCTTGGTCCTTTTTATTGACGATGAAACACAGAAATAGCATCCGAATTTAATACAATAGTCACAATGCCGACTTAAGAACAAGAGGAGTGACACTCTAACATTCTATGATTTAAACTCCTCCTGTGAGTCCAGTTATAGATTCCGATGCTTCACTTCAGGTTTACTGTATCACTTGCACCTTTTTATTGTCGATGAAACACAGAAATTGCATCCTAATTTAATACAAAATGCACAATGCCGACTTAAGTACAAGAGGAATGACACACTAACTTTCTATGATTTGAACCTCTCCTGTGAGTCCAGTTTTAGATTCCGATTCTTCACTTCAGATTAACTGTATCCCTTGGACCTTCTTATTATCGATGAAACACAGAAATTGCATCCGAAGTTAATACAAAAGGCATAATGCCGACATATGTAAAAGAGGACTGACACTTTAACAGTCTATGATTTGAACCTCTCCTGTGAGTCCAGTTTTAGATTCCGATGCTTCACGTTAGGTTTAAAGTATCCCTTGGACCTTCTTATTGACGATGAAACACAGAAATTGCATCCGAATTTAATACAAAAGGCACAATGCCGACTTAAGCACAAAAGGACTGACACTCTAACTTCCTATGATTTGAACCTCTCCTGTTAGTCAAGTTTTAGATTCCGATGCTTCACTTCAGGTTTACTGTATCCCTTCGACCTTCTTATTGAAGATGAAACACCGAAATTGCATCCGAATTCAATACAAAAGTCACAATGCCAACTTAATTACAAGAGGACTGACACTCTAACTTTCTATGATTTGAACCTCTCCTGTGAGTCCAGTTTTAGATTCCGATGCTTCACGTCAGGTTTACTGTATCCCTTGGACCTTCTTATTGACGATGAAACACAGAAATTGCATCCGAATTTAATACAAAAGTCACAATGCCGACTTAAGTACAAGATTACTGACACTCTAACTTTCTATGATTTGTACCTCTCCTGTGAGTCCAGTATTAGATTTCGATGCTTCACTTAAGGTTTACTGTATCCCTCGGACCTGCTTATTGTCGATGAAACACAGAAATTGCATCCGAATTTAATACAATAGTCAAAATGCCGACTTAAGTACAAGATGACTGACACTCTAACTTTCTATGATTTGAACCTCTCCTGTGAATCCAGTTTTGAATAACGATGCATGACTTCAGGTTAATTCATCCCTGGGACCTTCTTATTAACGATGAATCACAGAAATTGCATCCGAATTTAATACAAAAGTCACAATGCCAACTTAAGTACAAGAGGACTGACATTCTCACTTTCTATGATTTGAACCTCTCCTGTGAGTCCAGTTTTAGATTCCGATGCTTCACTTCAGGTTTATTGTATCCCTTGGACCTTCTTATTGACGATGAAACACAGAAATTGCATACGAATGTAATACAAAAGTCACAATGCCGATTTAAGTACAAGAGGACTGACACTCTAACATTCTATGATTTGAACCTCTCCTGTGAGTCCAGTTTTAGATTCCGATGCTTCACTTCAGGTTTATTGTATCCCTTGGACCTTCTATTAACGATGAAACACAGAAATGGCATCCGAATTTAAAACAGAAGGCACATTGCCGACTTAAGTACAAGCGGACTGACACTCTAACTTTCTATGATTTGAACCTCTTCTGCGAGTCCAGTTTTAGATTCCGATGCCTCACTTCAGGTTTATTGTATCCCTTGGACCTTCTTATTGACGATGAAACACAGAAATTGCATCCGAATTTAATACAAAATGCACAATGCCGACTTAAGTACAAGAGGAATGACACTCTAACTTTCTATGAATTGAACCTCTCCTGTGAGTCCAGTTTTGGATTCCGATGCTTCACTTCAGGTTTACTGTAACCCTTGGACCTTCTTATTGGCGATGAAACACAGAAATTGCATCCGAAGTTAATACAAACTGCATAATGCCGACATATGTAAATGGGGACTGACACTCTAACTTTCTATGATTTGAACCTCTCCTGTGAGTCCAGTTTTAGATTCCGATGCTTCACTTTAGGTTTAAAGTATCCCTTGGACCTTCTTATTGACGATGAAACACAGAAATTGCATCCGAATTTAATACAAAAGGCACAATGCCGACTTAAGCACAAAAGGACTGACACTCTAACTTCCTATGATTTGAACCTCTCCTATGAGACCAGTTTTAGATTCCGTTGTTTCACTTCAGGTTTACTGTATCCCTTGGACCTTCTTATTGACGATGAAACACAGAAATTGCATCCGAATTTAATACAAAAGGCACAATGCCGACTTAAGTACAAGTTGGTTGACACTCTAACTTTGTATGATTTGAACCACTCCTGTGAGTCCACTTTTAGATTCCGATGCCTCACTTCAGGTTTACTGTATGCCTTGGAATTTCTTATTGACGATGAAACACAGAAATTGCATCCGAATTTAATACAAAAGTCACAATGCCCACTTAAGTACACTAGGACTGTCGCACTAACATTCTATGATTTGAACCTCCAATGTGAGTCCAGTTTTAGATTCCGATGCTTCACTTCTGGTTTACTGTATCCCTTGGACCTTCTAATTAACGATGAAACACAGAAATTGCATCCAAATTTAATACAAAAGTCACAATGCCGACTTAAGTACAAGAATACTGACACTCTAACTTTCTATGATTTGAACATCTCTTGTGATTCTAGTTTTAGATTCCGATGCTTCAATTCAGGTTTACTGTATCCCTTGGACCAACTTATTGTCGATGAAACACAGAAATTGCATCCGAATTTAATACAAAAGGCACAATGCCGACTTAAGTACAAGAGGACTGACACTCTTACTTTCTATGATTTGAACCTCTCCTGTGAGTCCAGGTTTAGATTCCTATGCTTTACTTCAGGTGTACTGTATCCCTTGGACGTTCTTATTGACGATGAAACACAGAAATTTGCATCCGAATTTAATACAATAGTCAAAATGTCGACTTAAGTACAAGAGGACTGACACTCTAACATTCTATGATTTGAACCTCTCCTGTGAGGCCAGTTTTAGATTCCGATGCTTCACTTCAGGTTTACTGTATCCCTTGGACCTTCTTATTCACGATGAAACACAGAAATTGAATCCGAATTTAATACAGACGGCACAATGCCGACTTAAGTACAGGAGGACTGACACTCTAACTTTCTATGATTTGAACCTCTCTTGTGAATCCAGTTTTAGATTCCGATGCTTCCTGTCAGGGTTACAGTATCCCTTGGACCTTCTTATTAACGATGAAACTCAGAAATAGCATCCGAATTTAATACAAAAATCTCAATGCCGACTTAAGTACAAGAGGCCTGACACTCTAACTTTCTATGATTTCAACCTCTCCTGTCAGTCCTGTTTTAGATTCCGATGCTTCACTTCAGGTTTACTGTATCCCTTCGTACTTCTTATTGACGATCAAACACCGAAATTTCATCCGAATTTAATACAAAAGTCACAATGCCAACTTAAGTACAAGAGGACTGACACTCATAACTTTCTATGATTTGAAACCCTCCTGTGAGTCCAGTTTTAGATTCCGATACTTCACTTCAGGTTTACTGTATCCCTTGGACCTTTTTAATGACGATGAAACACAGAAATTGCATCCTAATTTTATACAAAAGTCACAATGCCGACTTAAGTACAAGAGGACTGACACTCTAACTTTCTATGATTTGAACCTTTCCTGTCAGTCCGGTATTAGATTCCGATGCTTCACTAAAGGTTTACTGTATTCCTTGGACCTGCTAATTGTCGATGAAACACAGAAATTGCATCCGAATTTGATACAATAGTCAAAATGCCGACTTAAGTATAAGAGGACTGACACTCTAACTTTCTATGATTTGAACCGCTCCTGTGAGTCCAGTTTTGAATAACGATGCATCACTTCAGGTTTACTGTATCCCTTGGACCTTCTTATTGACGATGAAACAGAGAAATTGCATCCGAATTTAATACAAAATGCACAATGCCGACTTGAGTACAAGAGGAATGACACTCAAACTTTCCATGAATTGAACCTCTCCTGTGAGTCCAGATTTGGATTCCGATGCTTCACTTCAGGTTCACTGTAACCCTTGGACCTTCTTATTGGCGATGAAACACAGAAATTGTATCCGAAGGTAATAGAAACGGCTTAATGCCGACATATGTAAAAGAGGACTGACACTCTAACTTTCTATGATTTGAACCTCTCCTGTGAGTCCAGTTTCAGATTATGATGCTTCACATTAGGTATAAGCATCCCTTGGACCTTCTTATTGACGATGAAACACAGAAATTGCATCCGAATTTAATACAAAAGGCACAATGCCGACCTAAGTACAAGAGGACTGACACTCTAACTTTCTATGATTTGAACCTCTCTTGTAAATCCAGTTATAGATTCCGATGCTTCACGTCAGGTTTACAGTATCCCTTGGACCTTCTTGTTAACGATGAAACACAGATATTGCATCCGAATTTAATACAAAAGGCACAATGCCGACTTAAGTACAAGAGGGTTGACACTCTAACTTTGTATGATTTGAACCTCTCCTGTGAGTCCACTTTTAGATTCCGATGCCGCACTTCAGGTTTACTGTATGCCTTGGTCCTTTTTATTGACGATGAAACACAGAAATTGCATCCGAATTTAATACAATAGTCACAATGCCGACTTAAGAACAAGAGGAGTGACACTCTAACATTCTATGATTTAAACTTCTCCAGTGAGTCCAGTTATAGATTCCGATGCTTCACTTCAGGTTTACTGTATCACTTGCACCTTTTTATTGTCGATGAAACACAGAAATTGCATCCTAATTTAATACAAAATGCACAATGCCGACTTAAGTACAAGAGGAATGACACACTAACTTTCTATGATTTGAACCTCTCCTGTGAGTCCAGTTTTAGATTCCGATTCTTCACTTCAGATTAACTGTATCCCTTGGACCTTCTTATTATCGATGAAACACAGAAATTGCATCCGAAGTTAATACAAAAGGCATAATGCCGACATATGTAAAAGAGGACTGACACTTTAACAGTCTATGATTTGAACCTCTCCTGTGAGTCCAGTTTTAGATTCCGATGCTTCACTTTACGTTTAATGTATCCCTTGGACCTTCTTATTGACGATGAAACACAGAAATTGCATCCGAATTTAATACAAAAGGCACAATGCCGACTTAAGTACAAGAGGCCTGACACTCTATCTTTCTATGATTTGAACCTCTCCTGTTAGTCCAGTTTTAGATTCCGATGCTTCACTTCAGGTTTACTGTATCCCTTCGACCTTCTTATTGAAGATGAAACACCGAAATTGCATCCGAATTTAATACAAAAGTCACAATGCCTACTTAAGTACAAGAGGACTGACACTCTAACATTCTATGATTTGAACCTCTCTTGTGAATCTAATTATAGATTCCGATGCTTCACGTCAGGTTTACAGTATCCCTTGGACCGTCTTGTTAACGATGAAACACAGATATTGCATCCGAATTTAATACAAAAGGCACAATGCCGACTTAAGTACAAGAGGGTTGACACTCTAACTTTGTATGATTTCAACCTCTCCTGTGAGTCCACTTTTAGATTCCGATGCCTCACTTCAGGTTTACTGTATGCCTTGGTCCTTCTTATTGACGATGAAACACAGAAATTGCATCCGAATTTAATACAAAAGTCACAATGCCGACTTAAGAACAAGAGGAGTGACACTCTAACATTCTATGATTTGAACCTCTCCTGTGAGTCCAGTTTTAGATTCCGATGCTTCACTTCAGGTTTAATGTATCCCTTGGACCTTGTTTTTGACGATGAAACACAGAAATTGCATCCGAATTTAATACAAAATGCACAATGCCGACTTAAGTACAAGAGGAATGACACTCTAACTTTCTATGAATTGAACCTCTCCTGTGAGTCCAGTTTTGGATTCCGATGCTTCACTTCAGGTTTACTGTAACCCTTGGACCTTCTTATTGGCGATGAAACACAGAAATTGCATCCGAAGTTAATACAAACGGCATAATGCCGACATATGTAAAAGAGGACTGACACTCTAACTTTCTATGATTTGAACCTCTCCTGTGAGTCCAGTTTTAGATTCCGATGCTTCACTTCAGGTTTAAAGTATCCCTTGGACCTTCTTATTGACGATGAAACACAGAAATTGCATCTGAATTTAATACAAAAGGCACAATGCCGACTTATGCACAAAAGGACTGACACTCTAACTTCCTATGATTTGAACCTCTCCTGTGAGTCCAGTTTTAGATTCCGATGCCTCACTTCAGGTTTACTGTATGCCTTGGACCTTCTTATTGACGCTGAAACACAGAAATTGCATCCGAATTTAATACAAAAGTCACAATACCGACTTAAGTACAAGAGGACTGACACTCTAACATTCTATGATTTGAACCTCTCCCGTGAGTCCAGTTTTAGATTCCGATGCTTCACTTCAGGTTTACTGTATCCCTTGGACCTTCTAATTAACGATGAAACACAGAAATTGCATCCAAATTTAATACAAAAGTCACAATGCCGACTTAAGTACAAGAGGAGTGACACTCTAACTTTCTATGATTTGAACATCTCTTGTGATTCCAGTTTTAGATTCCGATGCTTCACTTCGGGTTTACTGTATCCCTTGGGCCATCTTATTGACGATGAAACACAGAAATTGCATCCGAATTTAATACAAAAGGCACAATGCCGACTAAAGTACAGGAGGACTGACACTCTTACTTTCTATGATTTGAACCTCTCCTGTGAGTCCAGGTTTAGATTCCGATGCTTTACTTCAGGTTTACTGTATCCCTTGGACGTTCTTATTGACGATGAAACACAGAAATTGCATCCGAATTTAATACAACAGTCAAAATGCCGACTTAAGTGCAAGAGGACTGACACTCTAACATTCTATGATTTGAACCACTCCTGTGAGTCCAGTTTTAGATTCCGATGCTTCACTTGAGGTTTACTGTATCCCTTGGACCTTCTTATTGACGATGAAACACAGAAATTGCATCCGAATTTAATACAAAAGTCACAATGCCGACATAAGTACAAGAGGACTGACACTCTAACTTTCTATGATTTGAACCTTTCCTGTGAGTCCAGTTTTAGATTCCGATGCTTCACTTCAGGTTTACTGTACCCCTTCGAACTTCTTATTGACGATCAAACACCGAAATTGCATCCGAATTTAATACAAAAGTCACAATGCCAACTTAAGTACAAGAGGACTGACACTCTAACTTTCTATGATTTGAACCCCTCCTGTGAGTCCAGTTATAGATTCCGATACCTCACTTCAGGCTTACTGTATCCCTTGGACCTTCTTATTGACGATGAAACACAGATATTGCATCCGAATTTAATACAAAAGTCACAATGCCGACATAAGTACAAGAGGACTGACACTCTAACTTTCTATGATTTTAACCTTTCCTGTGAGTCCAGTATTAGATTCCGATGCTTCACTTAAGGTTTACTGTATCCCTTGGACCTGCTAATTGTCGATGAAACACAGAAATTGCATCCGAATTTAATACAATAGTCAAAATGCCGACTTAAGTATAAGAGGACTGACACTCTAACTTTCTATGATTTGAACCTCTCCTGTGAGTCCAGTTTTGAATAACGATGCATCACTTCAGGTTTATTGTATCCCTGGGACCTTCTTATTAACGATGAAACACAGAAATTGCATCCGAATTTAATACAAGAGTCACAATGCCGACTTAAGTACAAGAGGACTGACACTCTAACTTTCTATGATTTGAACCTCTCCTGTGAGTCCAGTTTTGGATTCCGATGCTTCACTTCAGGTTTACTGTAACCCTTGGACCTTCTTATTGGCGATGAAACACAGAAATTGCATCCGAAGGTAATACAAACGGCATAATGACGACATATGTAAAAGAGGACTGACACTCTAACTTTCTATGATTTGAACCTCTCCCGTGAGTCCACTTTCAGATTATGATGCTTCACATTAGGTTTAAAGCATCCCTTGGACCATCTTATTGACGATGAAACACAGAAATTGCATCCGAATTTAATACAAAAGGCACAATGCCGACTTAAGTACAAAAGGACTGACACTCTAACTTTCTATGATTTGAACCTCTCCTGTGAGTCCAGATTTAGATTCCGATGTTTCACTTCAGGTTTACTGTATCCCTTGGACCTTCTTATTAACGATGAAACACAGAAATTGCATCCGAATTTAATACAAACGGCATAATGCCGACCTAAGTACAAAAGGACTGACACTCTAACTTTCTATGATTTGAACCTCTCTTGTGAATCCAGTTATAGATTCCGATGCTTCACGTCAGGTTTACAGTATCCCTTGGACCTTCTTGTTAACGATGAAACACAGAAATTGCATCCGAATTTAATACAAAAGGCACAATGCCGACTTAAGTACAAGAGGGTTGACACTCTAACTATGTATGATTTGAACCTCTCCTGTGAGTCCACTTTTAGATTCCGATGCCTCACTTCAGGTTTACTGTATGCCTTGGTCCTTCTTACTGACGATGAAACACAGAAATTGCATCCGAATTTAATACAAAAGTCACAATGCCGACTTAAGTACAAGAGGACTGACACTCTAACATTCTATGATTTAAACCTCTCCTGTGAGTCCAGTTATAGATTCCGATGCTTCACTTCAGGTTTACTGTATCACTTGCACCTTCTTATTGTCGATGAAACACAGAAATTGCATCCGAATATAATACAAAATGCACAATGCCGACTTAAGTACATGAGGAATGACACACTAACTTTCTATGATTTGAACCTCTCCTGTGAGTCCAGTTTTAGATTCCGATGCTTCACTTCAGATTTACTGTATCCCTCGGACCTTCTTATTGGCGATGAAACACAGAATTTGCATCCGAAGTTAATACAAAAGGCATAATGCCGACATATGTAAAAGAAGACTGACACTCTAACAGTCTATGATTTGAACCCCTCCTGTGAGTCCAGTTTTAGATTCCGATGCTTCACTTTAGGTTTAATGTATCCCTTCGACCTTCTTATTGAAGATGAAACACCGAAATTGCATCCGAATTTAATACAAAAGTCACAATGCCAACTGAAGTACAAGAGGACTGACACTCTAACTTTCTATGATTTGAACCCCTCCTGTGAGTCCAGTTTTAGATTCCGATACTTCACTTCAGGTTTACTGTATCCCTTGGACCTTCTTATTGACGATGAAACACAGAAATTGCATCCGAATTTAATACAAAAGTCACAATGCCGACTTACGTACAAGAGGACTGATACTCTAACTTTCTATGATTTGTACCTCTCCTGTGAGACCAGTATTAGATTCCGATGCTTCACTTAAGGTTCACTGTATCCCTCGGACCTGCTTATTGTCGATGAAACAGAGAAATTGCATCCGAATTTAATACAATAGTCAAAATGCCGACTTAAGTACAAGATAACTGACACTCTAACTTTCTATGATTTGAACCTCTCCTGTGAGTCCAGTTTTGAATAACGATGCATGACTTCGGGTTTATTGTATCCCTTGGACCTTCTTATTGACGATGAAACACAGAAATTGCATCCGAATTTAATACAAAATGCACAATGCCGACTTAAGTACAAGAGGAATGACACTCTAACTTTCTATGAATTGAACCTCTCCTGTGAGTCCAGTTTTGGATTCCGATGCTTCACTTCAGGTTTACTGTACCCCTTGGACCTTCTTATTGGCGATGATACACAGAAAATGCATCCGAAGTTAATACAAACGGCATAATGCCGACATTTGTAAAAGAGGACAGACACTCTAACTTTCTATGATTTGAACCTCTCCTGTGAGTCCAGTTTTAGATTCCGATGCTTCAATTTAGGTTTAAAGTATCCCTTGGACCTTCTTATTGACGATGAAACACAGAAATTGCATCCGAATTTAATACAAAAGGCACAATGCCGACTTAAGCACAAAAGGACGGACACTCTAACCTCCTATGATTTGAGCCTCTCCTGTGAGTCCAGTTTTAGATTCCGATGTTTCACTTCAGGTTTACTGTATCCCTTGGACCTTCTTATTAACGATGAAACACAGAAATTGCATCCGAATTTAATACAAAAGGCACAATGCCGACTTAAGTACAAGTTGGTTGACACTCTAACTTTGTATGATTTGAACCTGTCCTGTGAGTCCACTTTTAGATTCCGATGCCTCACTTCAGGTTTACTGTATGCCTTGGACCCTCTTATTGACGATGAGACACAGAATTTGCATCCGAATTTAATACAAAAGTCACAATGCCGGCTTAAGTACAAGAGGACTAACACTCTAACATTCTATGATTTGAACCTCTCCTGTGAGTCCAGTTTTAGATTCCGATGCTTCACTTCAGGTTTACTGAGTCCCTTGGACCTTCTAATTAACGATGAAACACTGAAATTGCATCCAAATTTAATACAAAAGTCACAATGCTGACATAAGTACAAGAAGACTGACACTCTAACTTTCTATGATTTGAACATCTCTTATGATTCCAGTTTTAGATTCCGATGCTTCACTTCAGGTTTACGTTATCCCTTGGACCTTCTTATTGACAAAGAAACACAGAAATTGCATCCGAATTTAATACAAAAGGCACATTGCCGACTTAAGTACAAGAGGACTGACACTCTTACTTTCTATGATTTGAACCTCTCCTGTGAGTCCAGGTTTAGATTCCGATGCTTCACTTCAGGTTTACTGTATCCCTTGGACCCTCTTATTGACGATGAAACACAGAAATTGCATCCGAATTTAATACAAAATGCACAATGCCGACTTAAGTACAAGAGGACTGACACTCTAACTTTCTATGATTAGAACCTCTCCCGTGAGTCCAGTTTTAGATTCCCATGCTTCACCTTAGGTTTACTGTATCCCTTGGACCTTCTTATTGACGATGAAACACAGAAATTGCATCCGAATTTAATACAAAATGCACAATGCCGACTTAAGTACAAGAGGATTGACACTCTAACTTTCTATGATTTGAACCTCTCCTGTGAGTCCAGTTTTAGATTCTGATGCTTCACTTCAGGTTTACTGTAACCCTTGGACCTTCTTATTGGCGATGAAACACAGTAATTGCATCCGAAGTTAATGATAAAGGCACAATGCCGACTGAAGTACAAGGGGACTGACACTCTAACTTTCTATGATTTGAACCTCTCTAGTTAGTACAGTTTTGAATTCCGATGCATCACTTCAGGCTTATTGTATCCCTTGGACCTTCTTATTAACGATGAAACACAGAAATTGCATCCGAATTTGATACAAAAGGCACAATGCCGACTGAAGTACAAGAGGACTGACACTCTAACTTTCTATGATTTGAACCTCTCTAGTTAGTACAGTTTTGAATTCCGATGCATCACTTCAGGCTTATTGTATCCCTTGGACCTTCTTATTAACGATGAAACACAGAAATTGCATCCGAAATTAATACAAAAGGCACAATGCCGACTTAAGTACAAGAGGACTGACGTTCTTACTTTCTATGATTTGCACCTCTCCTGTGAGTCCAGTTTTAGATTCCGATGCTTCACTTCAGGTTTACTGTATCACTTGGACCTTCTTATTAACGATGAAACACAGAAATTGCATCCGAATTTAATACAAAAGGCACAATGCCGACTTAAGTACAAAAGGACTGACACTCTAACTTTCTATGATTTGAACCTCTCCTGTGAGTCCAGATTTAGATTCCGATGTTTCACTTCAGGTTTACTGTATCCCTTGGACCTTCTTATTAACGATGAAACACAGAAATTGCATCCGAATTTAATACAAACGGCATAATGCCGACCTAAGTACAAAAGGACTGACACTCTAACTTTCTATGATTTGAACCTCTCTTGTGAATCCAGTTATAGATTCCGATGCTTCACGTCAGGTTTACAGTATCCCTTGGACCTTCTTGTTAACGATGAAACACAGAAATTGCATCCGAATTTAATACAAAAGGCACAATGCCGACTTAAGTACAAGAGGGTTGACACTCTAACTATGTATGATTTGAACCTCTCCTGTGAGTCCACTTTTAGATTCCGATGCCTCACTTCAGGTTTACTGTATGCCTTGGTCCTTCTTACTGACGATGAAACACAGAAATTGCATCCGAATTTAATACAAAAGTCACAATGCCGACTTAAGTACAAGAGGACTGACACTCTAACATTCTATGATTTAAACCTCTCCTGTGAGTCCAGTTATAGATTCCGATGCTTCACTTCAGGTTTACTGTATCACTTGCACCTTCTTATTGTCGATGAAACACAGAAATTGCATCCGAATATAATACAAAATGCACAATGCCGACTTAAGTACATGAGGAATGACACACTAACTTTCTATGATTTGAACCTCTCCTGTGAGTCCAGTTTTAGATTCCGATGCTTCACTTCAGATTTACTGTATCCCTCGGACCTTCTTATTGGCGATGAAACACAGAATTTGCATCCGAAGTTAATACAAAAGGCATAATGCCGACATATGTAAAAGAAGACTGACACTCTAACAGTCTATGATTTGAACCCCTCCTGTGAGTCCAGTTTTAGATTCCGATGCTTCACTTTAGGTTTAATGTATCCCTTCGACCTTCTTATTGAAGATGAAACACCGAAATTGCATCCGAATTTAATACAAAAGTCACAATGCCAACTGAAGTACAAGAGGACTGACACTCTAACTTTCTATGATTTGAACCCCTCCTGTGAGTCCAGTTTTAGATTCCGATACTTCACTTCAGGTTTACTGTATCCCTTGGACCTTCTTATTGACGATGAAACACAGAAATTGCATCCGAATTTAATACAAAAGTCACAATGCCGACTTACGTACAAGAGGACTGATACTCTAACTTTCTATGATTTGTACCTCTCCTGTGAGACCAGTATTAGATTCCGATGCTTCACTTAAGGTTCACTGTATCCCTCGGACCTGCTTATTGTCGATGAAACAGAGAAATTCCATCCGAATTTAATACAATAGTCAAAATGCCGACTTAAGTACAAGATAACTGACACTCTAACTTTCTATGATTTGAACCTCTCCTGTGAGTCCAGTTTTGAATAACGATGCATGACTTCGGGTTTATTGTATCCCTTGGACCTTCTTATTGACGATGAAACACAGAAATTGCATCCGAATTTAATACAAAATGCACAATGCCGACTTAAGTACAAGAGGAATGACACTCTAACTTTCTATGAATTGAACCTCTCCTGTGAGTCCAGTTTTGGATTCCGATGCTTCACTTCAGGTTTACTGTACCCCTTGGACCTTCTTATTGGCGATGATACACAGAAAATGCATCCGAAGTTAATACAAACGGCATAATGCCGACATTTGTAAAAGAGGACAGACACTCTAACTTTCTATGATTTGAACCTCTCCTGTGAGTCCAGTTTTAGATTCCGATGCTTCAATTTAGGTTTAAAGTATCCCTTGGACCTTCTTATTGACGATGAAACACAGAAATTGCATCCGAATTTAATACAAAAGGCACAATGCCGACTTAAGCACAAAAGGACGGACACTCTAACCTCCTAAGATTTGAGCCTCTCCTGTGAGTCCAGTTTTAGATTCCGATGTTTCACTTCAGGTTTACTGTATCCCTTGGACCTTCTTATTAACGATGAAACACAGAAATTGCATCCGAATTTAATACAAAAGGCACAATGCCGACTTAAGTACAAGTTGGTTGACACTCTAACTTTGTATGATTTGAACCTGTCCTGTGAGTCCACTTTTAGATTCCGATGCCTCACTTCAGGTTTACTGTATGCCTTGGACCCTCTTATTGACGATGAGACACAGAATTTGCATCCGAATTTAATACAAAAGTCACAATGCCGGCTTAAGTACAAGAGGACTAACACTCTAACATTCTATGATTTGAACCTCTCCTGTGAGTCCAGTTTTAGATTCCGATGCTTCACTTCAGGTTTACTGAGTCCCTTGGACCTTCTAATTAACGATGAAACACTGAAATTGCATCCAAATTTAATACAAAAGTCACAATGCTGACATAAGTACAAGAAGACTGACACTCTAACTTTCTATGATTTGAACATCTCTTATGATTCCAGTTTTAGATTCCGATGCTTCACTTCAGGTTTACGTTATCCCTTGGACCTTCTTATTGACAAAGAAACACAGAAATTGCATCCGAATTTAATACAAAAGGCACATTGCCGACTTAAGTACAAGAGGACTGACACTCTTACTTTCTATGATTTGAACCTCTCCTGTGAGTCCAGGTTTAGATTCCGATGCTTCACTTCAGGTTTACTGTATCCCTTGGACCCTCTTATTGACGATGAAACACAGAAATTGCATCCGAATTTAATACAAAATGCACAATGCCGACTTAAGTACAAGAGGACTGACACTCTAACTTTCTATGATTAGAACCTCTCCCGTGAGTCCAGTTTTAGATTCCCATGCTTCACCTTAGGTTTACTGTATCCCTTGGACCTTCTTATTGACGATGAAACACAGAAATTGCATCCGAATTTAATACAAAATGCACAATGCCGACTTAAGTACAAGAGGATTGACACTCTAACTTTCTATGATTTGAACCTCTCCTGTGAGTCCAGTTTTAGATTCTGATGCTTCACTTCAGGTTTACTGTAACCCTTGGACCTTCTTATTGGCGATGAAACACAGTAATTGCATCCGAAGTTAATGATAAAGGCACAATGCCGACTGAAGTACAAGGGGACTGACACTCTAACTTTCTATGATTTGAACCTCTCTAGTTAGTACAGTTTTGAATTCCGATGCATCACTTCAGGCTTATTGTATCCCTTGGACCTTCTTATTAACGATGAAACACAGAAATTGCATCCGAATTTGATACAAAAGGCACAATGCCGACTGAAGTACAAGAGGACTGACACTCTAACTTTCTATGATTTGAACCTCTCTAGTTAGTACAGTTTTGAATTCCGATGCATCACTTCAGGCTTATTGTATCCCTTGGACCTTCTTATTAACGATGAAACACAGAAATTGCATCCGAAATTAATACAAAAGGCACAATGCCGACTTAAGTACAAGAGGACTGACGTTCTTACTTTCTATGATTTGCACCTCTCCTGTGAGTCCAGTTTTAGATTCCGATGCTTCACTTCAGGTTTACTGTATCACTTGGACCTTCTTATTAACGATGAAACACAGAAATTGCATCCGAATTTAATACAAAAGGCACCATGCCGACTTAAGTACAAGAGGACTGACACTCTAAGTTTCTATGATTTGAACCTCTCCTGACAGTCCAGTTTTAGATTCCGATGTTTCACTTCAGGTTTACTGTATCCCTTGGACCCTCTTATTGACCAGGAAACACAGAAATTGCATCCGAATTTAATACAAAATGCACAGTGCTGACTTAATTACAAGAGGACTGACACTCTAACTTTCTATGATTTGAACCTCTCCTGTGAGTCCAGTTTTAGATTCCGTTGCTTCACGTCAGGTTTACTGTATCCCTTGGACCTTCTTATTGGCGATGAAACGCAGAAATCGCATCCGAAGTTAATAGAAAAGGCACAATGCCTACATAAGTACAAGAGGATTGACACTCTAACTTTCTATGACTAGAACCTCTCCTGTCAGTCCAGTTTTAGATTCCGATGCTTCACCTTAGGTTTACTGTATCCCTTGGACCTTCTTATTGACGATGAAACACAGAAATTGCAACCGAATTTAATACAAAAGGCAAAATGCCGACTTAAGTACAAAAGGACGGACACTCTAACATTCTATGACTTGAACCTCTCCTGTGAGTCCAGTTTTAGATTCCGATGTTTCACTTCAGGTTTACTCTATCCCTTGGACCTTCTTATTAACGATGAAACACAGAAATTGCATCCGAATTTAATACAAACGGCACAATGCCGACTTATGTACAAGAGGACTGACACTCTAACATTCTATGACTTGAACCTCTCTTGTGAGTCCAGTTTTAGATTCCGATGCTTCACGTCAGGTTTACTGTATCCCTTGGACCTTCTTATTAACGATGAAACACAGAAATTGCATCCGAATTTAATACAAAATGCATATTGACGACCTTAGTCCAAGAGGGTTGACACACTGACTTTGTATGATTTGAACCTCTCCTGTGAGTCCACTTTTAGATTCCGATGCCTCACTTCAGGTTTACTGTATGCCTTGGACCATCTTATTGACGATGAAGCACGGAAATTTGCATCCGAATTTAATACAAAAGGCAAAATGCCGACTTAAGTACAAAAGGACTGACACTCTAACATTCTATGACTTGAACCTCTCCTGTGAGTCCAGTTTTATATTCCGATGCTTCACCTTAGGTTTACTGTATCCCTTGGACCTTCTTATTCACGATGAAACACGGAAATTGCATCCGAATTTAATACAAAAGGCAAAATGCTGACTTAAGTACAAAAGGACTGACACTCTAACATTCTATGACTTGAACCTCTCCTGTGAGTCCAGTTTTAGATTCCGATGTTTCACTTCAGGTTTACTGTATCCCTTGGACCTTCTTATTAACGATGAAACACAGAATTTGCATCCGAGTTTAATACAAAAGGCACAATGCCAACTTAAGCACAAGAGGACTGACACTCTAACTTTCAATGATTTCAACCTCTCCTGTGAGTCCAGTTTTAGATTCCGATGCTTCACATGAGGTTTACTGTATCCCTTGGACCTTCTTATTGACGATGAAACACAGAAATTGCATCCGAATTTTATAAAAAGGCACAATGCCGACTAAAGTACAAGAGGACTGGCACTCTAACTCTCTATGATTTGATCCTCTGCTGTGAGTCCAGTTTTAGATTCCGATCTTCTCTTTAGGTTTACTGTATCCCTTGGACCTTCTTATCAACGATGAAACACAGAAATTGTATCCGAATTTAATACAAAATGCACAATGCCGACTTAAGTACAAGAGAACTGACACTCTATCTTTCTATGATTTGAACATCGCCTGTGAGTCCAGTTTTAGATTCCAATGCTTCACTTCAGGTTTACGGTATCCCTTGGACCTTCTCATTGACAATGAAACACAGAAATTGCATCCGAATTTAATACAAAATTCACAATGCCGACTTAAGTACAAGAGGACTGACACTCTCACCTTCTATGATTTGAACCTCTCTTGTGAGTCCAGTTTTAGATTCCGATGTTTCACGTCAGGTTTACAGTATCCCTTGGACCTTCTTATTAGCGATGAAACACAGAAATTGCTTCTGAATTTAATACAATAGTCACAATGCCGACTTAAGTACAAGAGGACTGACACTCTAACTTTCTATGATTTGAACCTCTCTAGTTAGTACAGTTTTGAATTCCGATGCATCACTTCAGGCTTATTGTATCCCTTGGACCTTCTTATTAACGATGAAACACAGAAATTGCATCCGAATTTAATACAAAAGGCAAAATGCCGACTTAAGTACAAAAGGACTGACACTCTAACATTCTATGACTTGAACCTCTCCTGTGAGTCCAGTTTTAGATTCCGATGCTTCACCTTAGGTTTACTGTATCCCTTGGACCTTCTTATTGACGATGAAACACGGAAATTGCATCCGAATTTAATACAAAAGGCAAAATGCCGACTTAAGTACAAAAGGACTGACACTCTAACATTCTATGACTTGAACCTCTCCTGTGAGTCCAGTTTTAGATTCCAATGTTTCACTTCAGGTTTACTGTATCCCTTGGACCTTCTTATTAACGATGAAACACAGAATTTGCATCCGAGTTTAATACAAAAGGCACAATGCCAACTTAAGTACAAGGGGACTGACACTCTAACTTTCAATGATTTCAACCTCTCCTTAGAGTCCAGTTATAGATTCCGATGCTTCACTTCAGGTTTACTGTATCCCTTGGACCTTCGTATTGACGATGAAACACAGAATTTGCATCCGAGTTTAATACAAAAGGCACAATGCCAACTTAAGTACAAGAGGACTGACACTCTAACTTTCAATGATTTCAACCTCTCCTGTGAGTCCAGTTTTAGATTCCGATGCTTCACATGAGGTTTACTGTATCCCTTGGACCTTCTTATTGACGATGAAACACAGAAATTGCATCTGAATTTTATAAAAAGGCTCAATGCCGACTAAAGTACAAGAGGACTGACACTCTAACTCTCTATGATTTGATCCTCTGCTGTGAGTCCAGTTTTAGATTCCGATCATCTCTTTAGGTTTACTGTATCCCTTGGACCTTCTCATTGACAATGAAACACAGAAATTGCATCCGAATTTAATACAAAATTCACAATGCCGACTTAAGTACAAGAGGACTGACACTCTCACTTTCTATGATTTGAACCTCTCTTGTGAGTCCAGTTTTAGATTCCGATGTTTCACGTCAGGTTTACAGTATCCCTTGGACCTTCTTATTAGCGATGAAACACAGAAATTGCATCTGAATTTAATACAATAGTCACAATGCCGACTTAAGTGCAAGAGGACTGACACTCCAACTTTCTATGATTTGAACTTCTCCTGTGAGTCCACTTTTAGATTCCGATGCTTCACTTCAGGTTTACTGTATCCGTTGGACCTTCTTATTAACGATGAAACACAGAAATAGCATCCGAATTTAATACAAATGGCACAATGCCGACTTAAGTACAAGAGGACTGACACTCTCACTTTCTATGATTTGAACCTCTTTTGTGAGTCCAGTTTTATATTCCGATGCTTCACTTCAGGTTTACTGTATCCCTTGGACCATCTTATTGACGATGAAACACAGAAATTGCATCCGAATTTAATACAAAAGGCACAATGCCGACTTAAGTACAAGAGGACTGACACTCTAATTTTCTATGATTTGAACCTCTCCTGTGAGTCCCGTTTTAGATTCCGATGCTTCACTTCAGGTTTACTGTATCCCTTGGACCTTCTTATTGACGATGAAACACAGAAATTGCATCCAAAGTTAACACAAAAGGCCCAATGCCGACTTATGTACAAGAGGACTGACACTCTAACTTTCTATGATTTGAACCTCTCCTGTGAGTCCAGTTTTAGATTCCGATGCTTCACGTCAGGTTTACTGTATCCCTTGGACCTTCTTATTAACGATGAAACACAGAAATTGCTTCCGAATATAATACAAAAGGCACAATGCCGACTTAAGTACAAGAGGGCTGACACTCTAACTTTGTATGATTTTAATCTCTCCTGTGAGTCCACTTTTAGATTCCGATGCTTCACTTCTGGTTTACTGTATACCGTGGTCCATCTTATAGTCGACGAAGCACAGAAATTTGGAACCGAAATCAATACAAAAGGCACAATGCCGACTAAAGTACAAGAGGACTGACACGCCAACTTTCTATGATTTGAACCTCTCCTGTGAGTCCAGTTTTAGATTCCGATGCTTCACTTCAGGTTTACTGTATCCCTTGGACATTCATATTGACGATGAAAAACAAAAATTACATCCGAAAATAATACAAAAGTCGCAATGCCGACTTAAGTACAAGAGGACTGACACTCTAACTTTCTAAGATTTGAACCTGGCCTGTGAGTCCAGTTTTAGATTCCGATGCTTCACTTCAGGTTCACTGTATCCTTTGGACCCTCTTATTGACGATGAAACACAGAAATTGCATCCGAATTTATTACAAAAGGCACAATGCCGACATAAGTACACGAGGACTGACACTCTCACATTCTGTGATTTGAACCTCTCCTGTGAGTCCAGTTATAGATTCCGATGCTTCACTTCAGGTTTACTGTATCCCTTCGACCTTCTTATTGACGATGAAACACAGAATTTGCATCCGAGTTTAATACAAAGCCACAATGCCGACTTAAGTACAAGAGGACTGACACTCTAACTTTCAATGATTTCAACCTCTCCTGTGTGTCCAGTTTTAGATTCCGATGCTTCACTTCAGGTTTACTGTATCCCTTGGACCTTTTCACTGACGAGGAAACACAAAAATTGCATCCGAATTTAATACAAAATTAACAATGCCGACTTAAGTACAAGAGGACTGACACTCTAAATGTCTATGACTTCAACCCCTTCTGTGAGTCCAGTTTTGAATTCCGATGCTTCACTTCAGGTTTACTGTATACCTTGGTCATCTTGTTGACGATGAAGCTCAAAAATTGCATCCGAATATAATACAAAAGGCACAATGCAGACTTAAGTACAAGAGGACTGACACTCTAACTTTCTATGATTTGAACATATCCTGTGAGTCCAGTTTTAGATTCCAATGCTTCACTTCAGGTTTACTGTATCCCTTGGACCTTCTCATTCACGATGAAACACAGAAATTGCATCCGAATTTAATACAAAATTCACAATGCCGACTTAAGTACAAGAGGACTGACACTCTCACTTTCTATGATATGAACCTCTCTTGAGAGTCCAGTTTTAGATTCCGATGTTTCACGTCAGGTTTACAGTATCCCTTGGACCTTCTTATTAACGATGAAACACAGAAATTGCATCCGAATTTAAAACAATAGTCACAATGCCGACTTAAGTACAATAGGACTGACACTCTAACTTTCTATGATTTGAGCTACTCCTGTGAGTCCACTTTTAGATTCCGATGCTTCAATTCAGGTTTACTGTATCCGTTGGACCTTCTTATTAACGATGAAACACAGAAATAGCATCCGAATTTAATACAAATGGCACAATGCCGACTTAAGTACAAGAGGACTGACACTCTAACTTTCTATGATTTGAACCTCTTTCTTGAGTCCAGTTTTATATTCCGATGCTTCACTTCAGGTTTACTGTATCCCTTGGACCTTCTTTTGACAATGAAACACAGAAATTCCATCCGAAATTAATACAAAAGGCCCAATGCCGACTTAAGTACAAGAGGACTGACACTCTAACTTTCTATGATTTGAACCTCTCCTGTGAGTCCAGTTTTAGATTCCGATGCTTCACTTCAGGTTTACTGTATCCCTTGGACCCTCATATTAACGATGAAACACAGAAATTGTAGCCGAATTTAATACAAAAGGCACAATGCCGACTTAAGTACAAAAGGACTGACACTCTAACTTTCTATGATTTGAACCTCTCCAGTGAGTCCAGTTTTGGATTCTGATGTTTCACTTCAGAATTACTGTATCCCTTGGACCTTCTTATTAACGATGAAACACAGAAATTGCATCCGAATGTAATACAAACGGCACAATGCCGACTTATGTACAAGAGGACTGACACTCTAACTTTCTATGATTTGAACCTCACTTGTGAATCCAGTTTTAGATTCCGATGCTTCACGTCAGGTTTACAGTATCCCTTGGACCTTCGTATTAACGATGAAACACAGAAATTGCATCAGAATTTAATACAAAAGGCACAATGCAGACTTAAGTACAAGTTGCTTGACACTCTAACTTTGTATGATTTGAACCTCTTCTGTGAGTCCACTTTTAGATTCCGATGCCTCACTTCAGGTTTACTGTATGCCTTGGACCTTCTTATTGACGATGAAACACAGAAATTGCATCCGAATTCAATACAAAAGTCACAATGCCGACTTAAGTACAAGAGGACTGACACTCTAACATTATATGATTTGAACCTCTCCTGTGAGTCCAGTTTTAGATTTCGATGCTTCACTTCAGGATTGCTGCATCCCTTGGACCTTCTAATTAACGATGAAACACAGAAATTGCATCCGAATTTAATACAAAAGGCACAATGCCGACTTAAGTACAAGAGAACTGACACTCTAACTTTCTATGATTTGAACATCTCCTGTGAGTCCAGTTTTAGATTTCAATGCTTCAGTTCAGGTTTACTGTATCCCTTGGACCATCTCATTGACGATGAAACACAGAAATTGCATCCGAATTTAATACAAAATTCACAATGCCGACTTTAGTACAAGAGGACTGACACTCTAATTTTCTATGATTTGAACCTCTCCTGTGAGTCCAGTTTTAGATTCCGATGCTTCACGTCAGGTTTACTGTATCCCTTGGACCTTCTTATTAACGATGAAACACAGAAATTGCTTCCGAATATAATACAAAAGTCACAATGCCGACTTAAGTACAAGAGGACTGACACTCTAACTTTCTAAGATTGGAACCTGGCCTGTGAGTCCAGTTTTAGATTTCGATGCTTCACTTCAGTTTCACTGTATCTTTTGGACCCTCTTATTGACGATGAAACACAGAAATTGCATCCGAATTTAATACAAAAGGCACAATGCCGACATAAGTACAAGAGGACTGACACTCTCACATTCTATGATTTGAACCTCTCCTGTGAGTCCAGTTATAGATTCCGATGCTTCACTCCAGGTTTACTGTATCCCTTCGACCTTCTTATTGACGATGAAACACAGAATTTGCATCTGAGTTTAATACAAAGGCACAATGCCGACTTAAGTACAAGAGGACTGACACTCTAACTTTCAATGATTTCAACCTCTCCTGTGAGTCCAGTTTTAGATTCCGATGCTTCACATCAGGTTTACTGTATCCCTTGAGCTCCTTATTGACGATGAAACACAATAATTGCATCCGAATTTAAAACAAAAGGCACAATGCCGACTAAAGTACAAGAGGACTGACACTCTAACTCTCTATGATTTGATCCTCTTCTGTGAGTCCAGTTTTAGATTCCGATCTTCTCTTCAGGTATACTGTATCCCTTGGACCTTCTTATTAACAATGAAACACAGTAATTGTGTCCGAATTTAATACAAAAGGCACAATGCCGACTTAAGTACAAGAGAACAGACACTCTAACTTTCTATGATTTTAACCTCTCCTGCGAGTCCAGTTTTAGATTCCAATGCTTCACTTCAGGTTTACTGTATCCCTTGGACCTTTTCACTGACGAGGAAACACAGAAATTGCATCCGAATTTAATACAAAACTAACAATGCCGACTTAAGTACAAGAGGACTGACACTCTAAATTTCTATGACTTCAACCCGTTCTGTGAGTCCAGTTTTAGATTCCGATGCTTCACTTCAGGTTCACTGTATACCTTGGACCATCTTGTTGACGATGAAGCTCAAAAATTGCATCCGAATATAATACAAAAGGCACAATGCAGACTTAAGTACAAGAGGACTGACACTCTAACTTTCTATGATTTGAACCTCTCCTGTGAGTCCAGTTTTAGATTCCGATGCTTCACTTCAGGTTTACTGTATCCCTTGGACCTTCATATTATCGATGAAACACAGAGATTGTATCCGAATTTATTACAAAAGGCACAATGCCGACTTAAGTACAAGAGGACTGACACTCTAACTTTCTACGAATTGAACCTCTCCTGTGAGACCAGTTTTAGATTCCTATGCTTCACTTCAGGTTTACTGTATCCCTTGGACCTTCATATTGGCGATGAAACACAGAAATTGCATCCGAATTTAATACAAAAGGCACAATGCCGACTTAAGTACAAAAGGACTGACACTCTAACTTATTATGATTTGAACCTCTCCTGTGAGTCCAGTTTTAGATTCTGATGTTTCACTTCAGAATTACTGTATCCCTTGGACCTTCTTATTAACGATGAAACACAGAAATTGCATCCGAATGTAATACAAACGGCACAATGCCGACTTAAGGACAAGAGGACTGACACTCTAACTTTCTATGATTTGAACCTCTCTTGTGAATCCAGTTTTAGATTCCGATGCTTCACGTCAGGTTTACAGTATCCCTTGGACCTTCGTATTAACGATGAAACACAGAAATTGCATCCGAATTTAATACAAAAGGCACAATGCCGACTTAAGTACAAGTTGCTTGACACTCTAACTTTGTATGATTTGAACCTCTCCTGTGAGTCCACTTTTAGATTCCGATGCCTCACTTCAGGTTTACTGTATGCCTTGGACCTTCTTATTGACGATGAAACACAGAAATTGCATCCGAATTTAATACAAAAGTCACAATGCCAACCTAAGTACAAGAGGACTGACACTCTAACATTATATGATTTGAACCTCTCCTGTGAGTCCAGTTTTAGATTCCGATGCTTCACTTCAGGTTTACTGCATCCCTTGGACCTTCTAATTAACGATGAAACACAGAAATTGCATCCGAATGTAATACAAAAGGCACAATGCAGACTTAAGTACAAGAGAACTGACACTCTAACTTTCTATGATTCGAACATCTCCTGTGACTCCAGTTTTAGATTCCAATGCTTCACTTCAAGTTTACTGTATCCCTTGGACCTTCTCATTGACGATGAAACACAGAAATTGCATCCGAATTTAATACAAAATTCACAATGCCGACTTAAGTACAATAGGACTGACACTCTCACTTTCTATGATTTGAACCTCTCTTGTGAGTCCAGTTTTAGATTCCGATGTTTCACGTCAGGTTTACAGTATCCCTTGGACCTTCTTATTAACGAAGAAACACAGAAATTGCATCCGAATTTAATACAATAGTCACAATGCCGACTAAAGTACAAGAGGACTGACACTCTAACTTTCTATGATTTGACTTCTCCTGTGAGTCCACTTTTAGATTCCGATGCTTCACTTCAGGTTTACTGTATCCGTTGGACCTTCTTATTAACGATGAAACACAGAAATAGCATCCGAATTTAATACAAATGGCACAATGCCGACTTAAGTACAAGAGGACTGACACTCTAACTTTCTATGATTTGAACCTCTTTTGTGAGTCCAGTTTTATATTCCGATGCTTCACTTCAGGTTTACTGTATCCCTTGGACCTTCTTAATGACGATGAAACTCAGAAATTACATCCGAATTTAATACAAAAGGCACATTACCGACTTAAGTACAAGAGGACTGACACTCTAATTTTCTCAGATTTGAACCTCTCCTGTGAGTCCAGTTTTAGATTCCGATGCTTCATTTCAGGTTCACTGTATCCTTTGGAAGCTCTTATTGACGATGAAACACAGAAATCGCATCCGAATTTAATACAAAAGGCACAATGCCGACATATATACAAGAGGACTGACACTCTCACATTCTATGATTTGAACCTCTCCTGTGAGTCCAGTTATAGATTCCGATGCTTCACTTCAAGTTTACTGTA
Organism: Schistocerca serialis cubense; assembly: GCF_023864345.2. Classification (NCBI taxonomy): domain Eukaryota; kingdom Metazoa; phylum Arthropoda; class Insecta; order Orthoptera; family Acrididae; genus Schistocerca; species Schistocerca serialis. The sequence continues at coordinate 639,324 of NW_026047549.1, forward strand.
TCCCTTGGACCTTCTTATTGACGATGAAACACAGAATTTGCATCCTAGTTTAATACAAAGGCACAATGCCGACTTAAGTACAAGAGGACTGACACTCTAACTTTCAATGATTTCAACCTCTCCTGTGAGTCCAGTTTTAGATTCCGATGCTTCACATCAGGTTTACTATATCCCTTGACCTCCTTATTGACGATGAAACACAATAATTGCGTCCGAAATTAAAACAAAAGGCACAATGCCGACTAAAGTACAAGAGGACTGACACTCTAACTCTCTATGATTTGATCCTCTTCTGTGAGTCCAGTTTTAGATTCCGATCTTCTCTTCAGGTATACTGTATCCCTTGGACCTTCTTATTAACAATGAAACACAGTAATTGTGTCCGAATTTAATACAAAAGGCACAATGCCGACTTAAGTACAAGAGAACAGACACTCTAACTTTCTATGATTTTAACCTCTCCTGCGAGTCCAGTTTTAGATTCCAATGCTTCACTTCAGGTTTACTGTATCCCTTGGACCTTTTCACTGACGAGGAAACACAGAAATTGCATCTGAATTTAATACAAAACTAACAATGCCGACTTAAGTACAAGAGGACTGACACTCTAAATTTCTATGACTTCAACCCGTTCTGTGAGTCCAGTTTTAGATTCCGATGCTTCACTTCAGGTTCACTGTATACCTTGGACCATCTTGTTGACGATGAAGCTCAAAAATTGCATCCGAATATAATACAAAAGGCACAATGCAGACTTAAGTACAAGAGGACTGACACTCTAACTTTCTATGATTTGAACCTCTCCTGTGAGTCCAGTTTTAGATTCCGATGCTTCACTTCAGGTTTACTGTATCCCTTGGACCTTCATATTATCGATGAAACACAGAGATTGTATCCGAATTTATTACAAAAGGCACAATGCCGACTTAAGTACAAGAGGACTGACACTCTAACTTTCTACGAATTGAACCTCTCCTGTGAGACCAGTTTTAGATTCCTATGCTTCACTTCAGGTTTACTGTATCCCTTGGACCTTCATATTGGCGATGAAACACAGAAATTGCATCCGAATTTAATACAAAAGGCACAATGCCGACTTAAGTACAAGTTGCTTGACACTCTAACTTTGTATGATTTGAACCTCTCCTGTGAGTCCACTTTTAGATTCCGATGCCTCACTTCAGGTTTACTGTATGCCTTGGACCTTCTTATTGACGATGAAACACAGAAATTGCATCCGAATTTAATACAAAAGTCACAATGCCAACCTAAGTACAAGAGGACTGACACTCTCACATTCTATGATTTGAACCTCTCCTGTGAGTCCAGTTATAGATTCCGATGCTTCACTTCAGGTTTACTGTATCCCTTGGACCTTCTTATTGACGATGAAACACAGAATTTGCATCCTAGTTTAATACAAAGGCACAATGCCGACTTAAGTACAAGAGGACTGACACTCTAACTTTCAATGATTTCAACCTCTCCTGTGAGTCCAGCTTTAGATTCCGATGCTTCACATCAGGTTTACTATATCCCTTGACCTCCTTATTGACGATGAAACACAATAATTGCGTCCGAAATTAAAACAAAAGGCACAATGCCGACTAAAGTACAAGAGGACTGACACTCTAACTCTCTATGATTTGATCCTCTTCTGTGAGTCCAGTTTTAGATTCCGATCTCCTCTTCAGGTATACTGTATCCCTTGGACTTTCTTATTAACAATGAAACACAGAAATTGTGTCCGAATTTAATACAAAAGGCACAATGCCGACTTAAGTACACGAGAACAGACACTCTAACTTTCTATGATTTTAACCTCTCCTGTGAGTCCACTTTTAGATTCCGATGCTTCACTTCAGGTTTACTGTATCCGTTGGACCTTCTTATTAACGATGAAACACAGAAATAGCATCCGAATTTAATACAAATGGAACAATGCCGACTTAAGTAAGAGAGGACTGACACTCTAACTTTCTATGATTTGAACCTCTTTTGTGAGTCCAGTTTTATATTCCGATGCTTCACGTCAGGTTTACTGTATCCCTTGGACCTTCTTATTAACGATGAAACACAGTAATTGCTTCCGAATATAATACAAAAGGCACAATGCCGACTTAAGTACAAAAGGACTGACACTCTAACTTATTATGATTTGAACCTCTCCTGTGAGTCCAGTTTTAGATTCTGATGTTTCACTTCAGAATTACTGTATCCCTTGGACCTTCTTATTAACGATGAAACACAGTAATTGCATCCGAATGTAATACAAACGGCACAATGCCGACTTAAGTACAAAAGGACTGACACTCTAACTTATTATGATTTGAACCTCTCCTGTGAGACCAGTTTTATATTCTGATGTTTCACTTCAGAATTACTGTATCCCTTGGACCTTCTTATTAACGATGAAACACAGAAATTGCATCCGAATGTAATACAAACGGCACAATGCCGACTTAAGTACAAGAGGACTGACACTCTAACTTTCTATGATTTGAACCTCTCTTGTGAATCCAGTTTTAGATTCCGATGCTTCACGTCAGGTTTACAGTATCCCTTGGACCTTCGTATTAACGATGAAACACAGAAATTGCATCCGAATTTAATACAAAAGGCACAATGCCGACTTAAGTACAAGTTGCTTGACACTCTAACTTTGTATGATTTGAACCTCTCCTGTGAGTCCACTTTTAGATTCCGATGCCTCACTTCAGGTTTACTGTATGCCTTGGACCTTCTTATTGACGATGAAACACAGAAATTGCATCCGAATTAAATACAAAAGTCACAATGCCGACCTAAGTACAAGAGGCTGACACTCTAACATTATATGATTTGAACCTGTCCTGTGAGTCCAGTTTTAGATTCCGATGCTTCACTTCAGGTTTACTGCATCCCTTGGACCTTCTAATTAACGATGAAACACAGAAATTGCATCCGAATGTAATACAAAAGGCACAATGCAGACTTAAGTACAAGAGAACTGACACTCTAACTTTCTATGATTTGAACATCTCCTGTGAGTCCAGTTTTAGATTCCAATGCTTCACTTCAAGTTTACTGTATCCCTTGGACCTTCTCATTGACGATGAAACACAGAAATTGCATCCGAATTTAATACAAAATTCACAATGCCGACTTAAGTACAAGAGGACTGACACTCTCACTTTCTATGATTTGAACCTCTCTTGTGAGTCCAGTTTTACATTCCGATGTTTCACGTCAGGTTTACAGTATCCCTTGGACCTTCTTATTAACGAAGAAACACAGAAATTGCATCCGAATTTAATACAATAGTCACAATGCCGACTAAAGTACAAGAGGACTGACACTCTAACTTTCTATGATTTGACTTCTCCTGTGAGTCCACTTTTGGATTCAGATGCTTCACTTCAGGTTTACTGTATCCGTTGGACCTTCTTATTAACGATGAAACACAGAAATAGCATCCGAATTTAATACAAATTGCACAATGCCGACTTAAGTACAAGAGGACTGACACTCTAACTTTCTATGATTTGAACCTCTTTTGTGAGTCCAGTTTTATATTCCGATGCTTCACTTCAGGTTTACTGTATCCCTTGGACCTTCTTAATGACGATGAAACTCAGAACTTACTTCCGAATTTAATACAAAAGGCACATTGCCGACTTAAGTACAAGAGGACTGACACTCTAATTTTCTCAGATTTGAACCTCTCCTGTGAGTCCAGTTTTAGATTCCGATGCTTCATTTCGGGTTCACTGTATCCTTTGGACGCTCTTATTGACGATGAAACACAGAAATCGCATCCGAATTTAATACAAAAGGCACAATGCCGACATAAGTACAAGAGGACTGACACTCTCACATTCTATGATTTGAACCTCTCCTGTGAGTCCTGTTATAGATTCCGATGCTTCACTTCAGGTTTACTGTATCCCTTGGACCTTCTTATTGACGATGAAACACAGAATTTGCATCCTAGTTTAATACAAAGGCACAATGCCGACTTAAGTACAAGAGGACTGACACTCTAACTTTCAATGATTTCAACCTCTCCTGTGAGTCCAGTTTTAGATTCCGATGCTTCACATCAGGTTTACTATATCCCTTGACCTCCTTATTGACGATGAAACACAATAATTGCGTCCGAATTTAAAACAAAAGGCACAATGCCGACTAAAGTACAAGAGGACTGACACTCTAACTCTCTATGATTTGATCCTCTTCTGTGAGTCCAGTTTTAGATTCCGATCTTCTCTTCAGGTATACTGTATCCCTTGGACTTTCTTATTAACAATGAAACACAGAAATTGTGTCCGAAATTAATACAAAAGGCACAATGCCGACTTAAGTACAAGAGAACAGACACTCTAACTTTCTATGATTTTAACCTCTCCTGTGAGTCCAGTTTTAGATTCCAATGCTTCACTTCAGGTTTACTGTATCCCTTGGACCTTTTCACTGACGAGGGAACACAGAAATTGCATCCGAATTTAATACAAAATTAACAATGCCGACTTAAGTACAAGAGGACTGACACTCTAAATTTCTATGACTTCAACCCCTTCTGTGAGTCCAGTTTTAGATTCCGATGCTTCACTTCAGGTTTACCGTATACCTTGCAGCATCTTGTTGACGATGAAGCTCAAAAATTGCATGCGAATATAATACAAAAGGCACAATGCAGACTTAAGTACAAGAGGACTGACACACTAACTTTCTATGATTTGAACCTCTCCTGTGAGTCCAGTTTTAGATTCCGATGATTCACTTCAGGTTTACTGTATCCCTTGGACCTTCTTATTAACGATGAAACACAGAAATTGTATCCGAATTTAATACAAAATGCACAATGCCGACATAAGTACAAGAGAACTGACATTTTATCTTTCTATGATTTGAACATCGCCTGTGAGTCCAGTTTTAGATTCCAATGCTTCACTTCAGGTTTACTGTATCCCTTGGACCTTCGCATTGACGATGAAACACAGAAATTGCATCCGAATTTAATACAAAATTCACAATGCCGACTTAAGTACAAGAGGACTGAAACTCTCACTTTCTATGATTTGAACTTCTCCTGTGAGTCCACTTTTAGATTCCGATGCTTCACTTCAGGTTTACTGTATCCGTTGGACCTTCTTATTAACGATGAAACACAGAAATAGCATCCGAATTTAATACAAATGGCACAATGCCGACTTAAGTAAGAGAGGACTGACACTCTAACTTTCTATGATTTGAACCTCTTTTGTGAGTCCAGTTTTATATTCCGATGCTTCACGTCAGGTTTACTGTATCCCTTGGACCTTCTTATTAACGATGAAACACAGTAATTGCTTCCGAATATAATAAAAAAGGCACAATGCCGACTTAAGTACAAAAGGACTGACACTCTAACTTATTATGATTTGAACCTCTCCTGTGAGTCCAGTTTTAGATTCTGATGTTTCACTTCAGAATTACTGTATCCCTTGGACCTTCTTATTAACGATGAAACACAGAAATTGCATCCGAATGTAATACAAACGGCACAATGCCGACTTAAGTACAAGAGGACTGACACTCTAACTTTCTATGATTTGAACCTCTTTTGTGAGTCCAGTTTTATATTCCGATGCTTCACGTCAGGTTTACTGTATCCCTTGGACCTTCTTATTAACGATGAAACACAGTAATTGCTTCCGAATATAATACAAAAGGCACAATGCCGACCTAAGTACAAGAGGACTGACCCTCTAATTTTCTATGATTTGAACCTCTCCTGTGAGTCCACTTTTAGATTCCGATGCTTCACTTCTGGTTTACTGTATACCTTGGTCCATCTTATAGTCGACGAAGCACAGAAATTTGGAACCGAAATTAATACAAAAGGCACAATGCCGACTAAAGTACAAGAGGACTGATACTCTAACTTTCTATGATTTGAACCTCTCCTGTGAGTCCAGTTTTAGATTTCGATGCTTCACTTCAGGTTTACTGTATCCCTTGGACCTCTTCACTGACGAGGAAACACAGAAATTGCATCCGAATTTAATACAAAATTAACAATGCCGACTTAAGTACAAGAGGACTGACACTCTAAATTTCTATGACTTCAACCCCTTCTGTGAGTCCAGTTTCAGTTTCCGATGCTTCACTTCAGGTTTACTGTATACCTTGGACCATCTTGTTGACGATGAAGCTCAAAAATTGCATCCGAATATAATACAAAAGGCACAATGCAGACTTCAGTACAAGCGGACTGACACTCTAACATTATATGAATTGAACCTCTCCTGTGAGTCCAGTTTTAGATTCCGATGCTTCACTTCAGGTTTACTGCATCCCTTGAACCTTCTAATTAACAATGAAACACAGAAACTGCATCCGAATGTAATACAAAAGGCACAATGCCGACTTAAGTACAAGAGAACTGACACTCTAACTTTCTATGATTTGAACATCTCCTGCGAGTCCAGTTTTAGATTCCAATGCTTCACTTCAGGTTTACTGTATCCCTTGGACCTTCTCATTGACGATAAAACACAGAAATTGCATCCGAATTTAATACGAAATTCACAATGCCGACTTAAGTACAAGAGGACTGACACTCTCACTTTCTATGATATGAACCTCTCTTGTGAGTCAAGTTTTAGATTCCGATGTTTCACGTCAGGTTTACAGTATCCCTTGGACCTTCTTATTAACGATGAAACACAAAAAATGCATCCGAATTTTATACAATAGTCACAATGCCGACTTAAGTACAAGAGGCTGACACTCTAACTTTCTATGATTTGAACTTCTCCTGTGAGTCCACTTTTAGATTCCGATGCTTCACTTCAGGTTTACTGTATCCGTTGGACCTTCTTATTAACGATGAAACACAGAAATAGCATCCGAATTTCATACAAATGGCACAATGCCGACTTAATTACAAGAGGACTGACACTCTAACTTTCTATGATTTGAACCTCTTTCTTGAGTCTAGTTTTATATTCCGATGCTTCACTTCAGGTTTACTGTATCCCTTGGACCTTCTTATTGACGATGAAACATAGAAATTGCATCCGAATTTAATACAAAAGGCACAATGCCGACATAAGTACAAGAGGACTGACACTCTAATTTTCTATGATTTGAACTCTCCTGTGAGTCCAGTTTTAGATTCCGATGCTTCACTTCAGGTTTATTGTATCCCTTGGACCTTCTTATTGACGATGAAACACAGAAATTGCATCCAAAGTTAATACAAAAGGCCCAATGCCGACTGAAGTACAAGAGGACTGACACTCTAACTTTCTATGATTTGAACCTCTCCTGTGAGTCCAGTTTTAGATTCCGATGCTTCACGTCAGGTTTACTGTATCCCTTGGACCTTCTTATTAACGATGAAACACAGAAATTGCTTCCGAATATAATACAAAAGGCACAATGCCGACTTAAGTACAAGAGGACTGACACTCTAACTTTGTATGATTTTAATCTCTCCTGTGAGTCCACTTTTAGAGTCCGATGCTTCACTTCTGGTTTAATGTATACCTTGGTCCATCTTATAGGCGACGAAGCACAGAAATTTGAACCGAAATTAATACAAAAGGCACAATGCCGACTAAAGTACAAGAGGACTGACACTCTAACTTTCTATGATTTGAACCTCTCCTGTGAGTCCAGTTTTAGATTCCGACGCTTCACTTCAGGTTTACTGTATCCCTTGGACCTTCATATTGACGATGAAACTGAAAAATTGCATCCGAAATTAATACAAAAGTCACAATGCCGACTTAAGTACAAGAGGACTGACACTCTAACTTTCAATGATTTCAACCTCTCCTGTGAGTCCAGTTTTAGATTCCGATGCTTCACATCAGGTTTACTATATCCCTTGACCTCCTTATTGACGATGAAACACAATAATTGCGTCCGAAATTAAAACAAAAGCACAATGCCGACTAAAGTACAAGAGGACTGACACTCTAACTCTCTATGATTTGATCCTCTTCTGTGAGTCCAGTTTTAGATTCCGATCTTCTCTTCAGGTATACTGTATCCCTTGGACTTTCTTATTAACAATGAAACACAGAAATTGTGTCCGAATTTAATACAAAAGGCACAATGCCGACTTAAGTACACGAGAACAGACACTCTAACTTTCTATGATTTTAACCTCTCCTGTGAGTCCAGTTTTAGATTCCAATGCTTCACTTCAGGTTTACTGTATCCCTTGGACCTTTTCACTGACGAGGGAACACAGAAATTGCATCCGAATTTAATACAAAATTAACAATGCCGACTTAAGTACAAGAGGACTGACACTCTAAATTTCTATGACTTCAACCCCTTCTGTGAGTCCAGTTTTAGATTCCGATGCTTCACTTCAGGTTTACCGTATACCTTGCAGCATCTTGTTGACGATGAAGCTCAAAAATTGCATGCGAATATAATACAAAAGGCACAATGCAGACTAAAGTACAAGAGGACTGTCACTCTAACTTTCTATGATTTGAACTTCTCCTGTGAGTCCACTTTTAGATTCCGATGCTTCACTTCAGGTTTACTGTATCCGTTGGACCTTCTTATTAACGATGAAACACAGAAATAGCATCCGAATTTAATACAAATGGAACAATGCCGACTTAAGTAAGAGAGGACTGACACTCTAACTTTCTATGATTTGAACCTCTTTTGTGAGTCCAGTTTTATATTCCGATGCTTCACGTCAGGTTTACTGTATCCCTTGGACCTTCATATTAACGATGAAACACAGTAATTGCTTCCGAATATAATACAAAAGGCACAATGCCGACTTAAGTACAAAAGGACTGACACTCTAACTTATTATGATTTGAACCTCTCCTGTGAGTCCAGTTTTAGATTCTGATGTTTCACTTCAGAATTACTGTATCCCTTGGACCTTCTTATTAACGATGAAACACAGAAATTGCATCCGAATGTAATACAAACGGCACAATGAAGACTTAAGTACAAAAGGACTCACACTCTAACTTATTATGATTTGAACCTCTCCTGTGAGTCCAGTTTTAGATTCTGATGTTTCACTTCAGAATTACTGTATCCCTTGGGCCTTCTTATTAACGATGAAACACAGAAATTGCATCCGAATGTAATACAAACGGCACAATGCCGACTTAAGTACAAGAGGACTGACACTCTAACTTTCTATGATTTGAACCTCTCTTGTGAATCCAGTTTTAGATTCCGATGCTTCACGTCAGGTTTACAGTATCCCTTGGACCTTCGTATTAACGATGAAACACAGAAATTGCATCCGAATTTAATACAAAAGGCACAATGCCGACTTAAGTACAAGTTGCTTGACACTCTAACTTTGTATGATTTGAACCTCTCCTGTGAGTCCAACATTTAGATTCCGATGCCTCACTTCAGGTTTACTGTATGCCTTGGACCTTGTTATTGACGATGAAACACAGAAATTGCATCCGAATTTAATACAAAAGTCACAATGCCGACCTAAGTACAAGAGGACTGACACTCTAACATTATATGATTTGAACCTGTCCTGTGAGTCCAGTTTTAGATTCCGATGCTTCACTTCAGGTTTACTGCATCCCTTGGACCTTCTAATTAACGATGAAACACAGAAATTGCATCCGAATGTAATACAAAAGGCACAATGCAGACTTAAGTACAAGAGAACTGACACTCTAACTTTCTATGATTTGAACATCTCCTGTGAGTCCAGTTTTAGATTCCAATGCTTCACTTCAAGTTTACTGTATCCCTTGGACCTTCTCATTGACGATGAAACACAGAAATTGCATCCGAATTTAATACAAAATTCACAATGCCGACTTAAGTACAAGAGGACTGACACTCTCACATTCTATGATTTGAACCTCTCTTGTGAGTCCAGTTTTAGATTCCGATGTTTCACGTCAGGTTTACAGTATCCCTTGGACCTTCTTATTAACGAAGAAACACAGAAATTGCATCCGAATTTAATACAATAGTCACAATGCCGACTAAAGTACAAGAGGACTGACACTCTAACTTTCTATGATTTGACTTCTCCTGTGAGTCCACTTTTAGATTCCGATGCTTCACTTCAGGTTTACTGTATCCGTTGGACCTTCTTATTAACGATGAAACACAGAAATAGCATCCGAATTTAATACAAATGGCACAATGCCGACTTAAGTACAAGAGGACTGACACTCTATCTTTCTATGATTTGAACCTCTTTTGTGAGTCCAGTTTTATATTCCGATGCTTCACTTCAGGTTTACTGTATCCCTTGGACCTTCTTAATGACGATGAAACTCAGAAATTACTTCCGAATTTAATACAAAAGGCACATTGCCGACTTAAGTACAAGAGGACTGACACTCTAATTTTCTCAGATTTGAACCTCTCCTGTGAGTCCAGTTTTAGATTCCGATGCTTCATTTCGGGTTCACTGTATCCTTTGGACGCTCTTATTGACGATGAAACACAGAAATCGCATCCGAATTTAATACAAAAGGCACAATGCCGACATAAGTACAAGAGGACTGACACTCTCACATTCTATGATTTGAACCTCTCCTGTGAGTCCAGTTATAGATTCCGATCTTCTCTTCAGGTATACTGTATCCCTTGGACTTTCTTATTAACAATGAAACACAGAAATTGTGTCCGAAATTAATACAAAAGGCACAATGCCGACTTAAGTACAAGAGAACAGACACTCTAACTTTCTATGATTTTAACCTCTCCTGTGAGTCCAGTTTTAGATTCCAATGCTTCACTTCAGGTTTACTGTATCCCTTGGACCTTTTCACTGACGAGGGAACACAGAAATTGCATCCGAATTTAATACAAAATTAACAATGCCGACTTAAGTACAAGAGGACTGACACTCTAAATTTCTATGACTTCAACCCCTTCTGTGAGTCCAGTTTTAGATTCCGATGCTTCACTTCAGGTTTACCGTATACCTTGCAGCATCTTGTTGACGATGAAGCTCAAAAATTGCATGCAAATATAATACAAAAGGCACAATGCAGACTTAAGTACAAGAGGACTGACACTCTAACTTTCTATGATTTGAACCTCTCCTGTGAGTCCAGTTTTAGATTCCGATGATTCACTTCAGGTTTACTGTATCCCTTGGACCTTCTTATTAACGATGAAACACAGAAATTGTATCCGAATTTAATACAAAATGCACAATGCCGACGTAAGTACAAGAGAACTGACATTTTATCTTTCTATGATTTGAACATCGCCTGTGAGTCCAGTTTTAGATTCCAATGCTTCACTTCAGGTTTACTGTATCCCTTGGACCTTCGCATTGACGATGAAACACAGAAATTGCATCCGAATTTAATACAAAATTCACAATGCCGACTTAAGTACAAGAGGACTGACACTCTCACTTTCTATGATTTGAACTTCTCCTGTGAGTCCACTTTTAGATTCCGATGCTTCACTTCAGGTTTACTGTATCCGTTGGACCTTCTTATTAACGATGAAACACAGAAATAGCATCCGAATTTAATACAAATGGCACAATGCCGACTTAAGTAAGAGAGGACTGACACTCTAACTTTCTATGATTTGAACCTCTTTTGTGAGTCCAGTTTTATATTCCGATGCTTCACGTCAGGTTTACTGTATCCCTTGGACCTTCTTATTAACGATGAAACACAGTAATTGCTTCCGAATATAATACAAAAGGCACAATGCCGACTTAAGTACAAAAGGACTGACACTCTAACTTATTATGATTTGAACCTCTCCTGTGAGTCCAGTTTTAGATTCTGATGTTTCACTTCAGAATTACTGTATCCCTTGGACCTTCTTATTAACGATGAAACACAGAAATTGCATCCGAATGTAATACAAACGGCACAATGCCGACTTAAGTACAAGAGGACTGACACTCTAACTTTCTATGATTTGAACCTCTTTTGTGAGTCCAGTTTTATATTCCGATGCTTCACGTCAGGTTTACTGTATCCCTTGGACCTTCTTATTAACGATGAAACACAGTAATTGCTTCCGAATATAATACCAAAGGCACAATGCCGACTTAAGTACAAGAGGACTGACACTCTAATTTTCTATGATTTGAACCTCTCCTGTGAGTCCACTTTTAGATTCCGATGCTTCACTTCTGGTTTACTGTATAACTTGGTCCATCTTATAGTCGACGAAGCACAGAAATTTGGAACCGAAATTAATACAAAAGGCACAATGCCGACTAAAGTACAAGAGGACTGACACTCTAACTTTCTATGATTTGAACCTCTCCTGTGAGTCCAGTTTTAGATTTCGATGCTTCACTTCAGGTTTACTGTATCCCTTGGACCTCTTCACTGACGAGGAAACACAGAAATTGCATCCGAATTTAATACAAAATTAACAATGCCGACTTAAGTACAAGAGGACTGACACTCTAAATTTCTATGACTTCGACCCCTTCTGTGAGTCCAGTTTCAGATTCCGATGCTTCACTTCAGGTTTACTGTATACCTTGGACCATCTTGTTGACGATGAAGCTCAAAAATTGCATCCGAATATAATACAAAAGGCACAATGCAGACTTCAGTACAAGCGGACTGACACTCTAACATTATATGAATTGAACCTCTCCTGTGAGTCCAGTTTTAGATTCCGATGCTTCACTTCATGTTTACTGCATCCCTTGAACCTTCTAATTAACAATGAAACACAGAAACTGCATCCGAATGTAATACAAAAGGCACAATGCCGACTTAAGTACAAGAGAACTGACACTCTAACTTTCTATGATTTGAACATCTCCTGCGAGTCCAGTTTTAGATTCCAATGCTTCACTTCAGGTTTACTGTATCCCTTGGACCTTCTCATTGACGATAAAACACAGAAATTGCATCCGAATTTAATACGAAATTCACAATGCCGACTTAAGTACAAGAGGACTGACACTCTCACTTTCTATGATATGAACCTCTCTTGTGAGTCAAGTTTTAGATTCCGATGTTTCACGTCAGGTTTACAGTATCCCTTGGACCTTCTTATTAACGATGAAACACAAAAAATGCATCCGAATTTTATACAATAGTCACAATGCCGACTTAAGTACAAGAGGCTGACACTCTAACTTTCTATGATTTGAACTTCTCCTGTGAGTCCACTTTTAGATTCCGATGCTTCACTTCAGGTTTACTGTATCCGTTGGACCTTCTTATTTACGATGAAACACAGAAATAGCATCCGAATTTCATACAAATGGCACAATGCCGACTTAATTACAAGAGGACTGACACTCTAACTTTCTATGATTTGAACCTCTTTCTTGAGTCCAGTTTTATATTCCGATGCTTCACTTCAGGTTTACTGTATCCCTTGGACCTTCTTATTGACGATGAAACATAGAAATTGCATCCGAATTTAATACAAAAGGCACAATGCCGACTTAAGTACAAGAGGACTGACACTCTAATTTTCTATGATTTGAACTCTCCTGTGAGTCCAGTTTTAGATTCCGATGCTTCACTTCAGGTTTATTGTATCCCTTGGACCTTCTTATTGACGATGAAACACAGAAATTGCATCCAAAGTTAATACAAAAGGCCCAATGCCGACTTAAGTACAAGAGGACTGACACTCTAACTTTCTATGATTTGAACCTCTCCTGTGAGTCCAGTTTTAGATTCCGATGCTTCACGTCAGGTTTACTGTATCCCTTGGACCTTCTTATTAACGATGAAACACAGAAATTGCTTCCGAATATAATACAAAAGGCACAATGCCGACTTAAGTACAAGAGGACTGACACTCTAACTTTGTATGATTTTAGTCTCTCCTGTGAGTCCACTTTTAGAGTCCGATGCTTCACTTCTGGTTTACTGTATACCTTGGTCCATCTTATAGGCGACGAAGCACAGAAATTTGAACCGAAATTAATACAAAAGGCACAATGCCGACTAAAGTACAAGAGGACTGACACTCTAACTTTCTATGATTTGAACCTCTCCTGTGAGTCCAGTTTTAGATTCCAATGCTTCACTTCAGGTTTACTGTATCCCTTGGACCTTCTCATTGACGATGAAACACAGAAATTGCATCCGAATTTAATACGAAATTCACAATGCCGACTTAAGTACAAGAGGACTGACACTCTAACTTTCTATAATTTGAACCTCTCTTGTGAATCCAGTTTTAGATTCCGATGCTTCACTTCAGGTTTACTGTATCCGTTGGACCTTCTTATTAACGATGAAACACAGAAATAGCATCCGAATTTAATACAAATGGCACAATGGCGACTTAAGTACAAGAGGACTGACACTCTAACTCTCTAAGATTTGATCCTCTTCTGTGAGTCCAGTTTTAGATTCCGATCTTCTCTTCAGGTATACTGTATCCCTTGGAGCTTCTTATTAACAATGACACACCGAAATTGTGTCCGAATTTAATACAAAAGGCACAATGCCGACTTAAGTACAAGAGGACTGTAACTCTAACATTCTATGATTTGAACCTCTCCTGTGAGTCCAGTTTTTCTTATTCCGATGCTTCACTTCAGGTTTACTGTATCCCTTGGACCTTCATATTGACGATGAAACTGAAAAATTGCATCCGAAATTAATACAAAAGTCACAATGCCGACTTAAGTACAAGAGGACTGACACTCTAACTTTCTAAGATTTGAACCTGGCCTGTGAGTACAGTTTTAGATTCCGATGCTTCATTTCAGCTTCACTGTATCCTTTGGACCCTCTTATTAACGATGAAACACAGAAATTGCATCCGAATTTAATACAAAAGGCACAATGCCGACATAAGTACAAGAGGACTGACACTCTAACTCTCTAAGATTTGATCCTCTTCTGTGAGTCCAGTTTTAGATTCCGATCTTCTCTTCAGGTATACTGTATCCTTTGGAGCTTCTTATTAACAATGACACACCGAAATTGTGTCCGAATTTAATACAAAAGGCACAATGCCGACTTAAGTACAAGAGAACAGACACTCTAACTCTCTATGATTTTAACCTCTCCTGTGAGTCCAGTTTTAGATTCCAATGCTTCACTTCAGGTTCACTGTATCCCTTGGACCTTTTCACTGACGAGGAAAAACTGAAATTGCATCCGAATTTAATACAAAATTAACAATGCCGACTTAAGTACAAGAGGACTGACACTCTAAATTTCTATGACTTCAACCCCTTCTGTGAGTCCAGTTTTAAATTCCGATGCTTCACTTCAGGTTTACTGTATACCTTGGACCATCTTGTTGACGATGAAGCTCGAAAATTGCATCCGAATATAATACAAAAGGCACAATGCAGACTTAAGTACAAGAGGACTGACACTCTAACTTTCTATGATTTGAACCTCTCCTGTGAGTCCAGTTTTAGATTCCGATGCTTCACTTCAGGTTCACTGCATCCCTTGGACCTTCATATTAACGATGAAACACATAAATTGTATCCGAATTTAATACAAAAGGCACAATGCCGACTTAAGTACAAGAGGACTGACACTCTAACTTTCTATGAATTGAACCTCTCCTGTGAGTCCAGTTTTAGATTCCTATGCTTCACTTCAGGTTTACTGTATCCCTTGGACCTTCATATTGGCGATGAAACACAGAAATTGCATCCGAATTTAATACAAAAGGCACAATGCCGACTTAAGTACAAAAGGACTGACACTCTAACTTTCTATGATTTGAACCTCTCCTGTGAGTCCAGTTTTAGATTCTGATGTTTCACTTCAGAATTACTGTATCCCTTGGACCTTCTTATTAACGATGAAACACAGAAATTGCATCCGAATGTAATACAAACGGCACAATGCCGACTTAAGTACAAGAGGACTGACACTCTAACTTTCTATAATTTGAACCTCTCTTGTGAATCCAGTTTTAGATTCCGATGCTTCACGTCAGGTTTACAGTATCCCTTGGACCTTCGTATTAACGATGAAACACAGAAATTGCATCCGAATTTAATACAAAAGGCACAATGCCGACTTAAGTACAAGTTGCTTGACACTCTAGCTTTGTATGATTTGAACCTCTCCTGTGAGTCCACTTGTAGATTCCGATGCCTCACTTCAGGTTTCCTGTATGCCTTGGACCTTCTAATTAACGATGAAACACATAAATTGCATCCGAATTTAATACAAAAGGCACAATGCCGACTTAAGTACAAGAGAACTGACACTCTAACTTTCTATGATTTGAACATCTCCTGTGAGTCCAGTTTTAGATTCCAATGCTTCACTTCAGGTTTACTGTATCCCTTGGACCTTCTCATTGACGATGAAACACAGAAATTGCATCCGAATTTAATACGAAATTCACAATGCCGACTTAAGTACAAGAGGACTGACACTCTAACTTTCTATAATTTGAACCTCTCTTGTGAATCCAGTTTTAGATTCCGATGCTTCACTTCAGGTTTACTGTATCCGTTGGACCTTCTTATTAACGATGAAACACAGAAATAGCATCCGAATTTAATACAAATGGCACAATGGCGACTTAAGTACAAGAGGACTGACACTCTAACTTTCTATGATTTGAACCTCTTTCTTGAGTCCAGTTTTATATTCCGATGCTTCACTTCAGGTTTACTGTATCCCTTGGACCTTCTTATTGACGATGAAACATAGAAATTGCATCCGAATTTAATACAAAAGGCACAATGCCGACTTAAGTACAAGAGGACTGACACTCTAATTTTCTATGATTTGAACCTCTCCTGTGAGTCCAGTTTTAGATTCCGATGCTTCACTTCAGGTTTACTGTATCCCTTGGACCTTCTTATTGACGATGAAACACAGAAATTGCATCCAAAGTTAATACAAAAGGCCCAATGCCGACTTAAGTACAAGAGGACTGACACTCTAACTTTCTATGATTTGAACCTCTCCTGTGAGTCCAGTTTTAGATTCCGATGCTTCACGTCAGGTTTACTGTATCCCTTGGACCTTCTTATTAACGATGAAACACAGAAATTGCTTCCGAATATAATACAAAAGGCACAATGCCGACTTAAGTACAAGAGGACTGACACTCTAACTTTGTATGATTTTAATCTCTCCTGTGAGTCCACTTTTAGAGTCCGATGCTTCACTTCTGGTTTACTGTATACCTTGGTCCATCTTATAGGCGACGAAGCACAGAAATTTGGAAACGAAATTAATACAAAAGGCACAATGCCGACTAAAGTACAGGAGGACTGACACTCTAACTTTCTATGATTTGAACCTCTCCTGTGAGTCCAGTTTTAGATTCCGATGCTTCACTTCAGGTTTACTGTATCCCTTGGACCTTCATATTGACGATGAAACTGAAAAATTGCATCCGAAATTAATACAAAAGTCACAATGCCGACTTAAGTACAAGAGGACTGACACTCTAACTTTCTAAGATTTGAACCTGGCCTGTGAGTTCAGTTTTAGATTCCGATGCTTCACTTCAGCTTCACTGTATCCTTTGGACCCTCTTATTAACGATGAAACACAGAAATTGCATCCGAATTTAATACAAAAGGCACAATGCCGACATAAGTACAAGAGGACTGACACTCTAACTCTCTATGATTTGATCCTCTTCTGTGAGTCCAGTTTTAGATTCCGATCTTCTCTTCAGGTATACTGTATCCCTTGGAGCTTCTTATTAACAATGAAACACAGAAATTGTGTCCGAATTTAATACAAAAGGCACAATGCCGACTTAAGTACAAGAGAACAGACACTCTAACTCTCTATGATTTTAACCTCTCCTGTGAGTCCAGTTGTAGATTCCAATGCTTCACTTCAGGTTTACTGTATCCCTTGGACCTTTTCACTGACGAGGAAAAACTGAAATTGCATCCGAATTTAATACAAAATTAACAATGCCGACTTAAGTACAAGAGGACTGACACTCTAAATTTCTATGACTTCAACCCCTTCTGTGAGTCCAGTTTTAAATTCCGATTCTTCACTTCAGGTTTACTGTATACCTTGGACAATCTTGTTGACGGTGAAGCTCAAAAATTGCATCCGAATATAATACAAAAGGCACAATGCAGACTTAAGTACAAGAGGACTGACACTCTAACTTTCTATGATTTGAACCTCTCCTGTGAGTCCAGTTTTAGATTCCGATGCTTCACTTCAGGTTTACTGCATCCCTTGGACCTTCATATTAACGATGAAACACATAAATTGTATCCGAATATAATACAAAAGGCACAATGCCGACTTAAGTACAAGAGGACTGACACTCTAACTTTCTATGAATTGAACCTCTCCTGTGAGTCCAGTTTTAGATTCCTATGCTTCACTTCAGGTTTACTGTATCCCTTGGACCTTCATATTGGCGATGAAACACAGAAATTGCATCCGAATTTAATACAAAAGGCACAATGCCGACTTAAGTACAAAAGGACTGACACTCTAACTTTCTATGATTTGAACCTCTCCTGTGAGTCCAGTTTTAGATTCTGATGTTTCACTTAAGAATCACTGTATCCCTTGGACCTTCTTATTAACGATGAAACACAGAAATTGCATCCGAATTTAATACAAAAGGCACAATGCCGACTTAACTACAAGTTGCTTGACACTCTAACTTTGTATGATTCGAACCTCTCCTGTGCGTCCACTTTTAGATTCCGATGCCTCACTTCAGGTTTACTGTATGCCTTGGACCTTCTAATTAACGATGAAACACAGAAATTGCATCCGAATTTAATACAAAAGGCACAATGCCGACTTAAGTACAAGAGAACTGACACTCTAACTTTCTATGATTTGAACATCTCCTGTGAGTCCAGTTTTAGATTCCAATGCTTCACTTCAGGTTTACTGTATCCCTTGGACCTTCTCACTGACGATGAAACACAGAAATTGCATCCGAATTTAATACAAATTTCACAATGCCGACTTAAGTACAAGATAACTGACACTCTCACTTTCTATGATTTGAACCTCTCTTGTGAGTCCAGTTTTAGATTCCGATGTTTCACGTCAGGTTTACAGTATCCCTTGGACCTTCTTATTAACGAAGAAACACAGAAATTGCATCCGAATTTAATACAATAGTCACAATGCCGACTTAAGTACAAGAGGACTGACACTCTAACTTTCTATGATTTGAACTTCTCCTGTGAGTCCACTTTTAGATTCCGATGCTTCACTTCAGGTTTACTGTATCCGTTGGACCTTCTTATTAACGATGAAACACAGAAATAGCATCCGAATTTAATACAAATGGCACAATGCCGACTTAAGTACGAGAGGACTGACACTCTAACTTTCTATGATTTGAACCTCTCCTGTGAGTCCACTTTTAGATTCCGATGCTTCACTTCTGGTTTACTGTATACCTTGGTCCATCTTATAGTCGACGAAGCACAGAAATTTGGAACCGAAATTAATACAAAAGGCACAATGCCGACTAAAGTACAAGAGGACTGACACTCTAACTTTCTATGATTTGAACCTCTCCTGTGAGTCCAGTTTTAGATTCCGATGCTTCACTTCAGGTTTACTGTATCCCTTGGACCTTCATATTGACGATGAAACACAATAATTGCATCCGAAATTAATACAAAAGTCGCAATGCCGACTTAAGTACAAGAGGACTGACACTCTAACTTTCTAAGATTTGAACCTGGCCTGTGAGTCCAGTTTTAGATTCCGATGCTTCACTTCAGGTTCACTGTATCCTTTGGACCCTCTTATTGACGATGAAACACAGAAATTGCATCCGAATTTAATACAAAAGGCACAATGCCGACATAAGTACAAGAGGACTGACACTCTCACATTCTATGATTTGAACCTCTCCTGTGAGTCCAGTTATAGATTCCGATGCTTCACTTCAGGTTTACTGTATCCCTTCGACCTTCTTATTGACGATGAAACACAGAATTTGCATCCGAGTTTAATACAAAGGCACAATGCCGACTTAAGTACAAGAGGACTGACACTCTAACTTTCAATGATTTCAACCTCTGCTGTGAGTCCAGTTTTAGATTCCGATTCTTCACATCAGGTTTACTGTATCCCTTGACCTCCTTATTGACGATGAAACACAATAATTGCATCCGAATTCAAAACAAAAGGCACAATGCCGACTAAAGTACAAGAGGACTGACACTCTTTATTCTCTATGATTTGATCCTCTTCTGTGAGTCCAGTTTTAGATTCCGATCTTCTCTTCAGGTATACTGTATCCCTTGGACGTTCTTATTAACAATGAAACACAGAAATTGTGTCCAAATTTAATACAAAAGGCACAATGCCGACTTAAGTACAAGAGAACAGACACTCTAACTTTCTATGATTTTAACCTCTCCTGTGAGTCCAGTGTTAGATTCCAATGCTTCACTTCAGGTTTATTGTATCCCTTGGACCTTTTCACTGACGAGGAAACACAGAAATTGCATCCGAATTTAATACAAAATTAACAATGCCGACTTAAGTACAAGAATTCTGACACTCTAAATTTCTATGACTTCAACCCCTTCTGTGAGTCCAGTTTTAGATTCCGATGCTTCACTTCAGGTTTACTGTATACCTTGGACCATCTTGTTGACGTTGAAGCTCAAAAATTGCATCCGAATATAATACAAAAGGCACAATGCACACATAAGTACAAGAGGACTGACACTCTAACTTTCTATGATTTGAACCTCTCCTGTGAGTCCAGTTTTAGATTCCGATGCTTCACTTCAGGTTTACTGTATCCCTTGGACCTTCATATTAACGACGAAACACAGAAATTGTATCCGAATCTAGTACAAAAGGCACAATGCCGACTTAAGTACAAGAGGACTGACACTCTAACTTTCTATGAATTGAACCTCTCCTGTGAGTCCAGTTTTAGATTCCTATGCTTCACTTCAGGTTTACTGTATCCCTTGGACCTTCATATTGGCGATGAAACACAGAAATTGCATACGAATTTAATACAAAAGGCACGATGCCGACTTAAGTACAAAAGGACTGACACTCTAACTTTCTATGATTTGAACCTCTCCTGTGAGTCCAGTTTTAGATTCTGATGTTTCACTTCAGAATTACTATATCCCTTGGACCTTCTTATTAACGATGAAACACAGAAATTGCATCCGAATGTAATACAAACGGCACAATGCCGACTTAAGTACAAGAGGACTGACACTCTAACTTTCTATGATTTGAACCTGTCTTGTGAATCCAGTTTTAGATTGCGATGCTTCACGTCAGGTTTACAGTATCCCTTGGACCTTCGTATTAACGATAAAACACAGAAATTGCATCCGAATATAATACAAAAGGCACAATGCCGACATAAGTACAAGTTGCTTGACACTCTAACTTTGTATGATTTGAACCTCTCTTGTGAGTCCACTTTTAGATTCCGATGCCGCACTTCAGGTTTACTGCATCCCTTGGACCTTCTAATTAACGATGAAACACAGAAATTGCATCCAAATGTAATACAAAAGGCACAATGCCGACTTAAGTACAAGAGAACTGACACTCTAACTTTCTGTGATTTGAACTTCTCCTGTGAGTCCACTTTTAGATTCCGATGCTTCACTTCAGGTTTACTGTATCCGTTGGACTTTCTTATTAACGATGAAACACAGAAATAGCATCCGAATTTAATACAAATGGCACAATGCCGACTTAAGTACAAGAGGACTGACACTCTAACTTTCTATGATTTGAACCTCTTTCCTGAGTCCAGTTTTATATTCCGATGCTTCACTTCAGGTTTACTGTATCCCTTGGACCTTCTTATTGACGATGAAACACAGAAATTGCATCCGAATTTAATACAAAAGGCACAATGCCGACTTAAGTACAAGAGGACTGACACTCTAATTTTCTATGATTTGAACCCCTCCTGTGAGTCCAGTTTTAGATTCCGATGCTTCACTTCAGGTTTACTGTATCCCTTGGACCTTCTTATTGACGATGAAACTCAGAAATTGCATCCAAAGTTCATACAAAAGGCCCAATGCCGACTTAAGTACAAGAGGACTGACACTCTAACTTTCTATGATTTGAACATCTCCTGTGAGTTCAGTTTTAGATTCCGATGCTTCACGTCAGGTTTACTGTATCCCTTGGACCTTCTTATTAACGATGAAACACAGAAATTGCTTCCGAATATAATACAAAAGGCACAATGCCGACTTAAGTACAAGAGGACTGACACTCTAACTTTGTATGATTTTAATCTCTCCTGTGAGTCCACTTTTAGAGTCCGATGCTTCACTTCTGGTTTACTGTATACCTTGGTCCATCTTATAGTCGACGAATCACAGAAATTTGGAACCGAAATTAATACAAAATGCACAATGCCGACTAAAGTACAGGAGGACTGACACTCTAATTTTCTAAGATTTGAACCTGGCCTGTGAGTCCAGTTTTAGATTCCGATGATTTACTTCAGGTTTACTGTATCCTTTGGACCCTCTTATTGACGATGAAACACAGAAATTGCATCCGAATTTAATACAAAAGGCACAATGCCGACATAAGTACAAGAGGACTGACACTCTCACATTCTATGATTTGAACCTCTCCTGTGAGTCCAGTTATAGATTCCGATGCTTCACTTCAGGTTTACTGTATCCCTTCGACCTTCTTATTGACGATGAAACACAGAATTTGCATCCGAGTTTAATACAAAGGCACAATGCCGACTTAAGTACAAGAGGACTGACACTCTAACTTTCAATGATTTCAACCTCTCCTGTGAGTCCAGTTTTAGATTCCGATGCTTCACATCAGGTTCACTGTATCCCTTGACCTCCTTATTGACGATGAAACACAATAATTGCATCCGAATTTGAAACAAAAGGCACAATGCCGACTAAAGTACAAGAGGACTGACACTCTAACTCTCTATGATTTGATCCTCTTCTGTGAGTCCAGTTTTAGATTCCGATCTTCTCTTCAGGTATACTGTATCCCTTGGAGCTTCTTGTTAACAATGAAACACAGAAATTGTGTCCGAATTTAATACAAAAGGCACAATGCCGACTTAAGTACAAGAGAACAGACACTCTAACTCTCTATGATTTTAACCTCTCCTGTGAGTCCAGTTGTAGATTCCAATGCTTCACTTCAGGTTTACTGTATCCCTTGGACCTTTTCGCTGACGAGGAAAAACTGAAATTGCATCCGAATTTAATACAAAATTAACAATGCCGACTTAAGTACAAGAGGACTGACACTCTAAATTTCTATGACTTCAACCCCTTCTGTGAGTCCAGTTTTAAATTCCGATGCTTCACTTCAGGTTTACTGTATACCTTGGACCATCTTGTTGACGGTGAAGCTCAAAAATTGCATCCGAATATAATACAAAAGGCACAATGCAGACTTAAGTACAAGAGGACTGACACTCTAACTTTCTATGATTTGAACCACTCCTGTGAGTCCAGTTTTAGATTCCGATGCTTCACTTCAGGTTTACTGCATCCCTTGGACCTTCATATTAACGATGAAACACATAAATTGTATCCGAATATAATACAAAAGGCACAATGCCGACTTAAGTACAAGAGGACTGACACTCTAACTTTCTATGAATTGAACCTCTCCTGTGAGTCCAGTTTTAGATTCCTATGCTTCACTTCAGGTTTACTGTATCCCTTGGACCTTCATATTGGCGATGAAACACAGAAATTGCATCCGAATTTAATACAAAAGGCACAATGCCGACTTAAGTACAAAAGGACTGACACTCTAACTTTCTATGATTTGAACCTCTCCTGTGAGTCCAGTTTTAGATTCTGATGTTTCACTTCAGAATCACTGTATCCCTTGGACCTTCTTATTAACGATGAAACACAGAAATTGCATCCGAATTTAATACAAAAGGCACAATGCCGACTTAACTACAAGTTGCTTGACACTCTAACTTTGTATGATTCGAACCTCTCCTGTGCGTCCACTTTTAGATTCCGATGCCTCACTTCAGGTTTACTGTATGCCTTGGACCTTCTAATTAACGATGAAACACAAAAATTGCATCCGAATTTAATACAAAAGGCACAATGCCGACTTAAGTACAAGAGAACTGACACTCTAACTTTCTATGATTTGAACATCTCCTGTGAGTCCAGTTTTAGATTCCAATGCTTCACTTCAGGTTTACTGTATCCCTTGGACCTTCTCACTGACGATGAAACACAGAAATTGCATCCGAATTTAATACAAATTTCACAATGCCGACTTAAGTACAAGATAACTGACACTCTCACTTTCTATGATTTGAACCTCTCTTGTGAGTCCAGTTTTAGATTCCGATGTTTCACGTCAGGTTTACAGTATCCCTTGGACCTTCTTATTAACGAAGAAACACAGAAATTGCATCCGAATTTAATACAATAGTCACAATGCCGACTTATGTACAAGAGGACTGACACTCTAACTTTCTATGATTTGAACTTCTCCTGTGAGTCCACTTTTAGATTCCGATGCTTCACTTCAGGTTTACTGTATCCGTTGGACCTTCTTATTAACGATGAAACACAGAAATAGCATCCGAATTTAATACAAATGGCACAATGCCGACTTAAGTACGAGAGGACTGACACTCTAACTTTCTATGATTTGAACCTCTCCTGTGAGTCCACTTTTAGATTCCGATGCTTCACTTCTGGTTTACTGTATACCTTGGTCCATCTTATAGTCGACGAAGCACAGAAATTTGGAACCGAAATTAATACAAAAGGCACAATGCCGACTAAAGTACAAGAGGACTGACACTCTAACTTTCTATGATTTGAACCTCTCCTGTGAGTCCAGTTTTAGATTCCGATGCTTCACTTCAGGTTTACTGTATCCCTTGGACCTTCATATTGACGATGAAACACAAAAATTGTATCCGAAATTAATACAAAAGTCGCAATGCCGACTTAAGTACAAGAGGACTGACACTCTAACTTTCTAAGATTTGAACCTGGCCTGTGAGTCCAGTTTTAGATTCCGATGCTTCACTTCAGGTTCACTGTATCCTTTGGACCCTCTTATTGACGATGAAACACAGAAATTGCATCCGAATTTAATACAAAAGGCACAATGCCGACATAAGTACAAGAGGACTGACACTCTCACATTCTATGATTTGAACCTCTCCTGTGAGTCCAGTTATAGATTCCGATGCTTCACTTCAGGTTTACTGTATCCCTTCGACCTTCTTATTGACGATGAAACACAGAATTTGCATCCGAGTTTAATACAAAGGCACAATGCCGACTTAAGTACAAGAGGACTGACACTCTAACTTTCAATGATTTCAACCTCTGCTGTGAGTCCAGTTTTAGATTCCGATTCTTCACATCAGGTTTACTGTATCCCTTGACCTCCTTATTGACGATGAAACACAATAATTGCATCCGAATTTAAAACAAAAGGCACAATGCCGACTAAAGTACAAGAGGACTGACACTCTTTATTCTCTATGATTTGATCCTCTTCTGTGAGTCCAGTTTTAGATTCCGATCTTCTCTTCAGGTATACTGTATCCCTTGGACGTTCTTATTAACAATGAAACACAGAAATTGTGTCCGAATTTAATACAAAAGGCACAATGCCGACTTAAGTACAAGAGAACAGACACTCTAACTTTCTATGATTTTAACCTCTCCTGTGAGTCCAGTTTTAGATTCCAATGCTTCACTTCAGGTTTATTGTATCCCTTGGACCTTTTCACTGACGAGGAAACACAGAAATTGCATCCGAATTTAATACAAAATTAACAATGCCGACTTAAGTACAAGAATTCTGACACTCTAAATTTCTATGACTT
The DNA here is from genome assembly GCF_023864345.2 of Schistocerca serialis cubense. Taxonomy (NCBI): domain Eukaryota; kingdom Metazoa; phylum Arthropoda; class Insecta; order Orthoptera; family Acrididae; genus Schistocerca; species Schistocerca serialis. Next base: position 665,067 of record NW_026047549.1, read on the forward strand.
CAACCCCTTCTGTGAGTCCAGTTTTAGATTCCGATGCTTCACTTCAGGTTTACTGTATACCTTGGACCATCTTGTTGACGTTGAAGCTCAAAAATTGCATCCGAATATAATACAAAAGGCACAATGCAGACATAAGTACAAGAGGACTGACACTCTAACTTTCTATGATTTGAACCTCTCCTGTGAGTCCAGTTTTAGATTCCGATGCTTCACTTCAGGTTTACTGTATCCCTTGGACCTTCATATTAACGACGAAACACAGAAATTGTATCCGAATCTAGTACAAAAGGCACAATGCCGACTTAAGTACAAGAGGACTGACACTCTAACTTTCTATGAATTGAACCTCTCCTGTGAGTCCAGTTTTAGATTCCTATGCTTCACTTCAGGTTTACTGTATCCCTTGGACCTTCATATTGGCGATGAAACACAGAAATTGCATACGAATTTAATACAAAAGGCACGATGCCGACTTAAGTACAAAAGGACTGACACTCTAACTTTCTATGATTTGAACCTCTCCTGTGAGTCCAGTTTTAGATTCTGATGTTTCACTTCAGAATTACTATATCCCTTGGACCTTCTTATTAACGATGAAATACAGAAATTGCATCCGAATGTAATACAAACGGCACAATGCCGACTTAAGTACAAGAGGACTGACACTCTAACTTTCTATGATTTGAACCTGTCTTGTGAATCCAGTTTTAGATTGCGATGCTTCACGTCAGGTTTACAGTATCCCTTGGACCTTCGTATTAACGATGAAACACAGAAATTGCATCCGAATATAATACAAAAGGCACAATGCCGACATAAGTACAAGTTGCTTGACACTCTAACTTTGTATGATTTGAACCTCTCCTGTGAGTCCACTTTTAGATTCCGATGCCGCACTTCAGGTTTACTGTGTCCCTTGGACCTTCTAATTAACGATGAAACACAGAAATTGCATCCAAATGTAATACAAAAGGCACAATGCCGACTTAAGTACAAGAGAACTGACACTCTAACTTTCTGTGATTTGAACTTCTCCTGTGAGTCCACTTTTAGATTCCGATGCTTCACTTCAGGTTTACTGTATCCGTTGGACCTTCTTATTAACGATGAAACACAGAAATAGCATCCGAATTTAATACAAATGGCACAATGCCGACTTAAGTACAAGAGGACTGACACTCTAACTTTCTATGATTTGAACCTCTTTCCTGAGTCCAGTTTTATATTCCGATGCTTCACTTCAGGTTTACTGTATCCCTTGGACCTTCTTATTGACGATGAAACACAGAAATTGCATCCGAATTTAATACAAAAGGCACAATGCCGACTTAAGTACAAGAGGACTGACACTCTAATTTTCTATGATTTGAACCCCTCCTGTGAGTCCAGTTTTAGATTCCGATGCTTCACTTCAGGTTTACTGTATCCCTTGGACCTTCTTATTGACGATGAAACTCAGAAATTGAATCCAAAGTTAATACAAAAGGCCCAATGCCGACTTAAGTACAAGAGGACTGACACTCTAACTTTCTATGATTTGATCATCTCCTGTGAGTTCAGTTTTAGATTCCGATGCTTCACGTCAGGTTTACTGTATCCCTTGGACCTTCTTATTAACGATGAAACACAGAAATTGCTTCCGAATATAATACAAAAGGCACAATGCCGACTTAAGTACAAGAGGACTGACACTCTAACTTTGTATGATTTTAATCTCTCCTGTGAGTCCACTTTTAGAGTCCGATGCTTCACTTCTGGTTTACTGTATACCTTGGTCCATCTTATAGTCGACGAATCACAGAAATTTGGAACCGAAATTAATACAAAAGGCACAATGCCGACTAAAGTACAGGAGGACTGACACTCTAATTTTCTAAGATTTGAACCTGGCCTGTGATTCCAGTTTTAGATTCCGATGATTTACTTCAGGTTGACTGTATCCTTTGGACCCTCTTATTGACGATGAAACACAGAAATTGCATCCGAATTTAATACAAAAGGCACAATGCCGACATAAGTACAAGAGGACTGACACTCTCACATTCTATGATTTGAACCTCTCCTGTGAGTCCAGTTATAGATTCCGATGCTTCACTTCAGGTTTACTGTATCCCTTCGACCTTCTTATTGACGATGAAAAACAGAATTTGCATCCGAGTTTAATACAAAGGCACAATGCCGACTTAAGTACAAGAGGACTGACACTCTAACTTTCAATTATTTCAACCTCTCCTGTGAGTCCAGTTTTAGATTCCGATGCTTCACATCAGGTTCACTGTATCCCTTGACCTCCTTATTGACGATGAAACACAATAATTGCATCCGAATTTGAAACAAAAGGCACAATGCCGACTAAAGTACAAGAGGACTGACACTCTAACTCTCTATGATTTGATCCTCTTCTGTGAGTCCAGTTTTAGATTCCGATCTTCTCTTCAGGTATACTGTATCCCTTGGAGCTTCTTGTTAACAATGAAACACAGAAATTGTGTCCGAATTTAATACAAAAGGCACAATGCCGACTTAAGTACAAGAGAACAGACACTCTAACTCTCTATGATTTTAACCTCTCCTGTGAGTCCAGTTTTAGATTCCAATGCTTCACTTCAGGTTTACTGTATCCCTTGGACCTTTTCACTGACGAGGAAACACTGAAATTGCATCCGAATTTAATACAAAATTAACAATGCCGACTTAGGTACAAGAGGACTGACTCTCTAACTTTCTATGATTTGAACCTCTCTTGTGAATCCAGTTTTAGATTCCGATGCTTCACGTCAGGTTTACAGTATCCCTTGGACCTTCGTATTAACGATGAAACACAGAAATTGCATCCGAATTTAATATAAAAGGCACAATGCCGACTTAAGTACAAGTTGCTTGACACTCTTTGTATGATTTGAACCTCTCCTGTGAGTCCACTTTTAGATTCCGATGTCTCACTTCAGGTTTACTGTATGCCTTGGACCTTCTTACTGACGATGAAACACAGAAATTGCATCCGAATTTAATATAAAAGTCACAATGCCGACTTAAGTACAAGAGGACTGACACTCTAACATTATATGATTTGAACCTCTCCTCTGAGTCCAGTTTTAGATTCCGATGCTTCACTTCAGGTTTACTGCATCCCTTGGACCTTCTAATTAACGATGAAACACAGAAATCGCATCCGAATTTAATACAAAATTCACAATGCCGACTTAAGTACAAGAGGATTGACACTCTCACTTTCTATGATTTGAACCTCTCTTGTGAGTCCAGTTTTAGATTCTGATGTTTCACGTCAGGTTTACAGTATCCCTTGGACCTTCTTATTAACGAAGAAACACAGAAATTGCATCCGAATTTAATACAATAGTCACAATGCCGACTTAAGTACAAGAGGGCTGACACTCTAACTTTCTATGATTTGAACTTCTCCTGTGAGTCCACTTTTAGATTCCGATGCTTCACTTCAGGTTTACTGTATCCGTTGGACCTTCTTATTAACGATGAAATAGAGAAATAGCATCCGAATTTAATACAAATGGCACAATGCCGACTTAAGTACAAGAGGACTGACACTCTAACTTTCTATGATTTGAACCTCTTTTGTGAGACCAGTTTTATATTCCGATGCTTCACTTCAGGTTTTCTGTATCCCTTGGACCTTCTTAATGACGATGAAACACAGAAATTGCATCCGAATTTAATACAAAAGGCAAAATGCCGACTTAAGTACAAGAGGACTGACACTCTAATTTTCTATGATTTGAATCCCCTCCTGTGAGTCCAGTTTTAGATTCCGATGCTTCACTTCAGGTTCACTGTATCCTTTGGACCCTCTTATTGACGATGAAACACAGTAATCGCATCCGAATTTAATACAAAAGGCACAATGCCGACATAAGTACAAGAGGACTGACACTATCACATTCTATGTTTTGAACCTCTCCTCTGAGTCCAGTTATAGATTCCGATGCTTCACTTCAGGTTTACTGTATCCCTTGGACCGTCTTATTGACGATCAAACACAGAATTTGCATCCTAGTTTAATACAAAGGCACAATGCCGACTTAAGTACAAGAGGACTGACACTCTAACTTTCAATGATTTCAACCTCTCCTGTGAGTCCAGTTTTAGATTCCGATGCTTCACATCAGGTTTACTGTATCCCTTGACCTCCTTATTGACGATGAAACACAATAATTGCATCCGAATTTAAAACAAAAGGCACAATGCCGACTAAAGTACAAGAGGACTGACACTCTAACTCTCTATGATTTGATCCTCTTCTGTGAGTCCAGTTTTAGATTCCTATCTTCTCTTCATTTATACTGTATCCCTTTGACTTTCTTATTAACAATGAAACACAGAAATTGTGTCCGAATTTAATACAAAAGGCACAATGCCGACTTAAGTACAAGAGAACAGACACTCTAACTTTCTATGATTTTAACCTCTCCTGTGAGTCCAGTTTTAGATTCAAATGCTTCACTTCAGTTTTACTGTATCCCTAGGACCTTTTCACTGACGAGAAAACACAGAAATTGCATCCGAATTTAATACTAAATTAACAATGCCGACTTAAGTACAAGAGGACTGACACTCTAAATTTCTATGACTTCAACCCCTTCTGTGAGTCCACTTTTAGATTCCGATGCTTCACTTTAGGTTTACTGTATACCTTGGACCATCTTGTTGACGATGAAGCTCAAAAATTGCATCCGAATATAATACAAAAGGCACAATGCAGACTTAAGTACAAGAGGACTGACACTCTAATTTTCTATGATTTGAACTTCTCCTGTGAGTCCACTTTTAGATTCCGATGCTTCACTTCAGGTTTACTGTATCCGTTTAACCTTCTTATTAACGATGAAACACAGAAATTGTATCTGAATTTAATACAAAAGGCACAATGCCGACTTAAGTACAAGAGGACTGACACTCTAACTTTCTATGAATTGAACCTCTCCTGTGAGTCCAGTTTTAGATTCCTATGCTTCACTTCAGGTTTACTGTATCCCTTGGACCTTCATATTGGCGATGAAACACAGAAATTGCATCCGAATTTAACACAAAAGGCACAATGCCGACTTCAGTACAAAAGGACTGACACTCTAACTTTCTATGATTTGAACCTCTCCTGTGAGTCCAGTTTTAGATTCTGATGTTTCACTTCAGAATTACTGTATCCCTTGGACCTTCTTATTAACGATGAAACACAGAAATTGCATCCGAATGTAATACAAACGGCACAATGCCGACTTAAGTACAAGAGGACTGACACTCTAACTTTCTATAATTTGAACCTCTCTTGTGAATCCAGTTTTAGATTCCGATGCTTCACGTCAGGTTTACAGTTCCCTTGGACCTTCGTATTAACGATGAAACACAGAAATTGCATCCGAATTTAATACAAAAGGCACAATGCCGATTTAAGTACAAGTTGCTTGACACTCTAATTTTGTATGATTTGAACCTCTCCTGTGAGTCCACTTTTAGATTCCGATGCCTCACTTCAGGTTTACTGTATGCCTTGGACCTTCTTATTGACGATGAAACACAGAAATTGCATCCGAATTTAATACAAAAGTCACAATGCCGACTTAAGTACAAGAGGACTGACACTCTAACATTATATGACTTGAACCTCTCCTGTGAGTCCAGTTTTAGACTCCGATGCTTCACTTCAGGTTTACTGCATCCCTTGGACCTTCTAATTAACGATGAAACACAGAAATTGCATCCGAATTTAATACAATAGTCACAATGCTGACTTAAGTACAAGAGGACTGACACTCTAACTTTCTATGATTTGAACTTCTCCTGTGAGTCCACTTTTAGATTCCGATGCTTCACTTCAGGTTTACTGTATCCGTTGGACCTTCTTATTAACGATGAAATACAGAAATAGCATCCGAAATTAATACAAATGGCACAATGCCGACTTAAGTACAAGAGGACTGACACTCTAACTTTCTATGATTTGAACCTCTTTTGTGAGTCCAGTTTTATATTCCGATGCTTCACTTCAGGTTTGCTGTATCCCTTGGACCTTCTTAATGACGATGAAACACAGAAATTGCATCCGAATTTAATACAAAAGGCACAATGCCGACTTAAGTACAAGAGGACTGACACTCTAATTTTCTATGATTTGAAACCCCTCCTGTGAGTCCAGATTTAGATTCCGATGCTTCACTTCAGGTTCACTGTATCCTTTGGACCCTCTTATTGACGATGAAACACAGTAATCGCATCCGAATTTAATACAAAAGGCACAATGCCGACATAAGTACAAGAGGACTGACACTATCACATTCTATGATTTGAACCTCTCCTCTGAGTCCAGTTATAGATTCCGATGCTTCACTTCAGGTTTACTGTATCCCTTGGACCTTCTTATTGACGCTGAAACACAGAATTTGCATCCTAGTTTAATACAAAGGCACAATGCCAACTTAAGTACAAGAGGACTGACACTCTAACTTTCAATGATTTCAACCTCTCCTGTGAGTCCAGTATTAGATTCCGATGCTTCACATCAGGTTTACTGTATCCCTTGACCTCCTTATTGACGATGAAACACAATAATTGCATCCGAATTTAAAACAAAAGGCACAATGCCGACTAAAGTACAAGAGGACTGACACTCTAACCCTCTATGATTTGATCCTCTTCTGTGAGTCCAGTTTTAGATTCCTATCTTCTCTTCATGTATACTGTATCCTTTTGACTTTCTTATTAACAATGAAACACAGAAATTGTGTCCGAATTTAATACAAAAGGCACAATGCCGACTTAAGTACAAGAGAACAGACACTCTAACTTTCTATGATTTTAACCTCTCCTGTGAGTCCAGTTTTAGATTCCAATGCTTCACTTCAGTTTTACTGTATCCCTAGGACCTTTTCACTGACGAGGAAACACAGAAATTGCATCCGAATTTAATACAAAATTAACAATGCCGACTTAAGTACAAGAGGAGTGACACTCTAAATTTCTATGACTTCAACCCCTTCTGTGAGTCCACTTTTAGATTCCGATGCTTCACTTTAGGTTTACTGTATACCTTGGACCATCTTGTTGACGATGAAGCTCAAAAATTGCATCCGAATATAATACAAAAGGCACAATGCAGACTTAAGTACAAGAGGACTGACACTCTAACTTTCTATGATTTGAACCTCTCTTGTGAATCCAGTTGCTTCACGTCAGGTTTACAGTTCCCTTGGACCTTCGTATTAACGATGAAACACAGAAATTGCATCCGAATTTAATACAAAAGGCACATGCCGATTTAAGTACAAGTTGCTTGACACTCTAATTTTGTATGATTTGAACCTCTCCTGTGAGTCCACTTTTAGATTCCAATGCCTCACTTCAGGTTTACTGTATGCCTTGGACCTTCTTATTGACGATGAAACACAGAAATTGCATCCGAATTTAATACAAATGGCACAATGCCGACTTAAGTACAAGAGGACTGACACTCTAACATTATATGACTTGAACCTCTCCTGTGAGTCCAGTTTTAGACTCCGAGGCTTCACTTCAGGTTTACTGCATCCCTTGGACCTTCTAATTAACGATGAAACACAGAAATTGCATCCGAATTTAATACAAAAGGCACAATGCCGACTTAAGTACAAGAGGACTGACACTCTAACTTTCTATGATTTGAACATCTCTTGTGATTCCAGTTTTAGATTCCGCTGCTTCACTTCAGGTTTACTGTATCCCTTGGACCTTCTTATTGACGATGAAACACAGAAATTGCTTCCGAAATTAATACAAAAGGCACAATGCAGACTTAAGTACAAGAGGACTCACACTCTTACTTTCTATGATTTGAACCTCTCCTGTGAGTCCAGGTTTAGAATCCGATGCTTCACTTCAGGTTTACTGTATCCCTTGGACGTTCTTATTGACGATGAAATACAGAAATTGCATCCAAATTTAGTACAATAGTCAAAATGCCGACATAAGTACAAGAGGACTGACACTCTAAATTTCTATGATTTGAACCTCTCCTGTTAGTACAGTTTTGAATTCCGATGCATCACTTCAGGTTTATTGTATCCCTTGGAGCTTCCTAATAACGATGAAACACAGAAATTGCATCCGAATTTAATACAAAAGGCACAGTGCCGACTCACGTACAAGAGGACTGACACTCTTACTTTTAATGATTTGAACCTCTCCTGTGAGTCCAGTTTTAGATTCCGATGCTTCACTTCAGGTTTACTGTATCACTTGGACCTTCTTATTAACGATGAAACACAGAAATTGCATCCGAATGTAATACAAAAGGCACCATGCCGACTTAAGTACAAGAGGACTGACACTCTAACTTTCTATGATTTGAACCTCTTCTGTGAGTCCAGTTTTAGATTCCGATGCTTCACTTCAGGTTTACTGTATCCGTTGGACCTTCTTATTAACGATGAAACACAGAAATTGTATCTGAATTTAATACAAAAGGCACAATGCCGACTTAAGTACAAGAGGACTGACACTCTAACTTTCTATGAATTGAACCTCTCCTGTGAGTCCAGTTTTAGATTCCTATGCTTCACTTCAGGTTTACTGTATCCCTTGGACCTTCATATTGGCGATGAAACACAGAAATTGCATCCGAATTTAACACAAAAGGCACAATGCCGACTTCAGTACAAAAGGACTGACACTCTAACTTTCTATGATTTGAACCTCTCCTGTGAGTCCAGTTTTAGATTCTGATGTTTCACTTCAGAATTACTGTATCCCTTGGACCTTCTTATTAACGATGAAACACAGAAATTGCATCCGAATGTAATACAAACGGCACAATGCCGACTTAAGTACAAGAGGACTGACACTCTAACTTTCTATAATTTGAACCTCTCTTGTGAATCCAGTTTTAGATTCCGATGCTTCACGTCAGGTTTACAGTTCCCTTGGACCTTCGTATTAACGATGAAACACAGAAATTGCATCCGAATTTAATACAAAAGGCACAATGCCGATTTAAGTACAAGTTGCTTGACACTCTAATTTTGTATGATTTGAACCTCTCCTGTGAGTCCACTTTTAGATTCCGATGCCTCACTTCAGGTTTACTGTATGCCTTGGACCTTCTTATTGACGATGAAACACAGAAATTGCATCCGAATTTAATACAAAAGTCACAATGCCGACTTAAGTACAAGAGGACTGACACTCTAACATTATATGACTTGAACCTCTCCTGTGAGTCCAGTTTTAGACTCCGATGCTTCACTTCAGGTTTACTGCATCCCTTGGACCTTCTAATTAACGATGAAACACAGAAATTGCATCCGAATTTAATACAATAGTCACAATGCTGACTTAAGTACAAGAGGACTGACACTCTAACTTTCTATGATTTGAACTTCTCCTGTGAGTCCACTTTTAGATTCCGATGCTTCACTTCAGGTTTACTGTATCCGTTGGACCTTCTTATTAACGATGAAATACAGAAATAGCATCCGAAATTAATACAAATGGCACAATGCCGACTTAAGTACAAGAGGACTGACACTCTAACTTTCTATGATTTGAACCTCTTTTGTGAGTCCAGTTTTATATTCCGATGCTTCACTTCAGGTTTGCTGTATCCCTTGGACCTTCTTAATGACGATGAAACACAGAAATTGCATCCGAATTTAATACAAAAGGCACAATGCCGACTTAAGTACAAGAGGACTGACACTCTAATTTTCTATGATTTGAAACCCCTCCTGTGAGTCCAGATTTAGATTCCGATGCTTCACTTCAGGTTCACTGTATCCTTTGGACCCTCTTATTGACGATGAAACACAGTAATCGCATCCGAATTTAATACAAAAGGCACAATGCCGACATAAGTACAAGAGGACTGACACTATCACATTCTATGATTTGAACCTCTCCTCTGAGTCCAGTTATAGATTCCGATGCTTCACTTCAGGTTTACTGTATCCCTTGGACCTTCTTATTGACGCTGAAACACAGAATTTGCATCCTAGTTTAATACAAAGGCACAATGCCAACTTAAGTACAAGAGGACTGACACTCTAACTTTCAATGATTTCAACCTCTCCTGTGAGTCCAGTATTAGATTCCGATGCTTCACATCAGGTTTACTGTATCCCTTGACCTCCTTATTGACGATGAAACACAATAATTGCATCCGAATTTAAAACAAAAGGCACAATGCCGACTAAAGTACAAGAGGACTGACACTCTAACCCTCTATGATTTGATCCTCTTCTGTGAGTCCAGTTTTAGATTCCTATCTTCTCTTCATGTATACTGTATCCTTTTGACTTTCTTATTAACAATGAAACACAGAAATTGTGTCCGAATTTAATACAAAAGGCACAATGCCGACTTAAGTACAAGAGAACAGACACTCTAACTTTCTATGATTTTAACCTCTCCTGTGAGTCCAGTTTTAGATTCCAATGCTTCACTTCAGTTTTACTGTATCCCTAGGACCTTTTCACTGACGAGGAAACACAGAAATTGCATCCGAATTTAATACAAAATTAACAATGCCGACTTAAGTACAAGAGGAGTGACACTCTAAATTTCTATGACTTCAACCCCTTCTGTGAGTCCACTTTTAGATTCCGATGCTTCACTTTAGGTTTACTGTATACCTTGGACCATCTTGTTGACGGTGAAGCTCAAAAATTGCATCCGAATATAATACAAAAGGCACAATGCAGACTTAAGTACAAGAGGACTGACACTCTAACTTTCTATGATTTGAACCTCTCTTGTGAATCCAGTTGCTTCACGTCAGGTTTACAGTTCCCTTGGACCTTCGTATTAACGATGAAACACAGAAATTGCATCCGAATTTAATACAAAAGGCACATGCCGATTTAAGTACAAGTTGCTTGACACTCTAATTTTGTATGATTTGAACCTCTCCTGTGAGTCCACTTTTAGATTCCAATGCCTCACTTCAGGTTTACTGTATGCCTTGGACCTTCTTATTGACGATGAAACACAGAAATTGCATCCGAATTTAATACAAATGGCACAATGCCGACTTAAGTACAAGAGGACTGACACTCTAACATTATATGACTTGAACCTCTCCTGTGAGTCCAGTTTTAGACTCCGAGGCTTCACTTCAGGTTTACTGCATCCCTTGGACCTTCTAATTAACGATGAAACACAGAAATTGCATCCGAATTTAATACAAAAGGCACAATGCCGACTTAAGTACAAGAGGACTGACACTCTAACTTTCTATGATTTGAACATCTCTTGTGATTCCAGTTTTAGATTCCGCTGCTTCACTTCAGGTTTACTGTATCCCTTGGACCTTCTTATTGACGATGAAACACAGAAATTGCTTCCGAAATTAATACAAAAGGCACAATGCAGACTTAAGTACAAGAGGACTCACACTCTTACTTTCTATGATTTGAACCTCTCCTGTGAGTCCAGGTTTAGAATCCGATGCTTCACTTCAGGTTTACTGTATCCCTTGGACGTTCTTATTGACGATGAAATACAGAAATTGCATCCAAATTTAGTACAATAGTCAAAATGCCGACATAAGTACAAGAGGACTGACACTCTAAATTTCTATGATTTGAACCTCTCCTGTTAGTACAGTTTTGAATTCCGATGCATCACTTCAGGTTTATTGTATCCCTTGGAGCTTCCTAATAACGATGAAACACAGAAATTGCATCCGAATTTAATACAAAAGGCACAGTGCCGACTCACGTACAAGAGGACTGACACTCTTACTTTTAATGATTTGAACCTCTCCTGTGAGTCCAGTTTTAGATTCCGATGCTTCACTTCAGGTTTACTGTATCACTTGGACCTTCTTATTAACGATGAAACACAGAAATTGCATCCGAATGTAATACAAAAGGCACCATGCCGACTTAAGTACAAGAGGACTGACACTCTAACTTTCTATGATTTGAACCTCTTCTGTGAGTCCAGTTTTAGATTCCGATGCTTCACTTCAGGTTTACTGTATCCCTTGGACCCTCTTATTGACGATGAAACACAGAAATTGCATCCGAATTTAATACAAAATGCACAATGCCGACTTAAGTACAAGAGGACTGACACTCTAACTTTCTATGATTAGAACCTCTCCTGTGAGTCCAGTTTTAGATTCCGATGCTTCAACTTAGGTTTACTGTATCCCTTGGACCTTCTTATAGACGATGAAACACAGAAATTGCATCCGAATTTAATACAAAAAGCAAAATGCCGACTTAAGTATAAAAGGACTGACACTCTAAGTTTCTATGATTTGAACCTCTCCTGTGAGTCCAGTTTTAGATTCCGATGTTTCACTTCAGGTTTACTGTATCCCTTGGACCTTCTTATCAACGATGAAACACAGAAATTGCATCCGAATTTAATACAAACGGCACAATGCCGACTTAAGTACAAGAGGACTGACACTCTAACTTTCTGTGACTTGAACCTCTCTTGTGAGACCAGTTTTAGAATCCGATGGTTCACGTCAGGTTTACTGTATCCCTTGGACCTTCTTATTAACGATGAAACACAGAAATTGCATCCGAATTTAATACAAAATTTACAATGACGACCTTAGTCCAAGAGTGTTGACACTCTAACTTTGTATGATTTGAACCTCTCCTGTGAGTCCAGTTTTACATTACGATGCTTCACTTCAGGTTTACTGTATCCCTTGGACCTTCTTATTTGACGATGAATTACAGAAATTGCATCCTAGTTTAATACAAAAGGCACAATGCCGACTTAAGTACAAGAGTACTGACACTCTAACTTTCTGTGAATTGAACCTCTCCTGTGAGTCCAGTTCTAGATTCCGATGCTTTACTTCAGGTTTACTGTATCCCTTGGACCTTCTTATTGACGATTAAACACAGAATTTGCATCCGAGTTTACTACAAAAGGCACAATGCCAACTTAAGTACAAGAGGACTGACACTGTAACTTTCTATGATTTGAACCTCTCCTGTGAGTCCAGGTTTAGATTCCGACGCTTCACTTCAGGTTTACTGTATCCCATTGACCTTCTTATTGACGACGAAACACAGAAATTGCATCTGAATTTAATACAAAAGGCACAATGCCGACGTAAGTACAAGAGGACTGACACACTAAATTTCTATGACATCAACCCCTTCTGTGAGTCCAGTTCCAGATTCCGATGCTTCACTTCAGGATTACTGTATACCTTGGACCATCTTGTTGACGATGAAGCTAAAAAATTGCATCCGAATATAATACAAAAGGCACAATGCAGACTTAAGTACAAGAGGACTGACACTATAACTTTCTATGATTTGAACCTCTCCTGTGAGTCCAGTTTTAGATTCCAATGCTTCACTTCAGGTTTACTGTATGCCTTGGACCTTCTCATTGACGATGAAACACTGAAATTGCATCCGAATTTAATACAAAATTCACAATGCCGACTTAAGTACAAGAGGACTGACACTCTCACTTTCTATGATTTGAACCTCTCTTGTGAGTCCAGTTTTAGATTCCGATGTTTCACGTCAGGTTTACAGTATCCCTTGGACCTTCTTATTAACGATGGATCACAGATATTGCATCCGAATTTAAAACAAACGGCACAATGCCGACTTAAGTACAAAAGGACTGACACTCTAACTTTCTATGATTTGAACCTCTCTTGTGAGCCCAGTCTGAGATTCCGATCCTTCATGTCGGGTTTACTGTATCCCTTGGACCTTCTTATTAACGATGAAACACAGAAATTGCTTCCGAATATAATACAAAAGGCACAATGCTGACTTAAGCACAAGAGGACTGACACTCTAACTTTGTATGATTTTAATCTCTCCTGTGAGTCCACTTTTAGATTCCGATGCTTCACTTCTGGTTTACTGTATACCTTGGACCATCTTATAGTCGTCGAAGCACAGAAATTTGCAACCGAAATTAATACAAAAGGCACAATGCCGACTAAAGTACAAGAGGACTGACACTCTAACTTTCTATGATTTGAACCTCTCCTGTTAGTACAGTTTTGAATTCCGATGCATCACTTCAGGTTTATTGTATCCCTTGGAGCTTCCTAATAACGATGAAACACAGAAATTGCATCCGAATTTAATACAAAAGGCACAGTGCCGACTTACGTACAAGAGGACTGACACTCTAACTTTCTGTGATTTGAACCTCTCCTGTGAGTCCAGTTTTAGATTCCGATGCTTCACTTCAGGTTTACTCTATCCCTTGGACCTTCTTATTTGACGATGAAAGACAGAAATTGCATCCTAGTTTAATAGAAAAGGCACAATGCCGACATAAGTACAAGAATACTGACACTCTAACTTTCTATGAATTGAACCTCTCCACTGAGTCCAGTTTTAGATTCCGATGCTTTACTTCAGGTTTACTGTATCCCTTGGACCTTCTTATTGACGATGAAACACAGAAATTGCTTCCGAAATTAATACAAAAGGCACAATGCCGACTTAAGTACAAGAGGACTCACACTCTTACTTTCTATGATTTGAACCTCTCCTGTGAGTCAAGGTTTAGAATCCGATGCTTCACTTCAGGTTTACTGTATCCCTTGGACGTTCTTATTGACGATGAAATACAGAAATTGCATCCAAATTTAGTACAATAGTCAAAATGCCGACATAAGTACAAGAGGACTGACACTCTAAATTTCTATGATTTGAACCTCTCCTGTTAGTACAGTTTTGAATTCCGATGCATCACTTCAGGTTTATTGTATCCCTTGGAGCCTCCTAATAACGATGAAACACAGAAATTGCATCCGAATTTAATACAAAGGGCACAGTGCCGACTCACGTACTAGAGGACTGACACTCTTACTTTCTATGATTTGAACCTCTCCTGTGAGTCCAGTTTTAGATTCCGATGCTTCACTTCAGGTTTACTGTATCACTTGGACCTTCTTATTAACGATGAAACACAGAAATTGCATTCGAATGTAATACAAATGGCACCATGCCGACTTAAGTACAAGAGGACTGACACTCTAACTTTCTATGATTTGAACCTCTTCTGTGAGTCCAGTTTTAGATTCCGATGCTTCACTTCAGGTTTACTGTATCCCTTGGACCCTCTTATTGACGATGAAACACAGAAATTGCATCCGAATTTAATACAAAATGCACAATGCCGACTTAAGTACAAGAGGACTGACACTCTAACTTTCTATGATTTGAACCTCTCCTGTGAGTCCGGTTTTAGATTCCGATGCTTCACTTCAGGTTTACTGTATCCCTTGGACCTTCTTATTGGCGATGAAACGCAGAAATTGCATCCGAAGTTAATACAAAAGACACAATGCCGACTTAAGTACAAGAGGACTGACACTCTAACTTTCTATGATTAGAACCACTCCTGTGAGTCCAGTTTTAGATTCCGATGCTTCAACTTAGGTTTACTGTATCCCTTGGACTTTCTTATAGACGATGAAACACAGAAATTGCATCCGAATTTAATACAAAAGGCACAATGCCGACTTAAGTACAAAAGGACTGACACTCTAACTTTCTATGATTTGAACCTCTCCTGTGAGTCCAGTTTTAGATTCCGATGTTTCACTTCAGGTTTTCTGTATCCCTTGGACCTTCTTATCAACGATGAAACACAGAAATTGCATCCGAATTTAATACAAACGGCACAATGCCGACTTAAGTACAAGAGGACTGATACTCTAACTTTCTGTGACTTGAACCTCTCTTGTGAGACCAGTTTTAGATTCCGATGGTTCTCGTCAGGTTTACTGTATCCCTTGGACCTTCTTATTAACGATGAAACACAGAAATTGCATCCGAATTTAATACAAAATTCACAATGACGACCTTAGTCCAAGAGTGTTGACACTCTAACTTTGTATGATTTTAACCTCTCCTGTGAGTCCAGTTTTACATTACGATGCGTCACTTCAGGTTTACTGTATCCCTTGGACCTTCTTATTTTACGATGAAACACAGAAATTGCATCCTAGTTTAATACAAAAGGCACAATGCCGACTTAAGTACAAGAGGACTGACACTCTAACTTTCTGTGAATTGAACCTCTCCTGTGAGTCCAGTTCTAGATTCCGATGCTTTACTTCAGGTTTACTGTATACCTTGGACCTTCTTATTGACGATGAAACACAGAAATTGCATCCAAAGTTAATACAAAAGGCCCAATGCCGACTTAAGTACAAGAGGACTGACACTCAAACTTTCTATGATTTGAACCTCTCCTCTGAGTCCAGTCTTAGATTCCGATGCTTCACTTCAGGTTTACTGTTTCACTTGGTCCTTATTGTTGACGATGAAACACAGAAATGGCATCCGAATTTATTACAAAAGGCACAATGCCGACTAAAGTACAAGAGGACTGACACTCTAACTCTCTATGATTTGATCCTCTGCTGTGAGTCCAGTTTTAGATTCCGATCTTCTCTTCAGGTTTACTGTATCCCATTGACCTTCTTATTGACGACGAAACACAGAAATTGCATCTGAATTTAATACAAGAGGCACAATGCCGACTTAAGTACAAGAGGACTGACACTCTAAATTTCTATGACGTCAACCCCTTCTGTGAGTCCAGTTCCAGATTCCGATGCTTCACTTCAGGATTACTGTATACCTTGGACCATCTTGTTGACGATGAAGCTAAAAAATTGCATCCGAATATAATACAAAAGGCAGAATGCAGACTTAAGTACAAGAGGACTGACACTCTAACTTTCTATGATTTGAACCTCTCCTGTGAGTCCAGTTTTATATTCCGATGCTTCACTTCAGGTTTACTGTATCCCTTGGACCTTCTTATTAACGATGAAACACAGAAATTGTATCCGAATTTAATACAAAAGGCACAATGCCGACTTAAGTACAAGAGAACCGACACTCTAACTTTCTATGATTTGAACCTCTCCTGTGAGTCCAGTTTTAGATTCCAATGCTTCACTTCAGGTTTACTGTATGCCTTGGACCTTCTCATTGACGATGAAACACTGAAATTGCATCCGAATTTAACACAAAATTCACAATGCCGACTTAAGTACAAGAGGACTGACACTCTGACTTTCTATGATTTGAACCCCTCTTAGAAGTCCAGTCTTAGATTCCGATGTTTCACGTCAGGTTTACAGTATCCCTTGGACCTTCTTATTAACGATGGAACACAGATATTGCATCCGAATTTAAAACAAACGGCACAATGCCGACTTAAGTACAAAAGGACTGACACTCTAACTTTCTATGATTTGAACCTCTCTTGTGAGACCAGTCTGAGATTCCGATCCTTCACGTCAGGTTTACTGTATCCCTTGGACCTTCTTATTTACGATGAAACACAGAAATTGCTTCCGAATATATTACAAAAGGCACAATGCTGACTTAAGTACAAGAGGACTGACACTCTAACTTTGTATGATTTTAATCTCTTTTTGCAACCGAAACTAATACAAAAGGCACAATGCCGACTAAAGTACAAGAGGACTGACACTCTAACTTTCTATGATTTGAACCTCTCCTGTGAGTCCAGTTTTAGATTCCGATGCTTCACTTCACGTTTACTGTATGCCTTGGACCTTAATATTGACGATGAAGCACAGAAATTGCATCCAAAGTTAATACAAATGGCACAATGCCGACTTAATTACAAGAGGACTGACACTCTAACTTTCTATGATTTGAACCTCTTTCTTGAGTCCAGTTTTATATTCCGATGCTTCACTTCAGGTTTACTGTATCCCTTGGACCTTCTTATTGATGATGAAACACAGAAATTGCGTCCTAGTTTAATAGAAAAGGCACAATGCCGACTTAAGTACAAGAATACTGACACTCTAACTTTCTATGAATTGAACCTCTCCTCTGAGTCCAGTTTTAGATTCCGATGCTTCACTTCAGGTTTACTGTATACCTTGGACCTTCTTATTGACGATGAAACACAGAAATTGCATCCAAAGTTAATACAAAAGGCCCAATGCCGACTTAAGTACAAGAGGACTGACACTCTAACTTTCTATGATTTGAACCTCTCGTGTGAGTCCTGTTTTAGATTCCGATGCTTCACTTCAGGTTTACTGTTTCACTTGGACCTTCTTGTTGACGATGAAACACTGATTTTGCATCCGAATTTAATACAAAAGATACAATGCCGACTTAAGTACAAAAGGACTGACACTCTAACTTTCTATGATTTGAACCTCTCTTGTGAGTCCAGTCTTAAATTCCGATGCTTCACGTCAGGTTTACTGTATCCCTTGGACCTTCTTATTAACGATGAAACACAGAAATTGCTTCTGAATTTAATACAAAAGTCACAATGCCAACTTAAGTACAAGAGGACTGACACTCTAACTTTCTAAGATTTGAT
Source organism: Schistocerca serialis cubense (assembly GCF_023864345.2). Taxonomy (NCBI): domain Eukaryota; kingdom Metazoa; phylum Arthropoda; class Insecta; order Orthoptera; family Acrididae; genus Schistocerca; species Schistocerca serialis. The sequence goes on from NW_026047549.1 coordinate 683,415, forward strand.
CCTGACCTGTGAGTCCACTTTTAGATTCCGATGCTTCACTTCAGGTTTACTGTATCCCTTGGACGATCTTATTGACGATGAAACACTGAAATTGCATCCGAATTTAATACAAAAGGCACAATGCCGACTTAAGTACAAGAGGACTGACACTCTGACTTTCTATGATTTGAACCCCTCTTAGAAGTCCAGTCTTAGATTCCGATGTTTCACGTCAGGTTTACAGTATCCCTTGGACCTTCTTATTAACGATGGAACACAGATATTGCATCCGAATTTAAAACAAACGGCACAATGCCGACTTAAGTACAAAAGGACTGACACTCTAACTTTCTATGATTTGAACCTCTCTTGTGAGACCAGTCTGAGATTCCGATCCTTCACGTCAGGTTTACTGTATCCCTTGAACCTTCTTATTTACGATGAAACACAGAAATTGCTTCCGAATATATTACAAAAGGCACAATGCTGACTTAAGTACAAGAGGACTGACACTCTAACTTTGTATGATTTTAATTTCTTTTTGCAACCGAAATTAATACAAAAGGCACAATGCCGACTAAAGTACAAGAGGACTGACACTCTAACTTTCTATGATTTGAACCTCTCCTGTGAGTCCAGTTTTAGATTCCGATGCTTCACTTCACGTTTACTGTATCCCTTGGACCTTAATATTGACGATGAAGCACTGAAATTGCATCCAAAGTTAATACAAATGGCACAATGCCGACTTAATTACAAGAGGACTGACACTCTAACTTTCTATGATTTGAACCTCTTTCTTGAGTCCAGTTTTATATTCCGATGCTTCACTTCAGGTTTACTGTATCCCTTGGACCTTCTTATTGACGATGAAACACAGAAATTGCATCCTAGTTTAATAGAAAAGGCACAATGCCGACTTAAGTACAAGAATACTGACACTCTAACTTTCTATGAACTGAACCTCTCCTCTGAGTCCAGTTTTAGATTCCGATGCTTCACTTCAGGTTTACTGTATACCTTGGACCTTCTTATTGACGATGAAACACAGAAATTGCATCCAAAGTTAATACAAAAGGCCCAATGCCGACTTAAGTACAAGTGGACTGACACTCTAACTTTCTATGATTTGAACCTCTCGTGTGAGTCCTGTTTTAGATTCCGATGCTTCACTTCAGGTTTACTGTTTCACTTGGACCTTCTTGTTGACGATGAAACACTGATTTTGCATCCGAATTTAATACAAAAGATACAATGCCGACTTAAGTACAAAAGGACTGACACTCTAACTTTCTATGATTTGAACCTCTCTTGTGAGTCCAGTCTTAAATTCCGATGCTTCACGTCAGGTTTACTGTATCCCTTGGACCTTCTTATTAACGATGAAACACAGAAATTGCTTCTGAATTTAATACAAAAGTCACAATGCCGACTTAAGTACAAGAGGACTGACACTCTAACTTTCTAAGATTTGATCCTGACCTGTGAGTCCACTTTTAGATTCCGATGCTTCACTTCAGGTTTACTGTATCCCTTGGACGATCTTATTGACGATGAAACACAGAAATTGCATCCGAATTTAATACAAAAGGCACAATGCCGACATAAGTACAAGAGGACTGACACTCTCACATTCTATGATTTGAACCTCTCTTGTGAGTCCAGTTATAGATTCCGATGCTTCACTACAGGTTTACTGTATCCCTTGGACCTTCGTATTGACGATGAAACACAGAAATTGCATCTGAATTTAATACAAAAGGTACAATGCCGACTAAAGTACAAGAGGACTGACACTCTAACTCTCTATGATTTGATCCTCTGCTGTGAGTCCAGTTTTAGATTCCGATCTTCTCTTCAGGTTTACTGTGTCCCTTTGCCCTTCTTATTGCCGACGAAACACAGAAATTGCATCTGAATTTAATACAAAAGGCACAATGCCGACTTAAGTAAAAGAGCACTGACACTCTAAATTTCTATGACTTCAACCCCATCTGTAAGTCAAGTTTTAGATTCCGATGCTTCACATCAGGTTTACTGTATACCTTGGACCATCTTGTTGACGATGAAGCTCAAAATTTGCATCCGAATATAATACAAAAGGCACAATGCAGACTTAAGTACAAGAGGACAGACACTGTAACTTTCTATGATTCGAACCTCTCCTGTGAGTCCTGTTTTAGATTCCGATGCTTCACTTCAGGTTTACTGTATCCCTTGGACCTTCTTATTAATGATGAAACACAGAAATTGTATCCCAATTTAATACAAAAGGCACAATGCCGACTTAAGTACAAGAGAACCGACACTCTAACTTTCTATGATTTGAACCTCTCCTGTGAGTCCAGTTTTAGATTCCGATGCTTCACTTCAGTTTTACTGTATCCCTTGGACCTTCTTATTGACGATGAAACACAGAAAATGCATCCAAAGTTAATACAAAAGGCCCAATGCCGACTTAAGTACAAGAGGACTGACACGCTAACATTCTATGTATTGAACCTCTCCTGTGAGTCCAGTTTTAGAATCCGATGCTTCACTTCAGGTTTTCTGTTTCCCTTGGACCTTCTTGTTGACGTTGAAACACAGATTTTGCATCCGAATTTAATACAAAAGGCACAATGCCGACTTATGTACAAAAGGACTGACACTCTAACTTTCTATGATTGGAACCTCTCTTGTGAGCCCAGTCTTAGATTCCGACGCTTCACGTCAGGTTTACTGTATCCCTTGGACCTTCTTATTGACGATGAAACACAGAAATTGCTTCCGAATATAATACAAAAGGCACAATGCCGACTTAAGAACAAGTGGACTGACACTCTAATATTGTATGATTTTAATCTCTCCTGTGAGTCCATTTTGTAGATTCCGATGCTTCACTTCTGGTTTACTGTATACCTTGGACCATCTTATAGTCGACGAAGCACAGAAATTTGCAACCGAAATTAATACAAAGGCAAAATGCCGACTAAAATACAAGAGGACTGACACTCTAACTTTCTATGATTTGAACCTCTCCTGTGAGTCCAGTTTTAGATTCCGATGCTTCACTTCAGGTTTACTGTATCCTTTGGACCCGTTTATTGACGATGAAACACAATAATTGCATCCGAATTTAAAACAAAAGGCACAATGCCGACTAAAGTACACGAGGACTGACACTCTAACTCTCTATGATTTGATCCTCTTCTGTGAGTCCAGTTTTAGATTCCGATCTTCTCTTCAGGTATACTGTATCCCTTGGACCTTCTTATTAACGATGAGACACAGAAATTGTATCCGAATCTAATACAAAAGGCACAATGCCGACTTAAGTAATAGAGAAATGACACTCTAACTTTCTATGATTTGAACCTGTCTTGTGAGTCCAGTTCTAGATTCCAAAGCTTCACCTCAGGTTTACTGTATCCCTTGGACCTTCACATTGACGAGGAAACACAGAAATTGCATCCGAATTTAATACAAAAGTCACAATGCCAACTTAAGTACAAGAGGACTGACACTCTAAATTTCTATGACTTCAACCCCTTCTGTGAGTCCAGTTTTAGATTCCGATGCTTCACTTCAGGTTTACTGTATACCTTGGACCATCTTGTGGACGCTGAGGCTCAAAAATTGCACCTGAATATAATACAAAAGGCACAATGCCGACTTAAGTACAAGAGGACGGACACTCTAACTGTCTATGATTTGAACCTCTCCTGTGAGTCCAGTTTTAGATTCCGATGCTTCACTTCAGGTTTACTGTATCCCTTGGACCTTCTTATTAACGATGAAACACAGAAATTGTATCCGAATTTAATACAAAAGGCACAATGCCGACTTAAGTACAAGAGAACTGATACTCTAACTTTCTATGATTTGAACCTCTCCTGTGAGTCCAGTTTTAGATTCCAATGCTTCACTTCAGGTTTACTGTACCCCTTGGACCTTCTCATTGACGAGGAAACACAGAATTTGCATCCGAATTTAATACAAAATTCACAATGCCGACTTAAGTACAAGAGGACTGACACTAACTTTCTATGATTTGAACCTCTCCTGTGAGTCCAGTTTTATATTCCGATGCTACACTTCTGGTTTACTGTATCCCTTGGACCTTCTTATTGACGATGAAACACAGAAATTGCATCCGAATTTAATACAAAAGGCACAATGCCGACTTAAGTACAAGATGACTAACACTCTAATTTTCTATGGTTTGAACCTCTCCTGTGAGTCCAGTTTTAGATTCCGATGCTTCACTTCAGTTTTACTGTATCCCTTGGACCTTCTTATTGACGATGAAACACAGAAATTGCATCCAAAGTTAATACAAAAGGCCCAATGCCGACTCAAGTACAAGAGGACTGACACTCTAACTTTCTATGATTTGAACCTCCCTTGTGAGCTCAGTCTTAGATTCCGACGCTTCACGTCAGGTTTACTGTATCCCTTGGACCTTCTTATTGACGATGAAACACAGAAATTGCTTACGAATATAATACAAAAGGCACAATGCCGAAATAAGCACAAGAGGACTGACACTCTCACATGCTATGATTTGAACCTCTCCTGTGAGTCCAGTTATAGGTTCCGATGCTTCACTTCAGGTTTACTGTATCCCTTGGACCTTCTTATTGACGAAGAAACACAGAATTTGCATCCGAGTTTAATACAAAAGGCACCATGCCGACGTAGGTACAAGAGGACTGACACTCTAACTTTCAACGATTTCAACCTCTCCTGTGAGTCCAGTTTTAGATTCCGATGCTTCACATCAGGTTTACTGTATCTCTTGGACCTCCTTATTGACGATGAAACACAATAATTGCATCCGAATTTAAAAGAAAAGGCACAATGCCGACTAAAGTACAAGAGGACTGACACTCTAACTCTCTATGATTTGATCCTCTTCTGTGAGTCCAGTTTTAGATTCCGATCTTCTCTTCAGGTATACTGTATCCCTTGGACCTTCTTTTAACGATGAAACACAGAAATTGTATCCGAATTTAATACAAAATTCACAATGCCGACATAAGTACAAGAGGACTGACACTCGAAATTTCTATGACTTCAACCCCTTCTGTGAGTCGAGTTTTAGATTCCGATGCTTCACTTCAGGTTTACTGTATACCTTGGACCATCTTGTTGACGATGAAGCTCAAAAATTGCAACTGAATATAATACAAAAGGCACAATGCGGACTTAAGTACAAGAGGACGGACACTCTAACTTTCTATGACTTGAACCTCTCCTGTGAGTCCAGTTTTAGATTCCAATGCTTCACTTCAGGTTTACTGTACCCCTTGGACCTTCTCATTGACGATGAAACACAGAAATTGCATCCGAATTGAATACAAAATTCACAATGCCGACTTAAGCACAAGAGGACTGACAGTCTCACTTACTATGATTTGAACCTCTCTTGTGAGTCCAGTCTTATATTCCGATGCTTCACTTCAGGATTACTGTATCCCTTGGACCTTCTTATTGACGATGAAACACAGAAATTGCATCCGAATTTAATACAAACGGCACAATGCCGACTTAAGTACAAGAGGACTGACACTCTAATTTTCAATGATTTGAACCTCTCCTGTGAGCCCAGCTTTAGATTCCGATGCTTCACTTCAGGTATACTGTATCCCTTGGACCTTCTTATTGACGTTGAAACACAGAAATTGCATCCAAAGTAAATACAAAAGGCCCAATGCCGACTTAAGTACAAGAGGACTGACACTCTAACTTTCTATGATTTGAACCTCTCCTGTGAGTCCTGTTTTAGATTCCGATGCTTCACTTCAGGTTTACTGTTTCCCTTTTACGTTCTTGTTGACGTTGAAACACAGATTTTGCATCCGAATTTAATACAAAAGGCACAATGCCGACTTAAGTACAAGAGAAACGACACTCTAACTTTCTATGATTTGAACCTCTCCTGTGAGTCCAGTTTTAGATTCCGATGCTTCACTTCAGGTTTACTGTATCCCTTGGACCTTCATATTAACGATGAAACACAGAAATTGTATCCGAATTTAATACAAAAGGCACAATGCCGACTTAAGTACAAGAGAACTGATACTCTAACTTTCCATGATTTGAACCTCTCCTGTGAGTCCAGTTTTAGATTCCAATGCTTCACTTCAGGTTTACTGTACCCCTTGGACCTTCTCATTGACGAGGAAACACGGAAATTGCATCCGAATTTAATACAAAATTCACAATGCCGACTTAAGTACAAGAGGCCTGACACTCTAACTTTCTATGATTTGAACCTCTCCTGTGAGTCCAGTTTTATATTTTGATGCTACACTTCAGGTTTACTGTATCCCTTGGACCTTCTTATTGACGATGAAACACAGAAATTGCTTACGAATATAATACAAAAGGCACAATGCCGACATAAGCACAAGAGGACTGACACTCTCACATGCTATGATTTGAACCTCTCCTGTAAGTCCAGTTATAGATTCCGATGCTTCACTTCAGGTTTATTGTATCCCTTGGACCTTCTTATTGACGAAGAAACACAGAATTTGCATCCGAGTTTAATACAAAAGGCACCATGCCGACGTAGGTACAAGAGGACTGACACTCTAACTTTCAACGATTTCAATCTCTCCTGTGAGTCCAGTTTTAGATTCCGATGCTTCACATCAGGTTTACTGTATCCCTTGGACCTCCTTATTGACGATGAAACACAATAATTGCATCCGAATTTAAAACAAAAGGTACAATGCCGACTAAAGTACAAGAGGACTGACACTCTAACTCTCTATGATTTGATCCTCTTCTGTGAGTCCAGTTTTAGATTCCGATCTTCTCTTCAGGTATACTGTATCCCTTGGACCTTCTTTTAACGATGAAACACAGAAATTGCATCCGAATTTAATACAAAATTCACAATGCCGACATAAGTACAAGAGGACTGACACTCGAAATTTCTATGACTTCAACCCCTTCTGTGAGTCCAGTTTTAGATTCCGACGCTTCACTTCAGGTTTACTGTATTCCTTGGACCATCTTGTTGACGATGAAGCTCAAAAATTGCAACTGAATATAATACAAAAGGCACAATGCAGACTTAAGTACAAGAGGACGGACACTCTAACTTTCTATGACTTGAACCTCTCCTGTGAGTCCAGTTTTAGATTCCGATGCTTCACTTCAGGTTTACTGTATCACTTGGACCTTCATATTAACGATGAAACACAGAAATTGTATCCGAATTTAACACAAAAATCACAATGCCGACTTAAGTACAAGAGAACTGATACTCTAACTTTCTATGATTTGAACGTCTCCTGTGAGTCCAGTTTTAGATTCCAATGCTTCACTTCAGGTTTACTGTACCCCTTGGACCATCTCATTGACGATGAAACACAGAAATTGCATCCAAATTGATTACAAAATTTACAATGCCGACTTAAGCACAAGTGGACTGACACTCTCACTTACTATGATATGAACCTCTCTTGTGAGTCCAGTTTTATATTCCGATGCTTCACTTCAGGATTACTGTATGCCTTGGACCTTCTTATTGACGATGAAACACAGAAATTGCATCCGAATTTAATACAAAAGGCACAATGCCGACTTAAATACAAGAGGACTGACATTCTAATTTTCAATGATTTGAACCTCTCCTGTGAGCCCAGTTTTAGATTCCGATGCGTCACTTCAGGTTTACTGTATCCCTTGGACCTTCTTATTGACGTTGAAACACAGAAATTGCATCCAAAGTTAATACAAAAGGCCCAATGCCGACTCAAGTACAAGAGGACTGACACTCTAACTTTCTATGATTTGAACCTCTCTTGTGAGCCCAGTCTTAGATTCCGATGCTTCACGTCAGGTTTACTGTATCCCTTGGATCTTCTTATTAACGATGAAACACAGAAATTGTATCCGAATTTAATACAAAAGGCACAATACCGACTTAAGTACAAGAGAAATGACACTTTAACTTTCTATGATTTGAACCTCTCCTGTGAGTCCAGTTTTAGATTCCAATGCTTCACTTCAGGTTTACTGTATCCTTTGGACCCTTTTATTGACGATGAAACACAATAATTGCATCCGAATTTAAAACAAAAGGCACAATGCCGACTAAAGTACAAGAGGACTGACACTCTAACTCTCTATGATTTGATCCTCTTCTGTGAGTCCAGTTTTAGATTCCGATCCTCTCTTCAGGTATACTGTATCCCTTGGACCTTCTTATTAACGATGAAACACAGAAATTGTATCCGAATTTAATACAAAACGCACAATGCCGACTTAAGTACAAGAGAAATGACACTCTAACTTTCTATGATTTGAACCTCTCCTGTGAGTCCAGTTTTAGATTCCAATGCTTCACTTCAGGTTTACTGTATCCCATGGACCTTCTCATTGACGAGGAAACACAGAAATTGCATCCGAATTTAATACAAAATTCACAATGCCGACTTAAGTACAAGAGGACTGACACTCTTAATTTCTATGACTTCAACCCCTTCTGTGAGTCCAGTTTTAGATTCCGATGCTTCACTTCAGGTTTACTGTATACCTTGGACCATCTTGTTGACAATGAAGCTCAAAAATTGCATCCGAATATAATACAAAAGGCACAATGCAGACTTAAGTACAAGAGGACGGACACTCTAACTGTCTATAATTTGAACCTCTCCTGTGACTCCAGTTTTAGATTCCGATGCTTCACTTCAGGTTTATTGTATCCCTTGGACCTTCATATTAACGATGAAATACAGAAATTGTATCCGAATTTAATACAAAAGGCACAATGCCGACTTAAGTACAAGAGAACTGATACTCTTACTTTCTATGATTTGAACCTCTCCTGTGAGTCCAGTTTTTGATTCCAATGCTTCACTTCAGGTTTACTGTATCCCTTGGACCTTCTTATTGACGATGAAACACAGAAATTGCATCCGAATTTAATACAGAAGGCACAATGCCGACTTAAGAACAAGAGGACTGACACTCTAACATTGTATGATTTTAATCTCTCCTGTGTGTCCACTTTTAGATTCCGATGCTTCACTTCTGGATTACTGTATACCTTGGACCATCTTATAGTCGACGAAGCATAGAAATTTGCAACCGAAATTAATACAAAAGGCACAATGCCGACTAAATTACAAGAGGACTGACACTCTAACTTTCAACGATTTCAACCTCTCCTGTGAGTCCAGTTTTAGAATCCGATGCTTCACTTCAAGTTTACTGTATCCTTTGGACCCTTTTATTGACGATGAGACACAATAATTGCATCCGAATTTAAAACAAAAGGCACAATGCCGACTAAAGTACAAGAGGACTGACACTCTAACTCTCTATGATTTGATCCTCTTCTGTGAGTCCAGTTTTAGATTCCGATCTTCTCTTCAGGTATACTGTATCCCTTGGACCTTCTTATTAACGATGAAACACAGAAATTGTATCCGAATTTAATACAAAAGGCACAATGCCGACTTAAGTACAAGAGAAATGACACTCTCACTTACTATGATTTGAACCTCTCTTGTGAGCCCAGTCTTAGATTCCGATGCTTCAAGTCAGGTTTACTGTATCCCTTGGACCTTCTTATTAACGATGAAACACAGAAATTGTATCCGAATTTAATACAAGAGGCACAATGCCGACTTAAGTACAAGAGAAATGACACTCTAACTTTCTATGATTTGAACCTCTCCTGTGAGTCCAGTTTTAGATTCCAATGCTTCACTTCAGATTTACTGTATCCCTTGGACCTTCTCATTGACGAGGAAACACAGAAATTGCATCCGAATTTAATACAAAATTCACAATGCCGACTTAAGTACAAGAGGACTGACACTCTAAATTTCTATGACTTCAACCCCTTCTGTGAGTACAGTTTTAGATTCCGATGGTTCATTTCAGGTTTACTGTATATCTTGGACCATCTTGTTGACGATGAAGCTCAAAAATTGCAACCGAATATAATACAAAAGGCACAATGCAGACTTAAGTACAAGAGGACGGACACTCTAACTTTTTATGATTTCAACCACTCCTGTGAGTCCAGTTTTAGATTCCGATGCTTCACTTCAGGTTTACTGTATCCCTTGGACCTTCATATTAACGATGAAACACAGAAATTGTATCCGAATTTAAGACAAAACGCACAATGCCGACTTAAGTACAAGAGAACTGATGCTCTAACTTTCTGTGATTTGAACCTCTCCTGTGAGTCCAGTTTTAGAGTCCAATGCTTCACTTCAGGTTTACTGCACCCCTTGGACCTTCTCATTGACGATGAAACACAGAAATTGCATCCGAATTAAATACAAAATTCACAATGCCGACTTAAGCTCAAGAGGACTGACACTCTCACTTACTATGATTTGAACCTCTCTTGTGAGTCCAGTTTTATATTCCGATGCTTCACTTCAGGTTTACTGTATCCCTTGGACCTTCTTATTGACGATGAAACACAGAAATTGCATCCGAATTTAATACAAAAGGCTCAATGCCGACTTAAGTACAAGAGGACCGACACTCTAATTTTCAATGATTTGAACCTCTCCTGTGAGTCCTGTTTTAGATTCCGATGCTTCACTTCAGGTTTACTGTATCCCTTGGAACTTCTTATTAACGATGAAACACAGAAATTGCTTCCGAATTTAATACAAAAGGCACAATGCCGACTTAAGTACAAGAGGACTAACACTCTATCTTTGTATGATTTTAATCTCTCCTGTGAGCCAAGTTCTAGATTCCGATGCTTCACTTCTGGTTTACTGTATACCTTGGACCTTCATGTTGACGATGAAACACAAAAATTGCATCCGAAATTAATACAAAAGTCACAATGCCGACTTAAGTACAAGAGAACTGACACTCTAAATTTCTATGACTTCAACCCATTCTGTGAGTCCAGTTTTAGATTCCGATGCTTCACTTCAGGTTTACTGTTTCCCTTGGACGTTCTTGTTGACGTTGAAACACAGATTTTGCATCCGAATTTAATACAAAAGGCACATGCCGACTTAAGTACAAAAGGACTGACACTCTAACTTTCTATGTTTTGAACGTCTCGTGTGAGTCCAGTTTTAGATTCCGATGCTTCACTTCAGGTTTACTGTATCCCTTGGACCTTCTTATTAACGATGAAACACAGATATTGCATCCGAATTTAACACAAAAGGCACAATGCCGACTTAAGTACAAGAGAAATGACACTCTAACTTTCTATGATTTGAACCTCTCCTGTGAGACCAGTTTTAGATTCCAATGCTTCACTTCAGATTTACTGTATCCCTTAGACCTTCTCATTGACGAGGAACACAGAAATTGCATCCGAATTTAATACAAAATTCACAATGCCGACTTAAGTACAAGAGGACTGACACACTAAATTTCTATGACTTCAACCCCTTCCGTGAGTCCAGTTTTAGATTCCGATGCTTCACTTCAGGTTTACTGTATACCTTGGACCATCTTGTTGACGATGAAGCTCAAAAATTGCAACCGAATATAATACAAAAGGCACAATGCAGACTTAAGTACAAGAGGACGGACACTCTAACTTTCTATGATTTGACCCTCTCCTGTGAGTCCAGTTTTAGATTCCGATGCTTCACTTCAGGTTTACTGTATCCCTTGGACCTTCATATTAACGATGAAACACAGAAATTGTGTCCGAATTTAACACAAAAGGCACAATGCCGACTTAAGTACAAGAGAACTGATACTCTAACTTTCTACGATTTGAACCTCTCCTGTGAGTCCAGTTTTAGAGTCCAATGCCTCACTTCATGTTTACTGTTTCCCTTGGACGATCTTGTTGACGTTGAAACACAGATTTTGCATCCGAATTTAATACAAAAGGCACATGCCGACTTAAGTACAAAAGGACTGACACTCTAACTTTCTATGTTTTGAACGTCTCCTGTGAGTCCAGTTTTAGATTCCGATGCTTCACTTCAGGTTTACTGTATCCCTTGGACCTTCTTATTAACGATGAAACACAGATATTGCATTCGAATTTAATACAAACGGCACAATGCCGACTTAAGTACAAAAGGACTGACTCTCTAACTTTGTATGATTTTAATCTCTCCTGTGAGTCCACTATTAGATTCCGATGCTTCACTTCAGGTTTACTGTATACCTTGGACCATCTTATAGTCGACGAAGCACAAAAATTTACAACCGAAATTAATACAAAAGGCACAATGCCGACTAAAGTACAAGAGGACTGACACTCTAACTTTCTATGATTTGAACCTCTCCTGTGAGTCCAGTTTTAGATTCCGATGCTTCACTTCAGGTTTACTGTATCCCTTGGACCTTCATATTGACGATGAAACACAAAAATTGCATCCGAAACTAATACAAAAGTCACAATGCCGACTTAAGTACAAGAAGACTGACACTCTAACTTTCTAAGATTTGAACCTGACCTATGAGTCCAGTTTTAGATTCCGATGCTTCACTTCAGGTTTACTGTGTCCTTTGGACCCTCTTATTGACGATGAAACACAGAAATTGCATCCGAAATTAATACAAAAGGCACAATGCCGACATAAGTACAAGAGGACTGAAACTCTCATATTCTATGATTTGAAACTCTCCTGTGAGTCCAGTTATAGATTCCGATGCTTCACTTCAGGTTTACTGTATCCCTTGGACATTCTTACTGACGATGAAACACAGATTTTGCATCCGAGTTTAATACAAAAGGCACAATGCCGACTTACGTACAAGAGGACTGACACTCTCACTTTATATGATTTGCACCTCTCTTGTGAGTCCAGTTTTAGATCCGATGTTTCACGTCAGGTTTACAGTATCCGTTGGACCTTCTTATTAACGATGAAACACAGAAATTGCATCCGAATTTAATACAAAAGTCACAATGCCGACTTAATTACAAGAGGACTGACACTCTAACTTTCTATGATTTGAACCTCTCCTGTGAGTCCAGTTTTATATTCCGATGCTTCACTTCAGGTTTACTGTATCCCTTGGACCTTCTTATTGACGATGAAACACAGAAATTGCATCCGAATTCAATACAAAAGGCACAATGCCGACTTAAGTACAAGAGGACTGACACTCTAATTTTCAATGATTTGAACCTCTCCTGTGAGTCCAGTTTTAGATTCCGATGCTTCACTTCAGGTTTACTGTATCCCTTGGACCTTCTTATTGACGATGAAACACAGAAATTGCATCCAAAGTTAATACAAAAGGCCAAATGCCGACTTAAGTACAAGAGGACTGACACTCTAACTTTCTATGATTTGAACCTCTCCTGTGAGTCCAGTTTTAGATTCCGATGCTTCACTTCAGGTTTACTGTTTCCCTTGGACGTTCTTGTTGACGTTGAAACACAGATTTTGCATCCGAATTTAATACAAAAGGCACATGCCGACTTAAGTACAAAAGGACTGACACTCTAACTTTCTATGATTTGAACCTCTCTTGTGTGCCCAGTCTTAGATTCCGATGCTTCACGTCAGGTTTACTGTATCCCTTGGACCTTCTTATTAACGATGAAACACAGAAATTGCTTCCGAATTTAATACAAAAGGCACAATGCCGACTTAAGTACAAGAGGACTGACACTCTAACATTGTATGATTTTAATCTCTCCTGTGAGTCCACTTTTAGATTCCGATGCTTCACTTCTGGTTTACTGTATACCTTGGACCATCTTATAGTCGACGAAGCACAAAAATTTGCAACCGAAATTAATACAAATGGCACAATGCCGACTAAAGTACAAGAGGACTGACACTCTAACTTTCTATGATTTGAACCTCTCCTGTGAGTCCAGTTTTAGATTCCGATGCTTCACTTCAGGTTTACTGTACCCCTTGGACCTTCTCATTGACGATGAAACACTGAAATTGCATCCGAATTGAATAAAAAATTCACAATGCCGTCTTAAGTACAAGAGGACTGACACTCTCACATTCTATGATTTGCACCTCTTTTGTGAGTCCAGTTTTAGATCCGATGTTTTACGTCAGGTTTACAGTATCCCTTGGACCTTCTTATTAACGATGAAACACAGAAATTGCATCCGAATTTAATACAAAAGTCACAATGCCGACTTAAGTACAAGAGGACTGACACTCTAACTTTCTATGATTTGAACCTCTCCTGTGAGTCCACTTTTAGATTCCGATGCTTCACTTCAGGTTTACTGTATCCGTTGGACCTTCTTATTAACGATGAAACACAGAAATTGCATCCGAATTTAATACAAAAGGCACAATGCCCACTTAAGTACAAGAGGACTGACACTCTAACTTTACATTACTTGAACCTCTCCTGTGAGTGCAGTTTTATATTCCGATGCTTCACTTCAGGTTTACTGTATCCCTTGGACCTTCTGATTGACGATGAAACACAGAAATTGCATCCGAATTTAATACAAAAGGCACAATGCCGACTTAAGTACAAGAGGACTGCCACTCTAACATTGTATGATTTTAATCTCTCCTGTGAGTCCACTTTTAGATTCCGATGCTTCACGTCTGGTTTACTGTATACCTTGGACCATCTTATAGTCGACCAAGCACAAAAATTTGCAACCGAAATTAATACAAAAGGCACAATGCCGACTAAAGTACAAGAGGACTGACACTCTAACTTTCTATGATTTGAACCTCTCTTGTGAGCGCAGTCTTAGATTCCGATGCATCACGTCAGGTTTACTGTATCCCTTGGACCTTCTAATTAACGATGAAACACAGAAATTGCTTCCGAATTTCATGCAAAAGGCACAATGCCGACTTAAGTACAAGAGGACTGACACTCTAACATTGTATGATTTTAATCTCTCCTGTGAGTCCACTTTTAGATTCCGATGCTTCACTTCTGGTTTACTGTATACCTTGGACCATCTTATAGTCGACGAAGCACAAAAATTTGCAACCGAAATTAATACAAAAGGCACAATGCCGACTAAAGTACAAGAGGACTGACACTCTAACTTTCTATGATTTGAACCTCTCCTGTGAGTCCAGTTTTAGATTCCGATGCGTCACTTCAGGTTTACTGTATCCCTTGGACCTTCATATTGACGATGAAACACAAAAATTGCATCCGAAATTAATACAAAAGTCACAATGCCGACTTAAGTACAAGAGGACTGACACTCTAACTTTCTAAGATTTGAACCTGACCTGTGAGTCCAGTTTTAGTTTCCGATGCTTCACTTCAGGTTTACTGTATACTTTGGACCGTCTTATTGACGATGAAACACAGAAATTGCATCCGAATTTAATACAAAAGGCACAATGCCGACATAAGTACAATAGGACTGACACTCTCACATTCTATGATTTGAACCTCTCCTGTGAGTCCAGTTGTAGATTCTGATGCTTCACTTCAGGTTTACTGTATCCCTTGGACCTTCTAATTGGCGATGAAACACAGAATTTGCATCCGAGTTTAATACAAAATTCACAATGCCGACTTAAGTACAAGAGTACTGACACTCTCACTTTCTCTGATTTGCACCTCTCTTGTGAGTCCAGTTTTAGATCCGATGTTTCACGTTAGGTTTACAGTATCCCTTGGACCTTCTTATTAACGATGAAACACAGAAATTGCATCCGAATTTAATACAAAAGTCACAATGCCGACTTAAGTATAAGAGGACAGACACTCTAACTTTCTATGATTTGAACCTCTCCTGTGAGTCCACTTTTAGATTCCGGTGCTTCACTTCAGGTTTACTGTATCCGTTGGACCTTCTTATTAACGTTGAAACATAGAAATTGCATCAGAATTTAATACAAAAGGCACAATGCCGACTTAAGTACAAGAGGACTGACACTCTAACTTTCCATGATTTGAACCTCGCCTGTGAGTCCAGTTTTATGTTCCGATGCTTCACTTCAGGTTTACTGTATCCCTTGGACCTTCTTATTGACGATGAAACACAGAAATTGCCTCCGAATTTAATACAAAAGTCACAATGCAGACTTAAGTACAAGACGACTGACACTCTTACTTTCTATGATTTGAACCTCTCCTGTGAGTCCACTTTTAGATTCTGATGCTTCACTTCAGGTTTACTGTATCCGTTGGACCTTCTTTTTAACGATGAAACACAGAAATTGCATCCGAATTTAATACAAAAGGCACAATGCTGACTCAAGTACAAGAGGACTGACACTCTAAATTTCCATGATTTGAACCTCTCCTGTGAGTCCAGTTTTAGATTCCAATGCTCACTTCAGGTTTACTGTATACCTTGGACCTTCTTATTGACGATGAAGCACAAAAATTTGCAACCTAAATTAATACAAAAGGCACAATGCCGACTAAAGTACAAGAGGACTGACACTCTAACTTTCTATGATTTGAACCTCTCCTGTGAGTCCAGTTTTAGATTCCGATGCTTCACTTCAGGTTTACTGTACCCCTTGGACCTTCTCATTGACGATGAAACACTGAAATTGCATCCGAATTAAATACAAAATTCACAATGCCGACTTAAGTACAAGAGGACTGACACTCTCACATTCTATGATTTGCACCTCTCTTGTGAGTCCAGTTTTAGATCCGATGTAACACGTCAGGTTTACAGTATCCCTTGGACCTTCTTATTAACGATGAAACACAGAAATTGCATCCGAATTTAATACAAAAGTCACAATGCCGACTTAAGTACAAGAGGACTGACACTCTAACTTTCTATGATTTGAACCTCTCCTGTGAGTCCACTTTTAGATTCCGATGCTTCACTTCAGGTTTACTGTATCCGTTGGACCTTCTTATTAACGATGAAACACAGAAATTGCATCCGAATTTAATACAAAAGGCACAATGCCCACTTAAGTTCAAGAGGACTGACACTCTAACTTTCCATGATTTGAACCTCTCCTGTGAGTCCAGTTTTATATTCCGATGCTTCACTTCAGGTTTACTGTATCCCTTGGACCTTCTTATTGACGATGAAACACAGAAATTGCATCCGAATTTAATACAAAATTCACAATGCCGACTTAAGTACAAGAGGACTGACACTCTAATTTTCAATGATTTGAACCTCTCCTGAGAGTCCAGTTTTAGATTCCAATGCTTCACTTCAGGTTAACTGTATCCCTTGGACCTTTTCACTGACGAGGGAACACAGAAATTGCATCCGAATTTAATACAAAATTAACAATGCCGACTTAAGTACAAGAGGACTGACACTCTAACATTGTATGATTTTAATCTCTCCTGTGAGTCCACTTTTAGATTCCGATGCTTCATTTCTGGTTTACTGTATACCTTGGACCATCTTATAGTCGACCAAAGCACAAAAATTTGCAACCGAAATTAATACAAAAGGCACAATGCCGACTAAAGTACAAGAGGACTGACACTCTAACTTTCTATGATTTGAACCTCTCTTGTGAGCCCAGTCTTAGATTCCGATGCATCACGTCATATTTACTGTATCCCTTGGACCTTCTAATTAACGATGAAACACAGAAATTGCTTCCGAATTTAATGCAAAAGGCACAATGCCGACTTAAGTACAAGAGGACTGACACTCTAACATTGTATGATTTTAATCTCTCCTGTGAGTCCACTTTTAGATTCCGATGCTTCACTTCTGGTTAACTGTATACCTTGGACCATCTTATAGTCGACGAAACACAAAAATTTGCAACCGAAATTAATACAAAAGGCACAATGCCGACTAAAGTACAAAAGGACTGACACTCTAACTTTCTATGATTTGAACCTCTCCTGTGAGTCCAGTTTTAGATTCCGATGCTTCACTTCAGGTTTACTGTATCCCTTGGACCTTCATATTGACGATGAAACACAAAAATTGCATCCGAAATTAATACAAAAGTCACAATGCCGACTTAAGTACAAGAGGACTGACACTCTAACTTTCTAAGATTTGAACCTGACCTGTGAGTCCAGTTTTAGATTCCGAAGCTTCACTTCAGGTTTAGTGTATACTTTGGACCGTATTATTGACGATGAAACACAGAAATTGCATCCGAATTTAATACAAAAGGCACAATGCCGACATAAGTACAATAGGACTGACACTGTCACATTCTATGATTTGAACCTCTCCTGTGAGTCCAGTTGTAGATTCTGATGCTTCACTTCAGATTTACTGTATCCCTTGGACCTTCTAATTGGCGATGAATCACAGAATTTGCATCCGAGTTTAATACAAAATTCACAATGCCGACTTAAGTACAAGAGGACTGACACTCTAAATTTCTATGACTTCAACCCCTTCTGTGAGTCCAGTTTTAGATTCCGATGCTTCACTTCAGGTTTACTGTATACCTTGGACCATCTTGTTGACGATGAAGCTCAAAAATTGCATCCGAATATAATACAAAAGTCACAATGCACACTTAAGTACAAGAGGACTGACACTCTAACTTTCTATGATTTGAACCTCTCCTGTGAGTCCAGTTTTAGATTCCGATGCTTCTCGTCAGGTTTACTGTATCCCTTGGACCTTCATATTAACGATGAAACACAGAAATTGTATCCGAATTTAATACTAAAGGCACAATGCCGACTTAAGTACAAGAGAACTGTCTTTCTAACTTTCTATGACTTGAACCTCTCCTGTGAGTCCAGTTTTAGATTCCAATGCTTCACTTCAGGTTTACTGTACCCCTTGGACCTTCTCATTGACGATGAAACACAAAAATTGCATCCGAATTGAATACAAAATTCACAATGCCGACTTAAGTACAAGAGGACTGACACTCTCACTTTCTATGATTTGCACCTCTCTTGTGAGTCCAGTTTTAGATCCGATGTTTCACGATAGGTTTACAGTATCCCATGGACCTTCTTATTAACGATGAAACACAGAAATTGCATCCGAATTTAATACAAAAGTCACAATGCCGACTTAAGTACATGAGGACTGACACTCTAACTTTCTATGATTTGAACCTCTCCTGTGAGTCCACTTTTAGATTCCGGTGCTTCACTTCAGGTTTACTGTATCCGTTGGACCTTCTTATTAACGATGAAACATAGAAATTGCATCAGAATTTAATACAAAAGGCACAATGCCGACTTAAGTACAAGAGGACTGACACTCTAACTTTCCATGATTTGAACCTCTCCTGTGAGTCCAGTTTTATATTCCGATGCTTCACTTCAGGTTTACTGTATACCTTGGACCTTCTTATTGACGATGAAACACAGAAATTGCATCCGAATTTAATACAAAAGCCACAATGCCGACTTAAGTACAAGGGGACTGACACTCTAATTTTCAATGATTTGAACCTCTCCTGTGAGTCCAGTTTTAGATTCCGATGCTTCACTTCAGGTTTACTGTATCCCTTGTTCCTTCTTATTGACGATGAAACACAGAAATTGCATCCAAAGTTAATACAAAAGGCCAAATGCCGACTTAAGTACAAGAGGACTGACACTCTATCTTTCTATGATTTGAACCTCTCCTGTGAGTCCAGTTTTAGATTCCGATGCTTCACTTCAGGTTTACTGTTTCCCTTGGACGTTCTTGTTGACGTTGAAACACAGATTTTGCATCCGAATTTAATACAAAAGGCACATGCCGACTTAAGTTCAAAAGGACTGACACTCTAACTTTCTATGTTTTGAACGTCTTCTGTGAGTCCAGTTTTAGATTCCGATGCTTCACTTCAGGTTTACTGTATCCCTTGGACCTTCTTATTAACGATGAAACACAGATATTGCATCTGAAATTAATACAAACGGGACAATGCCGACTTAAGTACAAAAGGACTGACACTCTAACTTTCTATGATTTGAACCTCTCTTGTGAGCCCAGTCTTAGGTTCCGATGCTTCACGTCAGGTTTACTGTATCCCTTGGACCTTCTTATTAACGATGAAACACAGAAATTGTATCCGAATTTAATACAAAAGGCACAATGCCGACTTAAGTACAAGAGGACTGACACTCTAACATTGTATGATTTTAATCTCTCCTGTGAGTCCACTTTTAGATTCCGATGCTTCACTTCTGGTTTACTGTATACCTTGGACCATCTTATAGTCGACGAAGCACAAAAATTTGCAACCGAAATTAATACAAAAAGGCACAATGCCGACTAAAGTACAAGAGGACTGACACTCTAACTTTCTATGATTTGAACCTCTCCTGTGAGTCCAGTTTTAGATTCCGGTGCTTCACTTCAGGTTTACTGTATCCCTTGGACCTTCATATTGACGATGAAACACAAAAATTGCATCCGAAATTAATACAAAAGTCACAATGCCGACTTAAGTACAAGAGGACTGACACTCTAACTTTCTAAGATTTGAACCTGACCTGTGAGTCCAGTTTTAGATTCCGATGCTTCACTTCAGGTTTACTGTGTACTTTGGACCGTCTTATTGACGATGAAACAAAGAAATTGCATCCGAATTTAATGCAAAAGGCACAATGCCGACTTAAGTACAAGAGGACTGACACTCTAACATTGTATGATTTTAATCTCTCCTGTGAGTCCACTTTTAGATTCCGATGCTTCACTTCTGGTTAACTGTATACCTTGGACCATCTTATAGTCGACGAAACACAAAAATTTGCAACCGAAATTGATACAAAAGGCACAATGCCGACTAAAGTACAAGAGGACTGACACTCTAACTTTCTATGATTTGAACCTCTCCTGTGAGTCCAGTTTTATATTCCGATGCTTCACTTCAGGTTTACTGTATCCCTGGACCTTCTTATTGTCGATGAAACACAGAAATTGCATCCGAATTTAATACAAAAGGCACAATGCCGACTTATGTACAAGAGGACTGACACTCTAATTTTCAATGATTTGAACCTCTCCTGTGAGTCCAGTTTTAGATTCCGATGCTTCACTTCAGGTTTACTGTATCCCTTGGACCTTCTTATTAACGATGAAACACAGATATTGCATCCGAATTTAATACAAACGGGACAATGCCGACTTAAGTACAAAAGGACTGACACTCTAACTTTCTATGATTTGAACCTCTCTTGTGAGCCCAGTCTTAGATTCCTATGCTTCACGTCAGGTTTACTGTATCCCTTGGACTTTCTTATTAATGATGAAACACAGAAATTGCTTCCGAATTTAATACAAAAGGCACAATGCCGACTTAAGTACAAGAGGACTGACACTCTAACATTGTATGATTTTAATCTCTCCTGTGAGTCCACTTTTAGATTCCGATGCTTCACTTCTGGTTTACTGTATCCCTTGGACCTTCATATTAACGATGAAACACAGAAATTGTATCCGAATTTAATACAAAAGGCACAATGCCGACTTAAGTACAAGAGAACTGACACTCTAACTTTCAATGATTTGAACCTCTCCTGTGAGTCCAGTTTTAGATTCGAATGCTTCACTTCAGGTTTACTGTACCCCTTGGACCTTCTCATTGACGATGAAACACAAAAGTTGTATCCGAATTGAATACAAAATTCACAATCCCGACTTAAGTACAAGAGGACTGACACTCTCACTTTCTATGATTTGCACCTCTCTTGTGAGTCCAGTTGTAGATCCGATGTTTCACGTCAGGTTTACAGTATCCCTTGGACCTTCTTATTAACGATGAAACACAGAAATTGCATCCGAATTTAATACAAAAGTCACAATGCAGACTTAAGTACAAGAGGACTGACACTCTTACTTTCTATGATTTGAACCTCTCCTGTGAGTCCACTTTTAGATTCCGATGCTTCACTTCAGGTTTACTGTATCCGTTGGACCTTCTTTTTAACGGTGAAACACAGAAATTACATCCGAATTTAATACAAAAGGCACAATGCCGACTCAAGTACAAGAGGACTGACACTCTAACTTTCCATGATTTGAACCTCTCCTGTGAGTCCAGTTTTATATTCCGATGCTTCACTTCAGGTTTACTGTATACCTTGGACCTTCTTATTGACGATGAAACACAGAAATTGCATCCGAATTTAATACAAAAGCCACAATGCCGACTTAAGTACAAGGGGACTGACACTCTAATTTTCAATGATTTGAACCTCTCCTGTGAGTCCAGTTTTAGATTCCGATGCTTCACTTCAGGTTTACTGTATCCCTTGAACCTTCTTATTGACGATGAAACACAGAAATTGCATCCAAAGTTAATACAAAAGGCCAAATGCCGACTTAAGTACAAGAGGACTGACACTCTATCTTTCTATGATTTGAACCTCTCCTGTGAGCCTAGTTTGAGATTCCGATGCTTCACTTCAGGTTTACTGTTTCCCTTGGACGTTCTTGTTGACGTTGAAACACAGATTTTGCATCCGAATTTAATACAAAAGGCACATGCCGACTTAAGTTCAAAAGGACTGACACTCTAACTTTCTATGTTTTGAACGTCTCCTGTGAGTCCAGTTTTAGATTCCGATGCTTCACTTCAGGTTTACTGTATCCCTTGGACCTTCTTATTAACGATGAAACACAGATATTGCATCCGAAATTAATACAAACGGGACAATGCCGACTTAAGTACAAAAGGACTGACACTCTTACTTTCTATGATTTGAACCTCTCTTGTGAGCCCAGTCTTAGGTTCCGATGCTTCACGTCAGGTTTACTGTATCCCTTGGACCTTCTTATTAACGATGAAACACAGAAATTGTATCCGAATTTAATACAAAAGGCACAATGCCGACTTAAGTACAAGAGGACTGACACTCTAACATTGTATGATTTTAATCTCTCCTGTGAGTCCACTTTTAGATTCCGATGCTTCACTTCTGGTTTACTGTATACCTTGGACCATCTTATAGTCGACGAAGCACAAAAATTTGCAACCGAAATTAATACAAAAGGCACAATGCCGACTAAAGTACAAGAGGACTGACACTCTAACTTTCTATGATTTGAACCTCTCCTGTGAGTCCAGTTTTAGATTCCGGTGCTTCACTTCAGGTTTACTGTATCCCTTGGACCTTCATATTGACGATGAAACACAAAAATTGCATCCGAAATTAATACAAAAGTCACAATGCCGACTTAAGTACAAGAGGACTGACACTCTAACTTTCTAAGATTTGAACCTGACCTGTGAGTCCAGTTTTAGATTCCGATGCTTCACTTCAGGTTTACTGTGTACTTTGGACCGTCTTATTGACGATGAAACACAGAAATTGCATCCGAATTTAATACAAAAGGCACAATGCCGACATAAGTACAAGAGGACTGACACTCTCACATTCTATGATTTGAACCTCTCCTGTGAGTCCAGTTATAGATTCTGATGCTTCACTTCAGGTTTACTGTATCCCTTGGACCTTCTAATTGACGATGAAACACAGAATTTGCATCCGAGTTTAATACAAAATTCACAATGCCGACTTAAGTACAAGAGGACTGACACTCTAAATTTCTATGACTTCAAACCCTTCTGTGAGTCCAGTTTTAGATTCCGATGCTTCACTTCAGGTTTACTGTATACCTTGGACCATCTTGTTGACGATGAAGCTCAAAAATTGCATCCGAATATAATACAAAAGTCACAATGCAGACTTAAGTACAAGAGGACTGACACTCTAACATTCTATGATTTGAACCACTCCTGTGAGTCCAGTTTTAGATTCCGATGCTTCACTTCAGGTTTACTGTATCCCTTGGACCTTCATATTAACGATGAAACACAGAAATTGTATCCGAATTTAATACAAAAAGCACAATGCGACTTAAGTACAAGGGAACTGACACTCTAACTTTCTATGATTTGAACCTCTCCTGTGAGTCCAGTTTTAGATTCCAATGCTTCACTTCAGGTTTACTGTACCCCTTGGACCTTCTCATTGACGATGAAACACAGAAGTTGCATCCGAATTGAATACAAAATTCACAATGCCGACTTACGTACAAGAGGACTGACACTCTCACTTTCTATGATTTGCACCTCTCTTGTGAGTCCAGTTTTAGATCCGATGTTTCACGTTAGGTTTACAGTATCCCTTGGACCTTCTTATTAACGATGAAACACAGAAATCGCATCCGAATTTAATACAAAAGTCACAATGTCGACTTAAGTACAAGAGGACTGACACTTTAACTTTCTATGATTTGAACCTCTCCTGTGAGTCCACTTTTAGATTCCGATGCTTCACTTCAGGTTTACTGTATCCGTTGGACCTTCTTATTAACGACGAAACACAGAAATTGCATCAGAATTTAATACAAAAGGCACAATGCCGACTTAAGTACAAGAGGACTGACACTCTAACTTTCCATGATTTGAACCTCTCCTGTGAGTCCAGTTTTATATTCCGATGCTTCACTTCAGGTTTACTGTATCCCTTGTACCTTCTTATTGACGATGAAACACAGAAATTGCATCCGAATTTAATACAAAAGGCACAATGCTGACTTACGTACAAGAGGACTGACACTCTAATTTTCAATGATTTGAACCTCTCCTGTGAGTCCAGTTTTAGATTCCGATGCTTCACTTCAGGTTTACTGTATCCCCTGGACCTTCTTATTAACGATGAAACACAGATATTGCATCCGAATTTAATACAAACGGGACAATGCCGACTTAGGTACAAAAGGACTGACACTCTAACTTTCTATGATTTGAACCTCTGCTGTAGGTCCACTTTTAGATTCCGATGCTTCACTTCAGGTTTACTGTATCCGTTGGACCTTCTTATTAACGATGAAACACAGAAATTGCATCCGAATTTAATACAAAAGGCACAATGCCGACTTAAGTACAACAGGACTGACACTCTAACTTTCCATGATTTGAACCTCTCCTGTGAGTCCAGTTTTATATTCCGATGCTTCACTTCAGGTTTACTGTATCCCTTGGACCTTCTTATTGACGATGAAACACAGAAATTGCATCCGAATTTAATACAAAAGGCACAATGCCGACTTAAGTACAAGAGGACTGACACTCTTATTTTCAATGATTTGAACCTCTCCTGTGAGTCCAGTTTTAGATTCCGATGCTTCACTTCAGGTTTACTGTATCCCTTAGACCTTCTTATTGACGATGAAACACAGAAATTGCATCCAAAGTTAATACAAAAGGCCAAATGCCGACTTAAGTACAAGAGGACTGACACTCTATTTTTCTATGATTTGAACCTCTCCTGTGAGTCCAGTTTTAGATTCCGATGCTTCACTTCAGGTTTACTGTTTCCCTTGGACGTTCTTGTTGACGTTGAAACACAGATTTTGCATCCGAATTTAATACAAAAGGCACATGCCGACTTAAGTACAAAAGGACTGACACTCTAACTTTCTATGTTTTGAACGTCTCCTGTGAGTCCAGTTTTAGATTCCGATGCTTCACTTCAGGTTTACTGTATCCCTTGGACCTTCTTATTAACGATGAAACACAGATATTGCATCCGAAATTAATACAAACGGGACAATGCCGACTTAAGTACAAAAGGACTGACACTCTAACTTTCTATGATTTGAACCTCTCTTGTGAGCCCAGTCTTAGGTTCCGATGCTTCACGTCAGGTTTACTGTATCCCTTGGACCTTCTTATTAACGATGAAACACAGAAATTGTATCCGAATTTAATACAAAAGGCACAATGCCGACTTATGTACAAGAGGACTGACACTCTAATTTTCAATGATTTGAACCTCTCCTGTGAGTCCAGTTTTAGATTCCGATGCTTCACTTCAGGTTTACTGTATCCCTTGGACCTTCTTATTAACGATGAAACACAGATATTGCATCCGAATTTAATACAAACGGGACAATGCCGACTTAAGTACAAAAGGACTGACACTCTAACTTTCTATGATTTGAACCTCTCTTGTGAGCCCAGTCTTAGATTCCGATGCTTCACGTCAGGTTTACTGTATCCCTTGGACTTTCTTATTAATGATGAAACACAGAAATTGCTTCCGAATTTAATACAAAAGGCACAATGCCGACTTAAGTACAAGAGGACTGACACTCTAACATTGTATGATTTTAATCTCTCCTGTGAGTCCACTTTTAGATTCCGATGCTTCACTTCTGGTTTACTGTATCCCTTGGACCTTCATATTAACGATGAAACACAGAAATTGTATCCGAATTTAATACAAAGGCACAATGCCGACTTAAGTACAAGAGAACTGACACTCTAACTTTCAATGATTTGAACCTCTCCTGTGAGTCCAGTTTTAGATTCGAATGCTTCACTTCAGGTTTACTGTACCCCTTGGACCTTCTCATTGACGATGAAACACAATAGTTGTATCCGAATTGAATACAAAATTCACAATCCCGACTTAAGTACAAGAGGACTGACACTCTCACTTTCTATGATTTGCACCTCTCTTGTGAGTCCAGTTGTAGATCCGATGTTTCACGTCAGGTTTACAGTATCCCTTGGACCTTCTTATTAACGATGAAACACAGAAATTGCATCCGAATTTAATACAAAAGTCACAATGCAGACTTAAGTACAAGAGGACTGACACTCTTACCTTCTATGATTTGAACCTCTCCTGTGAGTCCACTTTTAGATTCCGATGCTTCACTTCAGGTTTACTGTATCCGTTGGACCTTCTTTTTAACGGTGAAACACAGAAATTACATCCGAATTTAATACAAAAGGCACAATGCCGACTCAAGTACAAGAGGACTGACACTCTAACTTTCCATGATTTGAACCTCTCCTGTGAGTCCAGTTTTATATTCCGATGCTTCACTTCAGGTTTACTGTATCCCTTGGACCTTCTTATTGACGATGAAACACAGAAATTGCATCCAAAGTTAATACAAAAGGCCAAATGCCGACTTAAGTACAAGAGGACTGACACTCTATCTTTCTATGATTTGAACCTCTCCTGTGAGTCCAGTTTTAGATTCCGATGCTTCACTTCAGGTTTACTGTTTCCCTTGGACGTTCTTGTTGACGTTGAAACACAGATTTTGCATCCGAATTTAATACAAAAGGCACATGCCGACTTAAGTTCAAAAGGACTGACACTCTAACTTTCTATGTTTTGAACGTCTCCTGTGAGTCCAGTTTTAGATTCCGATGCTTCACTTCAGGTTTACTGTATCCCTTGGACCTTCTTATTAACGATGAAACACAGATATTGCATCCGAAATTAATACAAACGGGACAATGCCGACTTAAGTACAAAAGGACTGACACTCTTACTTTCTATGATTTGAACCTCTCTTGTGAGCCCAGTCTTAGGTTCCGATGCTTCACGTCAGGTTTACTGTATCCCTTGGACCTTCTTATTAACGATGAAACAAAGAAATTGTATCCGAATTTAATACTAAAGGCACAATGCCGACTTAAGTACAAGAGGACTGACACTCTAACATTGTATGATTTTAATCTCTCCTGTGAGTCCACTTTTAGATTCCGATGCTTCACTTCTGGTTTACTGTATACCTTGGACCATCTTATAGTCGACGAAGCACAAAAATTTGCAACCGAAATTAATACAAAAGGCACAATGCCGACTAAAGTACAAGAGGACTGACACTCTAACTTTCTATGATTTGAACCTCTCCTGTGAGTCCAGTTTTAGATTCCGGTGCTTCACTTCAGGTTTACTGTATCCCTTGGACCTTCATATTGACGATGAAACACAAAAATTGCATCCGAAATTAATACAAAAGTCACAATGCCGACTTAAGTACAAGAGGACTGACACTCTAACTTTCTAAGATTTGAACCTGACCTGTGAGTCCAGTTTTAGATTCCGATGCTTCACTTCAGGTTTACTGTGTACTTTGGACCGTCTTATTGACGATGAAACACAGAAATTGCATCCGAATTTAATACAAAAGGCACAATGCCGACATAAGTACAAGAGGACTGACACTCTCACATTCTATGATTTGAACCTCTCCTGTGAGTCCAGTTATAGATTCTGATGCTTCACTTCAGGTTTACTGTATCCCTTGGACCTTCTAATTGACGATGAAACACAGAATTTGCATCCGAGTTTAATACAAAATTCACAATGCCGACTTAAGTACAAGAGGACTGACACTCTAAATTTCTATGACTTCAAACCCTTCTGTGAGTCCAGTTTTAGATTCCGATGCTTCACTTCAGGTTTACTGTATACCTTGGACCATCTTGTTGACGATGAAGCTCAAAAATTGCATCCGAATATAATACAAAAGTCACAATGCAGACTTAAGTACAAGAGGACTGACACTCTAACATTCTATGATTTGAACCTCTCCTGTGAGTCCAGTTTTAGATTCCGATGCTTCACTTCAGGTTTACTATATCCCTTGGACCTTCATATTAACGATGAAACACAGAAATTGTATCCGAATTTAATACAAAAGGCACAATGCCGACTTATGTACAAGAGGACTGACACTCTAATTTTCAATGATTTGAACCTCTCCTGTGAGTCCAGTTTTAGATTCCGATGCTTCACTTCAGGTTTACTGTATCCCTTGGACCTTCTTATTAACGATGAAACACAGATATTGCATCCGAATTTAATACAAACGGGACAATGCCGACTTAAGTACAAAAGGACTGACACTCTAACTTTCTATGATTTGAACCTCTCTTGTGAGCCCAGTCTTAGATTCCGATGCTTCACGTCAGGTTTACTGTATCCCTTGGACTTTCTTATTAATGATGAAACACAGAAATTGCTTCCGAATTTAATACAAAAGGCACAATGCCGACTTAAGTACAAGAGGACTGACACTCTAACATTGTATGATTTTAATCTCTCCTGTGAGTCCACTTTTAGATTCCGATGCTTCACTTCTGGTTTACTGTATCCCTTGGACCTTCATATTAACGATGAAACACAGAAATTGTATCCGAATTTAATACAAAGGCACAATGCCGACTTAAGTACAAGAGAACTGACACTCTAACTTTCAATGATTTGAACCTCTCCTGTGAGTCCAGTTTTAGATTCGAATGCTTCACTTCAGGTTTACTGTACCCCTTGGACCTTCTCATTGACGATGAAACACAAAAGTTGTATCCGAATTGAATACAAAATTCACAATCCCGACTTAAGTACAAGAGGACTGACACTCTCACTTTCTATGATTTGCACCTCTCTTGTGAGTCCAGTTGTAGATCCGATGTTTCACGTCAGGTTTACAGTATCCCTTGGACCTTCTTATTAACGATGAAACACAGAAATTGCATCCGAATTTAATACAAAAGTCACAATGCAGACTTAAGTACAAGAGGACTGACACTCTTACTTTCTATGATTTGAACCTCTCCTGTGAGTCCACTTTTAGATTCCGATGCTTCACTTCAGGTTTACTGTATCCGTTGGACCTTCTTTTTAACGGTGAAACACAGAAATTACATCCGAATTTAATACAAAAGGCACAATGCCGACTCAAGTACAAGAGGACTGACACTCTAACTTTCCATGATTTGAACCTCTCCTGTGAGTCCAGTTTTATATTCCGATGCTTCACTTCAGGTTTACTGTATACCTTGGACCTTCTTATTGACGATGAAACACAGAAATTGCATCCGAATTTAATACAAAAGCCACAATGCCGACTTAAGTACAAGGGGACTGACACTCTAATTTTCAATGATTTGAACCTCTCCTGTGAGTCCAGTTTTAGATTCCGATGCTTCACTTCAGGTTTACTGTATCCCTTGGACCTTCTTATTGACGATGAAACACAGAAATTGCATCCAAAGTTAATACAAAAGGCCAAATGCCGACTTAAGTACAAGAGGACTGACACTCTATCTTTCTATGATTTGAACCTCTCCTGTGAGTCCAGTTTTAGATTCCGATGCTTCACTTCAGGTTTACTGTTTCCCTTGGACGTTCTTGTTGACGTTGAAACACAGATTTTGCATCCGAATTTAATACAAAAGGCACATGCCGACTTAAGTTCAAAAGGACTGACACTCTAACTTTCTATGTTTTGAACGTCTCCTGTGAGTCCAGTTTTAGATTCCGATGCTTCACTTCAGGTTTACTGTATCCCTTGGACCTTCTTATTAACGATGAAACACAGATATTGCATCCGAAATTAATACAAACGGGACAATGCCGACTTAAGTACAAAAGGACTGACACTCTTACTTTCTATGATTTGAACCTCTCTTGTGAGCCCAGTCTTAGGTTCCGATGCTTCACGTCAGGTTTACTGTATCCCTTGGACCTTCTTATTAACGATGAAACACAGAAATTGTATCCGAATTTAATACAAAAGGCACAATGCCGACTTAAGTACAAGAGGACTGACACTCTAACATTGTATGATTTTAATCTCTCCTGTGAGTCCACTTTTAGATTCCGATGCTTCACTTCTGGTTTACTGTATACCTTGGACCATCTTATAGTCGACGAAGCACAAAAATTTGCAACCGAAATTAATACAAAAGGCACAATGCCGACTAAAGTACAAGAGGACTGACACTCTAACTTTCTATGATTTGAACCTCTCCTGTGAGTCCAGTTTTAGATTCCGGTGCTTCACTTCAGGTTTACTGTATCCCTTGGACTTTCATATTGACGATGAAACACAAAAATTGCATCTGAAATTAATACAAAAGTCACAATGCCGACTTAAGTACAAGAGGACTGACACTCTAACTTTCTAAGATTTGAACCTGACCTGTGAGTCCAGTTTTAGATTCCGATGCTTCACTTCAGGTTTACGTGTACTTTGGACCGTCTTATTGACGATGAAACACAGAAATTGCATCCGAATTTAATACAAAAGGCACAATGCCGACATAAGTACAAGAGGACTGACACTCTCACATTCTATGATTTGAACCTCTCCTGTGAGTCCAGTTATAGATTCTGATGCTTCACTTCAGGTTTACTGTATCCCTTGGACCTTCTAATTGACGATGAAACACAGAATTTGCATCCGAGTTTAATACAAAATTCACAATGCCGACTTAAGTACAAGAGGACTGACACTCTAAATTTCTATGTTTTCAAACCCTTCTGTGAGTCCAGTTTTAGATTCCGATGCTTCACTTCAGGTTTACTGTATACCTTGGACCATCTTGTTGACGATGAAGCTCAAAAATTGCATCCGAATATAATACAAAAGTCACAATGCAGACTTAAGTACAAGAGGACTGACACTCTAACATTCTATGATTTGAACCTCTCCTGTGAGTCCAGTTTTAGATTCCGATGCTTCACTTCAGGTTTACTATATCCCTTGGACCTTCATATTAACGATGAAACACAGAAATTGTATCCGAATTTAATACAAAATGCACAATGCGACTTAAGTACAAGGTAACTGACACTCTAACTTTCTATGATTTGAACCTCTCCTGTGAGTCCAGTTTTAGATTCCAATGCTTCACTTCAGGTTTACTGTACCCCTTGGACCTTCTCATTGACGATGAAACACAGAAGTTGCATCCGAATTGAATACAAAATTCACAATGCCGACTTAAGTACAAGAGGACTGACACTCTCACTTTCTATGATTTGCACCTCTCTTGTGAGTCCAGTTTTAGATCCGATGTTTCACGTTAGGTTTACAGTATCCCTTGGACCTTCTTATTAACGATGAAACACAGAAATCGCATCCGAATTTAATACAAAAGTCACAATGCCGACTTAAGTACAAGAGGACTGACACTCTAACTTTCCATGATTTGAACCTCTCCTGTGAGTCCTGTTTTATATTCCGATGCTTCACTTCAGGTTTACTGTATCCCTTGTACCTTCTTATTGACGATGAAACACAGAAATTGCATCCGAATTTAATACAAAAGGCACAATGCTGACTTACGTACAAGAGGACTGACACTCTAATTTTCAATGATTTGAACCTCTCCTGTGAGTCCAGTTTTAGATTCCGATGCTTCACTTCAGGTTTACTGTATCCCCTGGACCTTCTTATTAACGATGAAACACAGATATTGCATCCGAATTTAATACAAACGGGACAATGCCGACTTAGGTACAAAAGGACTGACACTCTAACTTTCTATGATTTGAACCTCTCCTGTGGGTCCACTTTTAGATTCCGATGCTTCACTTCAGGTTTACTGTATCCGTTGGACCTTCTTATTAACGATGAAACACAGAAATTGCATCCGAATTTAATACAAAAGGCACAATGCCGACTTAAGTACAACAGGACTGACACTCTAACTTTCCATGATTTGAACCTCTCCTGTGAGTCCAGTTTTATATTCCGATGCTTCACTTCAGGTTTACTGTATCCCTTGGACCTTCTTATTGACGATGAAACACAGAAATTGCATCCGAATTTAATACAAAAGGCACAATGCCGACTTAAGTACAAGAGAACTGACACTCTAACTTTCAATGATTTGAACCTCTCCTGTGAGTCCAGTTTTAGATTCGAATGCTTCACTTCAGGTTTACTGTACCCCTTGGACCTTCTCATTGACGATGAAACACAAAAGTTGTATCCGAATTGAATACAAAATTCACAATCCCGACTTAAGTACAAGAGGACTGACACTCTCACTTTCTATGATTTGCACCTCTCTTGTGAGTCCAGTTGTAGATCCGATGTTTCACGTCAGGTTTACAGTATCCCTTGGACCTTCTTATTAACGATGAAACACAGAAATTGCATCCGAATTTAATACAAAAGTCACAATGCAGACTTAAGTACAAGAGGACTGACACTCTTACTTTCTATGATTTGAACCTCTCCTGTGAGTCCACTTTTAGATTCCGATGCTTCACTTCAGGTTTACTGTATCCGTTGGACCTTCTTTTTAACGGTGAAACACAGAAATTACATCCGAATTTAATACAAAAGGCACAATGCCGACTCAAGTACAAGAGGACTGACACTCTAACTTTCCATGATTTGAACCTCTCCTGTGAGTCCAGTTTTATATTCCGATGCTTCACTTCAGGTTTACTGTATACCTTGGACCTTCTTATTGACGATGAAACACAGAAATTGCATCCGAATTTAATACAAAAGCCACAATGCCGACTTAAGTACAAGGGGACTGACACTCTAATTTTCAATGATTTGAACCTCTCCTGTGAGTCCAGTTTTAGATTCCGATGCTTCACTTCAGGTTTACTGTATCCCTTGGACCTTCTTATTGACGATGAAACACAGAAATTGCATCCAAAGTTAATACAAAAGGCCAAATGCCGACTTAAGTACAAGAGGACTGACACTCTATCTTTCTATGATTTGAACCTCTCCTGTGAGCCTAGTTTGAGATTCCGATGCTTCACTTCAGGTTTACTGTTTCCCTTGGACGTTCTTGTTGACGTTGAAACACAGATTTTGCATCCGAATTTAATACAAAAGGCACATGCCGACTTAAGTTCAAAAGGACTGACACTCTAACTTTCTATGTTTTGAACGTCTCCTGTGAGTCCAGTTTTAGATTCCGATGCTTCACTTCAGGTTTACTGTATCCCTTGGACCTTCTTATTAACGATGAAACACAGATATTGCATCCGAAATTAATACAAACGGGACAATGCCGACTTAAGTACAAAAGGACTGACACTCTTACTTTCTATGATTTGAACCTCTCTTGTGAGCCCAGTCTTAGGTTCCGATGCTTCACGTCAGGTTTACTGTATCCCTTGGACCTTCTTATTAACGATGAAACACAGAAATTGTATCCGAATTTAATACAAAAGGCACAATGCCGACTTAAGTACAAGAGGACTGACACTCTAACATTGTATGATTTTAATCTCTCCTGTGAGTCCACTTTTAGATTCCGATGCTTCACTTCTGGTTTACTGTATACCTTGGACCATCTTATAGTCGACGAAGCACAAAAATTTGCAACCGAAATTAATACAAAAGGCACAATGCCGACTAAAGTACAAGAGGACTGACACTCTAACTTTCTATGATTTGAACCTCTCCTGTGAGTCCAGTTTTAGATTCCGGTGCTTCACTTCAGGTTTACTGTATCCCTTGGACCTTCATATTGACGATGAAACACAAAAATTGCATCCGAAATTAATACAAAAGTCACAATGCCGACTTAAGTACAAGAGGACTGACACTCTAACTTTCTAAGATTTGAACCTGACCTGTGAGTCCAGTTTTAGATTCCGATGCTTCACTTCAGGTTTACTGTGTACTTTGGACCGTCTTATTGACGATGAAACACAGAAATTGCATCCGAATTTAATACAAAAGGCACAATACCGACATAAGTACAAGAGGACTGACACTCTCACATTCTATGATTTGAACCTCTCCTGTGAGTCCAGTTATAGATTCTGATGCTTCACTTCAGGTTTACTGTATCCCTTGGACCTTCTAATTGACGATGAAACACAGAATTTGCATCCGAGTTTAATACAAAATTCACAATGCCGACTTAAGTACAAGAGGACTGACACTCTAAATTTCTATGACTTCAAACCCTTCTGTGAGTCCAGTTTTAGATTCCGATGCTTCACTTCAGGTTTACTGTATACCTTGGACCATCTTGTTGACGATGAAGCTCAAAAATTGCATCCGAATATAATACAAAAGTCACAATGCAGACTTAAGTACAAGAGGACTGACACTCTAACATTCTATGATTTGAACCACTCCTGTGAGTCCAGTTTTAGATTCCGATGCTTCACTTCAGGTTTACTGTATCCCTTGGACCTTCATATTAACGATGAAACACAGAAATTGTATCCGAATTTAATACAAAAAGCACAATGCGACTTAAGTACAAGGGAACTGACACTCTAACTTTCTATGATTTGAACCTCTCCTGTGAGTCCAGTTTTAGATTCCAATGCTTCACTTCAGGTTTACTGTACCCCTTGGACCTTCTCATTGACGATGAAACACAGAAGTTGCATCCGAATTGAATACAAAATTCACAATGCCGACTTAAGTACAAGAGGACTGACACTCTCACTTTCTATGATTTGCACCTCTCTTGTGAGTCCAGTTTTAGATCCGATGTTTCACGTTAGGTTTACAGTATCCCTTGGACCTTCTTATTAACGATGAAACACAGAAATCGCATCCGAATTTAATACAAAAGTCACAATGCCGACTTAAGTACAAGAGGACTGACACTTTAACTTTCTATGATTTGAACCTCTCCTGTGAGTCCACTTTTAGATTCCGATGCTTCACTTCAGGTTTACTGTATCCGTTGGACCTTCTTATTAACGATGAAACACAGAAATTGCATCAGAATTTAATACAAAAGGCACAATGCCGACTTAAGTACAAGAGGACTGACACTCTAACTTTCCATGATTTGAACCTCTCCTGTGAGTCCAGTTTTATATTCCGATGCTTCACTTCAGGTTTACTGTATCCCTTGTACCTTCTTATTGACGATGAAACACAGAAATTGCATCCGAATTTAATACAAAAGGCACAATGCTGACTTACGTACAAGAGGACTGACACTCTAATTTTCAATGATTTGAACCTCTCCTGTGAGTCCAGTTTTAGATTCCGATGCTTCACTTCAGGTTTACTGTATCCCCTGGACCTTCTTATTAACGATGAAACACAGATATTGCATCCGAATTTAATACAAACGGGACAATGCCGACTTAGGTACAAAAGGACTGACACTCTAACTTTCTATGATTTGAACCTCTGCTGTAGGTCCACTTTTAGATTCCGATGCTTCACTTCAGGTTTACTGTATCCGTTGGACCTTCTTATTAACGATGAAACACAGAAATTGCATCCGAATTTAATACAAAAGGCACAATGCCGACTTAAGTACAACAGGACTGACACTCTAACTTTCCATGATTTGAACCTCTCCTGTGAGTCCAGTTTTATATTCCGATGCTTCACTTCAGGTTTACTGTATCCCTTGGACCTTCTTATTGACGATGAAACACAGAAATTGCATCCGAATTTAATACAAAAGGCACAATGCCGACTTAAGTACAAGAGGACTGACACTCTTATTTTCAATGATTTGAACCTCTCCTGTGAGTCCAGTTTTAGATTCCGATGCTTCACTTCAGGTTTACTGTATCCCTTAGACCTTCTTATTGACGATGAAACACAGAAATTGCATCCAAAGTTAATACAAAAGGCCAAATGCCGACTTAAGTACAAGAGGACTGACACTCTATTTTTCTATGATTTGAACCTCTCCTGTGAGTCCAGTTTTCGATTCCGATGCTTCACTTCAGGTTTACTGTTTCCCTTGGACGTTCTTGTTGACGTTGAAACACAGATTTTGCATCCGAATTTAATACAAAAGGCACATGCCGACTTAAGTACAAAAGGACTGACACTCTAACTTTCTATGTTTTGAACGTCTCCTGTGAGTCCAGTTTTAGATTCCGATGCTTCACTTCAGGTTTACTGTATCCCTTGGACCTTCTTATTAACGATGAAACACAGATATTGCATCCGAAATTAATACAAACGGGACAATGCCGACTTAAGTACAAAAGGACTGACACTCTAACTTTCTATGATTTGAACCTCTCTTGTGAGCCCAGTCTTAGGTTCCGATGCTTCACGTCAGGTTTACTGTATCCCTTGGACCTTCTTATTAACGATGAAACACAGAAATTGTATCCGAATTTAATACAAAAGGCACAATGCCGACTTATGTACAAGAGGACTGACACTCTAATTTTCAATGATTTGAACCTCTCCTGTGAGTCCAGTTTTAGATTCCGATGCTTCACTTCAGGTTTACTGTATCCCTTGGACCTTCTTATTAACGATGAAACACAGATATTGCATCCGAATTTAATACAAACGGGACAATGCCGACTTAAGTACAAAAGGACTGACACTCTAACTTTCTATGATTTGAACCTCTCTTGTGAGCCCAGTCTTAGATTCCGATGCTTCACGTCAGGTTTACTGTATCCCTTGGACTTTCTTATTAATGATGAAACACAGAAATTGCTTCCGAATTTAATACAAAAGGCACAATGCCGACTTAAGTACAAGAGGACTGACACTCTAACATTGTATGATTTTAATCTCTCCTGTGAGTCCACTTTTAGATTCCGATGCTTCACTTCTGGTTTACTGTATCCCTTGGACCTTCATATTAACGATGAAACACAGAAATTGTATCCGAATTTAATACAAAGGCACAATGCCGACTTAAGTACAAGAGAACTGACGCTCTAACTTTCAATGATTTGAACCTCTCCTGTGAGTCCAGTTTTAGATTCGAATGCTTCACTTCAGGTTTACTGTACCCCTTGGACCTTCTCATTGACGATGAAACACAAAAGTTGTATCCGAATTGAATACAAAATTCACAATCCCGACTTAAGTACAAGAGGACTGACACTCTCACTTTCTATGATTTGCACCTCTCTTGTGAGTCCAGTTGTAGATCCGATGTTTCACGTCAGGTTTACAGTATCCCTTGGACCTTCTTATTAACGATGAAACACAGAAATTGCATCCGAATTTAATACAAAAGTCACAATGCAGACTTAAGTACAAGAGGACTGACACTCTTACTTTCTATGATTTGAACCTCTCCTGTGAGTCCACTTTTAGATTCCGATGCTTCACTTCAGGTTTACTGTATCCGTTGGACCTTCTTTTTAACGGTGAAACACAGAAATTACATCCGAATTTAATACAAAAGGCACAATGCCGACTCAAGTACAAGAGGACTGACACTCTAACTTTCCATGATTTGAACCTCTCCTGTGAGTCCAGTTTTATATTCCGATGCTTCACTTCAGGTTTACTGTATACCTTGGACCTTCTTATTGACGATGAAATACAGAAATTGCATCCGAATTTAATACAAAAGCCACAATGCCGACTTAAGTACAAGGGGACTGACACTCTAATTTTCAATGATTTGAACCTCTCCTGTGAGTCCAGTTTTAGATTCCGATGTTTCACTTCAGGTTTACTGTATCCCTTGGACCTTCTTATTGACGATGAAACACAGAAATTGCATCCAAAGTTAATACAAAAGGCCAAATGCCGACTTAAGTACAAGAGGACTGACACTCTATCTTTCTATGATTTGAACCTCTCCTGTGAGTCCAGTTTTAGATTCCGATGCTTCACTTCAGGTTTACTGTTTCCCTTGGACGTTCTTGTTGACGTTGAAACACAGATTTTGCATCCGAATTTAATACAAAAGGCACATGCCGACTTAAGTTCAAAAGGACTGACACTCTAACTTTCTATGTTTTGAACGTCTCCTGTGAGTCCAGTTTTAGATTCCGATGCTTCACTTCAGGTTTACTGTATCCCTTGGACCTTCTTATTAACGATGAAACACAGATATTGCATCCGAAATTAATACAAACGGGACAATGCCGACTTAAGTACAAAAGGACTGACACTCTAACTTTCTATGATTTGAACCTCTCTTGTGAGCCCAGTCTTAGGTTCCGATGCTTCACGTCAGGTTTACTGTATCCCTTGGACCTTCTTATTAACGATGAAACACAGAAATTGTATCCGAATTTAATACAAAAGGCACAATGCCGACTTAAGTACAAGAGGACTGACACTCTAACATTGTATGATTTTAATCTCTCCTGTGAGTCCACTTTTAGATTCCGATGCTTCACTTCTGGTTTACTGTATACCTTGGACCATCTTATAGTCGACGAAGCACAAAAATTTGCAACCGAAATTAATACAAAAGGCACAATGCCGACTAAAGTACAAGAGGACTGACACTCTAACTTTCTATGATTTGAACCTCTCCTGTGAGTCCAGTTTTAGATTCCGGTGCTTCACTTCAGGTTTACTGTATCCCTTGGACCTTCATATTGACGATGAAACACAAAAATTGCATCCGAAATTAATACAAAAGTCACAATGCCGACTTAAGTACAAGAGGACTGACACTCTAACTTTCTAAGATTTGAACCTGACCTGTGAGTCCAGTTTTAGATTCCGATGCTTCACTTCAGGTTTACTGTGTACTTTGGACCGTCTTATTGACGATGAAACACAGAAATTGCATCCGAATTTAATACAAAAGGCACAATGCCGATATAAGTACAAGAGGACTGACACTCTCACATTCTATGATTTGAACCTCTCCTGTGAGTCCAGTTATAGATTCTGATGCTTCACTTCAGGTTTACTGTATCCCTTGGACCTTCTAATTGACGATGAAACACAGAATTTGCATCCGAGTTTAATACAAAATTCACAATGCCGACTTAAGTACAAGAGGACTGACACTCTAAATTTCTATGACTTCAAACCCTTCTGTGAGTCCAGTTTTAGATTCCGATGCTTCACTTCAGGTTTACTGTATACCTTGGACCATCTTGTTGACGATGAAGCTCAAAAATTGCATCCGAATATAATACAAAAGTCACAATGCAGACTTAAGTACAAGAGGACTGACACTCTAACATTCTATGATTTGAACCTCTCCTGTGAGTCCAGTTTTAGATTCCGATGCTTCACTTCAGGTTTACTATATCCCTTGGACCTTCATATTAACGATGAAACACAGAAATTGTATCCGAATTTAATACAAAATGCACAATGCGACTTAAGTACAAGGTAACTGACACTCTAACTTTCTATGATTTGAACCTCTCCTGTGAGTCCAGTTTTAGATTCCAATGCTTCACTTCAGGTTTACTGTACCCCTTGGACCTTCTCATTGACGATGAAACACAGAAGTTGCATCCGAATTGAATACAAAATTCACAATGCCGACTTAAGTACAAGAGGACTGACACTCTCACTTTCTATGATTTGCACCTCTCTTGTGAGTCCAGTTTTAGATCCGATGCTTCACTTCAGGTTTACTGTATCCCCTGGACCTTCTTATTAACGATGAAACACAGATATTGCATCCGAATTTAATACAACCGGACAATGCCGACTTAGGTACAAAAGGACTGACACTCTAACTTTCTATGATTTGAACCTCTCCTGTGAGTCCAGTTTTAGATTCTGATGCTTCACTTCAGGTTTACTGTAGCCCTTGGACCTTCATATTGACGATGAAACACAAAAATTGCATCCGAAATTAACACAAAAGTCACAATGCCGACTTAAGTACACGAGGACTGACACTCTAACTTTCTAAGATTTGAACCTGAACTGTGAGTCCAGTTTTAGATTCCGATGCTTCACTTCAGGTTTACTGTATACTTTGGACCGTCTTACTGACGATGAAAGACAGAAATTGAATCCGAATGTAATACAAAATTCACAATGCCGTATTAAGTACGAGAGGACTGACACTCTCACTATCTATGATTTGAACCTCTCTTGTGAATCCAGTTTTAGATTCCGATGTTTCACGTCAGGTTTACAGTATCCCTTGGACCTTCTTATTCACGATGAAACACAGAAATTGCATCCGAATTTAATACAAAAGTCACAATGCCGACTTAAGTACAAGAGGACTGACACTCTAACTTTCTATGATTTGAACCTCTCCTGTGAGTCCACTTTTAGATTCCGATGCTTCACCTCAGGTTTACTGTATCCCTTGGACCTTCTTATTAACGATGAAACACAGCAATTGCATCCGAATTTAATACAAAAAGCACAATGTCGACTTATGTACAAGGGGACTGAATGTCTAACATTCTATGATTTGAACATCTCCTGTGAGTCCAGTTTTAGATTCCGATGCCTCACTTCAGGTTTACTGCATCCCTTGGACCTTCTTCTTGACGATGAAACACAGAAATTGCATCCTAATTTAAAACAAAAGACACAATGCCGACATAGGTACAACAGGACTGACACCCTAACTTTCTATGATTTGAACCTCTCCTGTGAGTCCAGTTTTAGATTCCAATGCTTCACTTCAGGTTTACTGTATCCCTTGGACCTTCGCATTGACGATGAAACACAGAAATTGCATCCGAATTTAATACAAGATTCACAATGCCGACTTAAGTACAAGAGGGCTGACACTCTCACTTTCTATGATTTGAACCTCTCTTGTGAGCCTAGTTTGAGATTCCGATGTTTCACGTCAGCTTTACAGTATCCCTTGGACCTTCTTCTTAACGATGAAACACAGAAATTGCATCCGAAATTAATACAAAAGGCACAATGCCGACTTAAGTACAAGAGGACTTACACTCTAACTTTCTATGATTTGAACCTCTCCTGTGAGTCCAGTTATACATTCCGATGCTTCACTTCAGGTTTACTGTATCCCTTGGAACTTCTTATTGACGATAAAACACAGAAATTGCATCCGAATTTAATACAAATGGCACAATGCCGACTTAAGTACAAGAGGACTAACACTTTAATTTTCTATGATTTGAACCTCTCCTGTGAGTCCAGTTTTAGATTCCGATGCTTCACTTCAGGTTTACTGTATCCCTTGGACCTTCTTATTAACGATGAAACACAGAAATTGCTTCCGAATTTAATACAAAAGGCACAATGCCGACTTATGTACAAGAGGGCTGACACTCTAACTTTATATGATTTTAATCTCTCCTGTGAGTCCACTTTTAGATTCCGATGCTTCATTTCTGGTTTACTGTATACCTTGGACCATCTTCTGGTCGACGAAGCACAGAAATTTGCAACCGAAATTAATACAAAAGCCACAATGCCGACTAAAGTTCAAGAGGACTGACACTCTAACTTTCAATGATTTGAACCTCTCCTGTGAGTCCAGTTTTAGATTCCGATGCTTCACTTAAAATTTACAGTATCCCTTGGACCTTTTTATTGACGATGAAACACTGAATTTGCATCCGAGTTCAATACAAAAGGCACAATGCCGACTAAAGTTCAAGAGGACTGACACACTAAATTTCAATGATTTGAACCTCTCCTGTGAGTCCAGTTTTAGATTCCGATGCTTCACATCAGGTTTACTGTATCCCTTGGACCTTCTTATTGACGATGAAACACAATAATTGCATCCGAATTTAATACAAAAGGCACAATGCCGACTAAAGTACAAGAGGACTGACACTCTAACTCTCTATGATATGATCCTCTCCTGTGAGTCCAGTATTAGATTCCGATCTTCTCTTCAGGTTTACTGTATCCATTTGACCTTCTAATTGACGATGAAACACAGAAATTGCATCTGAATTTAATACAAAAGGCACAATGACGACTTAAGTACAAGAGGACTGACACTCTAAATCTCTATGACTTCAACCCCTTCTGTGAGTCCAGTTTTAGATTCCGATGCTTCACTTCAGGTTTACTGTATTCCTTGGACCATCTTATTGACGATGAAGCTCAAAAATTGCATCCGAATTTAATACAAAAGGCACAATGCCGACTTAAGTACGAGAGGACTGACACTCTAACTTTCTATGATTTGAACATCTCCTGTGAATCCAGTTTTAGATTCCGATGCTTCACTTCAGGTTTACTGTATCCCTTGGACCTTCTTATTAACGATGAAACACAGAAATTGTATCCGAATTTAATACAAAAGGCACAATGCCGACTTAAGTACAAGAGAACTGACACTCTAACTTTCTATGATTTGAACCTCTCCTGTGAGTCCAGTTTTAGATTCCAATGCTTCACTTCAGGTTTACTGTATCCCTTGGACATTCTCATTGAGGAAGAAACACAGAAATTGCATCCGAATTTAATATAAAATTCACAATGCCGACGTAAGTACAAGAGGACTGACACTCTCACTTTTCTATGATTTGAACCTCTCTTGTGAGGCCAGTTTTACATTCCGATGTTTCACGTCAGGTTTACAGTATCCCTTGGACCTTCTTATTAACGATGAAACACAGAAATTGCATCCGAAATTAATACAAAAGTCACAATGCCGACTTAAGTACAAGAGTGCTGACACTCTAACTTTCTATGATTTGAACCTCTCTTTTGAGTCCACTTTTAGATTCCGATACTTCACTTCAGGTTTACTGTATCCGTTGGACCTTCTTATTAGCGATGAAACACAGAAATTGCATCCGAATTTAATACAAAAGGCACAATGCCGACTTACGTACAAGAGGACTGACACTCTAACTTTCTATGATTTGAACCTCTCCTGTGAGTCCAGTTTTATATTCCGATGCTTCACTTCAGGTTTACTATATCCCTTGGACCTTCTTATTGACGATGAAACACAGAAATTGCTCCGAATTTAATACAAAAGGCACAATGCCGACTAAAGTACAAGAGGACTGACACTCTAACACTCTATGATTTGATCCTCTCCTGTGAGTCCAGTTATAGATTCCGATCTTCTCTTCAGGTTTACTGTATCCCTTTGACCTTCTTATTGACGATGAAACACAGAAAATGCATCTGAATTTTATACAAAAGGCACAATGCCGACTTAAATACAA
This sequence comes from Schistocerca serialis cubense, assembly GCF_023864345.2. NCBI lineage: Eukaryota > Metazoa > Arthropoda > Insecta > Orthoptera > Acrididae > Schistocerca > Schistocerca serialis. The sequence goes on from NW_026047549.1 coordinate 726,531, forward strand.
GAGGACTGACACTCTAAATTACTATGACTTCAACCACTTCTGTGAGTCCAGTTTTAGACTCCGATGCTTCACTTCAGGTTTACTGTATCCCTTGGACCCTCTTATTGACGATGAAACAGAGAAATTGCATCGAAATGTAATACAAAAGGCACAAGGCCGTCTTAAGTACAAGAGGATTGACACTCTTACTTTCTTTGATATGAACCTCTCCTGTGAGTCCAGTTTTAGATTCCCATGCTTCACTTCAGGTTTACTGAATACCTTGGACCATTTTATTGATGATGAAGTGCAGAAATTGCATCCGAATTTGATACAAAAGGCACAATGACGACTTAAGTACAAGGGGACTGAATGTCTAACTTTCTATGATTTGAACCTCTCCTGTGAGTCCCGTTTTAGATTCCGATGCCTCACTTCAGGTTTACTGTATCCCTTGGACCTTCTTCTTGACGATGAAACACAGAAATTGCATCCTAATTTAAAAAAAAGTCACTATGCCGACTTAGGTACAAGAGGACTGACACCCTAACTTTCTATGATTTGAACCTCTCCTGTGATTCCAGTTTTACATTCCGATGCTTCACTTCAGGTTTACTGTATCCCTTGGACCTTCTTATTAACGATGAAACACACAAATTGCATCCGAATTTAATACAAAAGTCTCAATGCCGACTTAAGTACAAGAGGACTGACACCCTAACTTTCTATGATTTGAACCTCTCCTGTGAGTCCAGTTTTAGATTCCGATGCTTCACTTCAGGTTTACTGTATACCTTGGACGGTCTTATTGGCGATGAAGCACAGAAATTGCATCCGAATTTAATACAAAATGCACAATGCCGACTTAAGTACAAGAGGACTGACACTCTAACTTTCTATGATTTGAACCTCTCCTGTGAGTCCAGTTTTAGATTCCGATGCTTCACTTCAGGTTTACTGTATCCGTTGGACCTTCTTATTAACGATGAAACACAGAAATTGCATCCGAATTTAATACAAAAGGCACAATGCCCACTTAAGTACAAGAGGACTGACACTCTAACTTTCTATGATTTGAACCACTCCTGTAAGTCCACTTTTAGATTCCGAAGCTTCACGTCAGGTTTACTGTATCCCTTGGACCATCTTATTAACGATGAAACACAGAAATTTCATCCGAATGTAATACAAAAGGCACAATGCCGACTTAAGTACAAGAGGACTGACACTCTAAAGTTCTATGATATGAACCTCTCCTGTAAGTCCACTTTTAGATTACGATGCTTCACTTCAGGTTAACTGTATCCGTTGGACCTTCTTATTAACGATGAAACACAGAAATTGCATCCGAATTTAATAGAAAAGGCCCAATGCCGACTTAAGTACAAGACGACTGACACTCTAACTGTCTATGATTTGAACCTCTCCTGTGAGTCCAGTATTATATTCCGATGCTTCACTTCAGGTTTACTGTGTCTCTTGGACCTTCTTATTGACGATGAAACACAGAAATTGCATCCGAATTTAATACAAACGTCACAATGCCGACTTAAGTAGAAGAGGACTGACACTCTAACTTTCTATGATTTGAACCTCTCCTGTGAGTCATGTATTATATTCCGATGCTTCTCATCAGGTTTACTGTATACTTTGGACCGTCTTATTGACGATGAAACACAGAAATTGCATCCGAATTTAATACAAAAGTCACAATGCCGACTTAAGTACAAGAGGACTGACACTCTAACTTTCTATGATTTGAACCTCTCCTGTGAGTCCAGTTTTAGATTCTGATGCTTCACTTCAGGTTTACTGTAGCCCTTGGACCTTCATATTGACGATGAAACACAAAAATTGCATCCGAAATTAATACAAAAGTCACAATGCCGACTTAAGTACACGAGGACAGACACTCTAACTTTCTAAGATTTGAACCTGACCTGTGAGTCCGGTTTTAGATTCCGATGCTTCACTTCAGATTTACTGTATACTTTGGACCGTCTTATTGACGATGAAACACAGAAATTGAATCCGAATGTAATACAAAATTCACAATGCCGATTTAAGTACGAGAGGACTGACACTCTCACATTCTATGATTTGAACCTCTCTTGTGAATCCAGTTTTAGATTCCGATGTTTCACGTCAGGTTTACAGTATCCCTTGGACCTTCTTATTAACGATGAAACACAGAAATTGCATCGGAATTTAATACAAAAGTCACAGTGCCGGCTTAAGTACAAGAGGACTGACACTCTAACTTTCTATGATTTGAACCTCTCCTGTGAGTCCACTGTTAGATTCCGATGCTTCACTTCAGGTTTACTGTATCCGTTGGACCTTCTTATTAACGATGAAACACAGAAATTGCATCCGAATTTAACACAAAATGCACAATGCCGACTTAAGTACAAGAGGACTGACACTCTAACTTTCTATGATTTGAACCTCTCCTGTGAGTCCACTTTTAGATTCCGATGCTTCACTTCAGGTTTACTGTATACCTTGGACCGTCTTATTGGCGATGAAGCACAGAAATTGCATCCGAACTTAATACAAAATGCACAATGCCGACTTAAGTACAAGAGGACTGACACTCTAACTTTCTATGATTTGAACCTCTCCTGTGAGTCCAGTTTTAGATTCCGATGCTTCACTTCAGGTTTACTGTATACCTTGGACCATCTAATTGACGATGAAGCTCAAAAATTGCATCCGAATTTAATACAAAATGCACAATGCCGACTTAAGTACAAAAGGACTGACACTCTAAATTTCTATGATATGAACCTCTCCTGTGAGTCCAGTTTTAGATTCCGATTTTTCACTTCAGGTTTACTGTATCCCTTGGACCTTCTTATTAACGATGATACACAGAAATAGTATCCGAATTTAATTCAATAGGCACAATGACGACTTAAGTACAAGAGAACTGACACTCTAGCTTTCTATGATTTGAACCTCTCCTGTGAGTCCAATTTTAGATTCCGATGCTTCACTTCGGGTTTACTGTATACCCTGGACCGTCTTATTGACGATGAAGCACAGAAATTGCATCCGAATTTAATACAAAATGCACAATGGCGACTTAAGTACAAGAGGACTGAGACTCTAACTTTCTATGATTTGATCCTCTCCTGTGAGGTCAGTTTTAGAATCCAATGCTTCACGTCAGGTTTACTGTATCCCTTGGACCACCTTATTAACGATGAAACACAGAAATTGCATCCGAATGTAATACAAAAGGCACAATGCCGACTTATGTACAAGAGGACTGACACTCTGACTTTCTATGATTTGAACCTCTCCTGTAAGTCCACTTTTAGATTCCGAAGCTTCACGTCAGGTTTACTGTATCCCTTGGACCATCTTATTAACGATGAAACACAGAAATTGCATCCGAATGTAATACAAAAGTTACAATGCCGACTTAAGTACAAGAGGACTGACACTCTAAAGTTCTATGATTTGAACCTCCCCTGTAAGTCCACTTTAAGATTACGATGCTTCACTTCAGGTTTACTGTATCCGTTGGAGATTCTTATTAACGATGAAACACAGAAATTGCATCCGAATATAATAGAAAAGGCACAATGCCGACTTAAGTACAAGACGACTGACACTCTAACTGTCTATGATTTGAACCTCTCCTGTGAGTCCAGTATTATATTCCGATGCTTCACTTCAGGTTTACTGTATCTCTTGGACCTTCTTATTGACGATGAAACACAGAAATTGCATCCGAATTTAATACAAACGTCACAATGCCGACTTAAGTAGAAGAGGACTGACACTCTAACTTTCTATGATTTGAACCTCTCCTGTGAGTCATGTATTATATTCCGATGCTTCTCATCAGGTTTACTGTATACTTTGGACCGTCTTATTGACGATGAAACACAGAAATTGCATCCGAATTTAATACAAAAGTCACAATGCCGACTTAAGTACAAGAGGACTGACACTATAACTTTCCATGATTTGAACCTCTCCTGTGAGTCCAGTTTTCGATTCCGATGCTTCACTTCAGGTTTACTCTATCCCTTGGACCTTCTTATTGACGATGAAACACAGAAATTGCATCCGAATTTAATACAAAAGGCACAATGCCGACTTAAATACAAGAGGACTGAACCTCAACTTTCTATGATTTGAACCTCTCCAGTGAGTCCATTTATAGATTCCGATCCTTCACTTCAGGTTTACTGTATCCCTTGGACCTTCTTATTGACGATAAAACACAGAAATTGCATCCGAATTTAATACAAAAGTCTCAATGCCGACTTAAGTACAAGAGGACTGACACTCTAACTGTCTATGATTTGAACATCTGCTGTGAGTCCAGTTTTAGATTCCGATGCTTCACTTCAGGTTTACTGTATCCCTTGGACCTTCTTATTGACGATGAAACACAGAAATTGGATACGAATGTAATACAAAAGTCACAATGCCGACCTTAGTACAAGGGTATTGACACTCTAACATTCTATGATTTGAACCTCTTCTATGAGTCCAGTTTTTAATTCCGATGCTTCACTTCAGGTTTACTGTATTCCTTGGACCTTCTTATTGACGATGAAACACAGAAATTGCATCCGAATTTAATACAAAAGTCACAATGCCGACTTAACTACAAGTGGACTGACACTCTCACTTTCTATGATTTGAACCTCTCCTGAGAGTCCAGTTTTCGATTTCGATGCTTCACTTCAGATTTACTGTATTCCTTGGACCTTATTATTGACGATGAAACACAGAAATTGCATCCGAATTTAATACAAAAGTCACAATGCCAACTTAGGTACAAGAGGACTGGCACTCTAACTCTATATGATTTGAACCTCTCCTGTGAGTCCAGTTTTAGATTCCGATGCTTCACTTTAGGTTTACTGTATCCCTTGGACCTTCATAAAAACGATGAAACACAGAAATTGCATCCGAATTAAATACAAAAGTCTCAATGCCGACTTAAGTACAAGAGGACTGACACTCTAACTTTCTATGATTTGAACCTCTCCTGTAAGTCCACTTTTAGATTCCGAAGCTTCACGTCAGGTTTACTGTATCCCTTGGACCATCTTATTAACTTTGAAACACAGAAATTGCATCCGAATGTAATACAAAAGCCACAATGCCAACTTAAGTACAAGAGGACTGCACTCTAACTTTCTATGGTTTGAACCTCTCCTGTAAGTCCACTTTTAGATTACGATGCTTCACATCAGGTTTACTGTATCCGTTGGACCTTCTTATTAACGATGAAACACAGAAATTGCATCCGAATTTAATACAAAAGTCACTATGCCGACTTAAGTTGAAGAGGACTGACACTCTAACTTTCTATGATTTGAACCTCTCCTGTGAGTCAAGTATTATATTCCGATGCTTCTCTTCAGGTTTACTGTATCCCTTTGACCTTCTTATTGACGGTGAAACACAGAAATTGCATCCGAATTTAATACAAAAGTCACAATGCCGACTTAAGTACAAGAGGACTGACACTCTAACTTTGCATGATTTGAACCTCTCCTGTGAGTCCAGTTTTCGATTCCGATGCTTCACTTCAGGTTTACTCTATCCCTTGGACCTTCTTATTGACGATGAAACACAGAAATTGCATCCGAATTTAATACAAAAGTCACTATGCCGACTTAAGTACAAGAGGACTGACACTCTCACTTTCTATGATTTGAACCTCTCCTGGGAGTCCAGTTTCGATTCCGATGCTTCACTTCAGTTTTACTGTATCCCTTGGACCTTCTTATTGACGATGAAACACAGAAATTGCATCGGAATTTAATACAAAAGGCACAATGCCGACTTAAGTACAAGATTACTGAACCTCAACTTTCTATGATTTGAACCTCTCCTGTGAGTCCAGTTATAGATTCCGATCCTTCACTTCAGGTTTACTGTATCCCTTGGACCTTCTTATTGACGATGAAACACAGAAATTGCATCCGAATTTACTACAAAAATCTCAATGCCGACTTAAGTACAAGAGGACTGACACTCTAACTGTCTATGATTTGAACCTCTGCTGTGAGTCCAGTTTTAGATTCCGATGCTTCACTTCAGGTTTGCTGTATCCCTTGGACCTTCTTATTGACGATGAAACACAGAAATTGGATACGAATGTAATACAAAAGTCACAATGCCGACCTTAGTACAAGAGGACTGACACTCTAACGTTCTATGATTTGAACCTGTCCTATGAGTCCAGTTTACGATTCCGATGCTTCACTTCAGGTTTACTGTATCCCTTGGACCTTCTTATTGACGATGAAAGACAGAAATTGCATCCGAATTTAATACAAAAGTCACAATGCCGACTTAAGTACACGTGGACTGACACTCTCACTTTCTATGATTTGAACCTCTCCTGAGAGTCCAGTTTTCGATTTCGATGCTTCACTTCAGATTTACTGTATTCCTTGGACCTTTTTATTGACGATGAAACACAGAAATTGCATCCGAATTTAATACAAAAGGCACAATGCCGACTAAGTACAAGAGGACTGAACCTCAACTTTCTATGATTTGAACCTCTCCTGTGAGTCCAGTTATAGATTCCGATCCTTCACTTCAGGTTTACTGTATCCCTTGGACCTTCTTATTGACGATGAAACACAGAAATTGCATCCGAATTTAATACAATAGTCTCAATGCCGACTTAAGTACAAGAGGACTGACACTCTAACTTTCTATGAATTGAACCTCTGCTGTGAGTCCAGTTTTAGATTACGATGCTTCACTTCAGGTTTACTGTATCCCTTGGACCTTCTTCTTGACGATGAACCACAGAAATTGCATCCGAATTTAATACAAAAGTCACAATGCCGACTTAAGTACAAGAGGACTGACACTCTAACTGTCCATGATTTGAACCTCTCCTGTGAGTCCAGTTTTAGATTCAGATGCTTCACATCAGGTTCACTGTATCCCTTGGACCTTCTTATTGACGATTAAACACAGAAATTGCATACGAATGTAATACAAAAGTCACAATGCCGACCTTAGTACAAGTGGACTGACAGTCTCACTTTCAATGATTTGAACCTCTCCTGAGAGTCCAGTATTCGATTTCGATGCTTCACTTCAGATTTACTGTATTCCTTGGACCTTATTATTGACGATGAAACACAGAAATTGCATCCGAATTTAGTACAAAAGTCACAATGCCAACTTACGTACAAGAGGACTGACACTCTATTTTTATATGAATTGAACCTCTCCTGTGAGTCCACTTTTAGATTCCGATGCTTCACTTCAGGTTTACTGCATCCCTAGGACCTTCTTATTAACGATGAAACACAGAAATTGTATCCGAATTTCATTTAAAAGGCACAATGCCGACTTAGGTACAAGAGAACTGACACTCTAACTTCCTTTGATTTGAACCTCTCCTGTGAGTCCCGTTTTAGATTCCAATGCTTCACTTCTGGTTTACTGTACCCCTTGGAAATTCTCATTGACGATGAAACACAGAAATTGCATCCGAATTTAATACAAAATTCACAATGCCGACTTAAGTACAAGAGGACTGGCACTCTAAATTTCTATGACTTGAACTTCTCATGTGAGTCCAGTTTTAGACTCCGATGTTTCACGTCAGGTTTACTGTATCCCTCGTACCTTCTTATAAACAATGAAACACAGAAATTGCATCCGAATTTAATACAAAAGGCACAATGCCGACTAAGTGGAAGAGGACTGAACCTCAACTTTCTATGATTTGAACCTCTCCTGTGAGTCCAGTTATAGATTCCGATCCTTCACTTCAGGCTTACTGTATCCCTTGGACCTTCTTATTGACGATGAAACACAGAAATTGCATACGAATGTAATACAAAAGTCACAATGCCGACCTTAGTACAAGTGGACTGACACTCTCACTTTCTATGATTTGAACCTCTCCTGTGAGTCCACTTTTGGTTCCGATGCCTCACTTCAGGTTTACTGTATACCTTGGACCATCTTATTGACGATGAAGCACAGAAATTTGCATCCGAATTTAATACAAAAGGCACAATGCCGACTTAAGTACAAGAGGACTGACACTCTAACTTTCTATAATTTGAACCTCTCCTGTGAGTCCAGTCTTATATTCCGATGCTTCACTTTAGGTTTACTGTATCCCTTGGACCTTCTTATTGACGATGAAACAAAGAAATTGCATCCGAATTTAATACAAAAGGCACAATGCCGACTTATGTACAATTGGACTGACACTCTAATTTTCTATGATTTGAAAATCTCCTGTGAGTCCAGTTTTAGAATCCGATGCTTCACTTCAGGTTTACTGTATCCCTTGGACCTTCCTATTGACGATGAAACACAGAAATTGCATCCGAATTTAATACAAAAGGCACAATGCCGACTTATGTACAAGAGGACTGACACTCTAACTTACTATGATTTGAACCTCTCCTGTGAGTCCAGTTTTAGATTCTCATGCTTCACTTCAGGTTTACTGAATACCTTAGACCATCTTATTGACGATGAAGCACAGAAATTGCATCCGAATTTAATAGAAAAGGCACAATGTCGACATAAGTACAAGAGGACTGAATGTCTGTCTTTCTATGATTTGAACCTCTCCTGTGAGTCCAGTTTTAGATTCCGATGCCTCACTTCAGGTTTAATGTATCCCTTGGACCTTCTTATTGACGACAAAACACAGAAATTGTATCCTAATTTAATACAAAAGTCACACTGCCGACTTAAGTACAAGAGGACTGACACTCTAACTTTCTTTGATTTGAACCTCTCCTGTGAGTCCAGTTTTAGATTACGGTGCTTCACTTCAGGTTTAGTGTATCCATTGGACCTTCTTATTGACGATGAAACACAGAAATTGCATCCGAACTTTATACAAAATTCACAACCCAGACCTAAGTACAACAGGACTGACACTCTAACTTTCTATGATTTGAACCTCTCCTATGAGTCCAGTTTTAGATTCCGATGCTTCACTTCAGGTTTACTGTATACCTTGGACCATCTAATTGACGATGAAACACAAAAATTGCATCCGAATGTAATACAAAATTCACAATGCCGACTTAAGTACAAAAGGACTGACACTATCACTTTCTACGATTTGAACCTCTCCTGTGAGTCCAGTTTTAGATTCCGATGTTTCGCTTCAGGTATACTGTATCCCTTGGACCTTCTTATTAACGATGAAACATAGAATTTGCATCCGAATTTAATACAAACGGCACAATGCCGACTTAAGTACAAGAGGACTGACACTCTAACTTTCCATGATTTGAACCTCTCCTGAAAGGCCAGTTTTCGATTTCGATGCTTCACTTCAGATTTACTATATTCCTTCGACCTTATTATTGACAATGAAACACAGAAATTGCATCCGAATTTAATACAAAAGTCACAATGCCAACTTAAGTACAAGAGAACTGACACTCTAAATTTATATGATTTGAACCTTTCCTGTGAGTCCAGTTTTAGATTCCGATGCTTCACTTCAGGTTTACTGTATCTCTTGGACCTTCGTAATGACGATGAAACACAGAAATTGCATCCGAATTTAATACAAAAGTCTCAATGGCGACTTAAGTACAAGAGGCCTGACACTGCAACTTTCTATGATTTGAACGACTCCTGTGAGTCCAGTCTTAGATTCCGATGCTTCACTTCAGGTTTACTGTATCCCTTGGACCTTCTTATTGACGATGAAACACAGAAATTGCATACGAATGTAATACAAAAGTCACAATGCCGACCTTAGTACAAGTGGACTGACACTCTCACTTTCTATGATTTGAACCTCTCCTGAAAGTCCAGTATCCGATTTCGAAGCTTCACTTCAGATTTACTGTATTCCTTGGACCTTATAATTGACGATGAAACACAGAAATTGCATCCGAATTTAGTACAAAAGTCACAATGCCAACTTACGTACAAGAGGACTGACACTCTAACTTTATATGATTTGAACCCCTCCTGTGAGTCCAGTTTTAGATTCCGATGCTTCACTTCAGGTTTACTGTATCCCTTGGACCATCGTAATGACGATGAAACACAGAAATTGCATCCGAATTTAATACAAAAGTCACAATGCCGACTTAAGTACAAGAGGCCTGACACTCTAACTTTCTATGATTTGAACCCCTCCTGTGAGTCCAGTTTTAGATTCCGATACTTCACATCAGGTTTACTGTATCCCTTGGATCTTCTTATTGACGATGAAACACAGAAATTGCATCCGAATTCAATACAAAAGTCACAATGACGACTTAAGTACAAGAGGACTGACACTCTAACTTTCTATGATTTGAACCTCTCCTGTGAATCCAGATTTAGATACCGATGCTTCACTTCAGGTTTACTGTATCCCTTGGACCTTCTTATTGACGATGAAACACCGAAATTGCATCCGAATTTAATACAATAGTCTAAATGCCGACTGAAGTACAAGAGGACTGACACTCTAACTTTCTATGATTTGAACCTCTCCTGTGAGTCCAGTTATGAAGTCCGATGCTTCACTTCAGGTTTATTGTATCTCTCGGACCTTCTTATTAACGATGAAACACAGAAATTGCATCCGAACTTAATACAAAAGTAACAATGCCGACTTAAGTACAAGAGGACTGACAATCTCACTTTCTATGATTTGAACCTCTCTTGTGAGTCCAGTTGTAGATTCCGACGCTTCACTTCAGGTTTACTGTATGCCTTGGACCTTCTTATTGACGATGAAACACAGAAATTGCATCCGAATTTAATACAAAAGTCACAATGCCGACTTATGTACAAGAGGACTGACACTCTCACTTTCTATGATTTGAACCTCTCTTGTGAGTCCAGTTTTAGATTCCGACGCTTCACTTCAGGTTTACTGTATCCCTTGGAAATTCTTATTGACGATGAAACACAGAAATTGCATCCGAATTTAATACAAAATGCACAATGCCGACTTAAGTACAAGAGGATTGACACTCTAATTTCCTATGATTTGAACCTCACCTGTGAGTCCAGTTTTGGATTCCGATGCTTCACTTCAGATTTACTGTATCCCTTGGACCTACTTATTGGCGATGAAACACAGAAATTGCATCCAAAGTTAATATAAAAGGCACAATGCCGACATAAGTACAAGAGGACTGACACTCTAACTTTCTATGATTTGAACCTCTCCTGTGAGTCCAGTTTTAGATTCCGATGTTTCACTTCAGGTTTACTGTATCCCTTGGACCTTCTTATTGACGATGAAACACAGAAATTGCATCCGAACTTAATACAAAATTCACAATGCCGACTTAAGTACAAAAGGGCTGACACTATCACTTTCTATGATTTGAACCTCTCCTGTGAGTCCAGTTTTAGATTCCGATGTTTCACTTCAGGTATACTGTATCCCTTGGACCTTCTTATTAACGATAAAACACAGAATATGCATCCGAATTTAATACAAACGGCACAATGCCGACTTAAGTACAAGAGGACTGACACTCTAACTTTCTATGATTTGAACCTCTCTTGTGAGTCCAGTTATAGATTCCGATGCTTCACGTCAGGTTTACTGTATCCCTTGGACCTTCTTATTGACGATGAAACACAGAAATTGCATCCGAACTTAATACAAAATTCACAATGCCGACTTAAGTACAAAAGGACTGACACTATCACTTTCTATGATTTGAACCTCTCCCGTGAGTCCACTTTTGGTTCCGATGCCTCACTTCAGGTTTACTGTATACCTTGGACCATCTTATTGACGATGAAGCACAGAAATTTGCATCCGAATTTAATACAAAAGGCACAATGCCGACTTAAGTACAAGAGGACTGACACTCTAAATTTCTATGACTTCAACCCCTTCTGAGACTCCAGTTTTAGACTCCAATGCTTCACTTCAGGTTTACTGTATCCCTTGGACCCTCTTATTGACGATGAAACACAGAAATTGCATAGGAATTTAATACAAAAGGCACAACGCCGACTTAAGTACAAGAGGACTGACACTCAAACTTTCTATGATTTGCACCTCTCCTGTGAGTCCACTTTTAGATTCCGATGCTTCACTTCAGGTTTACTGTATCCCTTGGACTTTCTTATTAACGATGAAACACAGAAATAGCATCCGAATGCAATACAAAAGGCACAATGCCGACTTAAGTACAAGAGTACTGACACTCTAACTTTCTATGATTTGAACCTCTCCTGTGAGTCCAGTCTTATATTCCGATGCTTCACTTCAGGTTTACTGTATCTCTTGGACCTTCTTATTGACGATGAAACAAAGAAATTGCATCCGAATTTAATACAAAAGGCAGAATGCCGACTTAAGCACAAGTGGACTGACACTCAATTTTCTATGATTTCAACCTCTCCTGTGAGTCCAGTTTTAGATTCCGATGCTTCACTTCAGGTTTACTGTATCCCTTGGACCTTCTTATTGACGATGAAGCACAGAAATTGCATCCGAATTTAATAGAAAATGAACAATGTCGACTTAAGTACAAGAGGACTGAATGTCTATCTTTCTATGATTTGAACCACTCCTGTGAGTCCAGTTTTAGATTCCGATGCCTCACTTCAGGTTTAATGTATCCCCTGGACCATCTTATTGACGATAAAACACAGAAATTGTAAGCTAATTTAATACAAAAGTCACAATTCCGACTTAAGTACAAGAGGACTGACACTCTAACTTTCTTTGATTTGAACCTCTCCTGTGAGTCCAGTTTTAGATTCCGATGCTTCACTTCAGGTTTACTGTATCCATTGGGCCTTCTTATTGACGATGAAACACAGAAATTGCATCCGAACTTTATACAAAATTCACAATCCCGACTTACGTACAAGAGGACTGACACTCTAACTTTCTATGATTTGAACCTCTCCTATGAGTCCAGTTTTAGATTCCGATGCTTCACTTCTGGTTTACTGTATCATTTGGATCATCTTATTGACGATGAAACACAAAAATTGCATCCTAACTTAATACAAAATTCACAATGCCGACTTAAGTACAAAAGGACTGACACTATGACTTTCTACGATTTGAACCTCTCCTGTGAGTCCAGTTTTAGATTCCGATGTTTCACTTCAGGTATACTGTATGGCTTGGACCTTCTTATTAACAATGAAACATAGAATTTGCAGCCGAATTTAATACAAACGGCACAATGCCGACCTAAGTACGAGAGGACTGACACTCTAACTTTCTATGATTTGAACCTCTCTTGTGAGTCCAGTTTTAGATTCCGATGCTTCACGTCAGGTTTACAGTATCTCTTGGATCTTCTTATTAACGATGAAACACAGAAATTGTATCCGAATTGAATACAGAAGGCACAATGCTGACATAAGTACAAGAGGGTTGACCACTCTAACTTTGTATGATTTTAACCCCTCCTGTGAGTCCACTTTTGGTTCCGATGCCTCACTTCAGGTTTACTGTATACCTTGGACCATCTTATTGACGATGAAGCACAGAAATTTGCATCCGATTTTAATACAAAATGCACAATGCCGACTTAAGTACAAGAGGACTGACACTCTAAATTTCTATGACTTCAACCCCTTCTGAGACTCCAGTTTTAGACTCCAATGCTTCACTTCAGGTTTACTGTATCACTTGGACCCTCTTATTGACGATGAAACACAGAAATTGCATAGGAATTTAATACAAAAGGAACAATGCCGACATAAGCACAATAGGATTGACACTCTAACTTTCTATGATTTGAACCTCTCCTGTGAGTCCACTTTTAGATTCCGATGCTTCACTTCAGGTTTACTGCATCCCTTGGACCTTCTTATTAACGATGAAACACAGAAATTGTATCCGAATTTAATACAAAAGGCACAATGCCGACTTAAGTACAAGAGAACTGACACTCTAACTTCCTTTGATTTGAACCTCTCCTGTGAGTCCCGTTTTAGATTCCAATGCTTCACTTCAGGTTTACTGTATCCCTTGGACCATCTCATAGACAATGAAACACAGAAATTGCATCCGAATTTAATACAAAATTCACAATGCCGACTTAAGTACAAGAGGACTGACACTCTAAATTTCTATGATTTGAACCTCTCTTGTGAGTCCAGTTTTAGATTCCGATGTTTCACGTCAGGTCTACTGTATCCCTTTTACCTTCTTATAAACGATGAAACACAGAAATTGCATCCGAATTTAATACAAAAAGCACAAGCCGACTTAAGTACATGAGGACTGACACTCAAACTTTCTATGATTTGTACCTCTCCTGTGAGTCCACTTTTAGATTCCGATGCTTCACTTCAGGTTTACTGCATCCCTTGGACCTTCTTATAAACGATGAAACACAGAAATTGTATCCGAATTCAATACAAAAGGCACAATGCCGACTTAAGTACAAGAGGACTGACACTCTAACTTACTATGATTTGAACCTCTCCTGTGAGTCCAGTTTTATATTCCGATGCATCACTTCAGCTTTACTGTATCCCTTGGACCTTCTTATTGACGATGAAACACAGAAATTGCATCCGAATTTAAGATAAAAGGCACAATGCCGACTTAAGAACAAGAGGACTGACACTCTAATTTTCTACGATTTGAACCTCTCCTGTGAGTCCAGTTTTAGATTCCGATGCTTCACTTCAGGTTTACTGTATCCCTTGGACCTTCTTATTGACGATGAAACAAAGAAATTGCATCCGAATTTAATACAAAATGCACAATGCCGACTTAAGTACAAGTGGACTGACACTCTAATTTTCTATGGTTTGAACCTCTCCTGTGAGTCCAGTTTTAGATTCCGATGCTTCACTTCAGGTTTACTGTATGCCTTGGACCTTCGTATTAACGATGAAACACAGAAATTGCATCCGAATGTAATACAAAATGCACAACGCCGACTTAAGTACAAGAGGACTGACACTCTAACTTTCTATGATTTGAACCTCTCCTGTGAGTCCACTTTTAGATTCCGATCTTCCCTTCAGGATTACTGTATCCCTTTGACCTTCTTATTGACGATGAAATACAGAAATTGCATCTGAATTTAATACAAAAGTCACAATGCCGATTTAAGTACAAGAGGACTGACACTCTAAATTTCTATGACTTCAACCCCTTCTGGGAGTCCAATTTTAGACTCCGATGCTTCACTTCAGGTTTACTGTATCCCTTGGACCCTCTTATTGACGATGAAACACAGAAATTGCACAGGAATTTAATACAAAAGGAACAATGCCGACATATGTACAAGAGGATTGACACTCTAACTTTCTATGATTTGAACCTCTCCTGTGAGTCCAGTTTTAGATTCCCATGCTTCACTTCAGGTTTACTGAATACCTTGGACCATCTTATTGACGATGAAGAACAGAAATTGCATCCCAATTTTACAAAAGTCACAATGCCGACTTAAGTACAAGAGGACTGACACCCTAACTTTCTATGATTTGAACCTCTCCTGAGATTCCAGTTTTACATTCTGATTCTTCACTTCAGGATTACTGTATCCCTTGGACCTTCTTATTAACGATGAAAGACAGAAATTGCATGCGAATTTAATACAAAAGGCACAATGCCGACTTAAGTACAAGAGGATTGACATCCTAACTTTCATTGATTTGAACGTCTCCTGTGAGTCCAGTTTTAGATTTCGATGCTTCACTTCATGTTTACTGTATACCTTGGACCGTCTTATTGACGATGAAGCACAGAAATTGCATCCGAATTTAATACAAAATGCACAATGCCGACTTAAGTACAAGAGGACTGACACTCTTTTTTTCTATGATTTGAACCTCTCCTGTGAGTCCAGTTTTAGATTCCGATGCTTCACTTCAGGTTTACTGAATAACTTGGACCATCTTATTGCCGATGAAGCTAAAAAATTGCACCCGAATTAAATACAAAAGGCACAATGCCGACTTAAGTACAAGAGGACTGACACTCTAACTTTCTATGATTTGAACCTCTCCTGTGAGTCCACTTTTAGATTCCGATGCTTCACTTCAGGTTTACTGCATCCCTTGGACCTTCTTATTAACGATGAAACACAGAAATGGTATCCGAATTTAATACAAAAGACACAATGCCGACATAAGTACAAGAGAACTGACACTCTAACTTCCTTTGATATGAACCTCTCCTGTGAGTCCCGTTTTAGATTCCAATGCTTCACTTCAGGTTTACTGTATCCCATGGACCATCTCATTGACGATGAAACACAGAAATTGCATCCGAATTTAATACAAAATTCACAATGCCGACTTAAGTACAAGAGGACTGACACTCTAAATTTCTATGATTTGAACATCCCTTGTGAGTCCAGTTTTAGATTCCGATGTTTCACGTCAGGTTTACTGTATCCCTTGTACCTTCTTATAAACGATGAAACACAGAAATTGCATCCGAATTTAATACAAAAGGCACAATGCCGACTTAAGTAAAAGAGGATAGTCACTCAAACTTTCTATGATTTGTACCTGTCCTGTGAGTCCACTTTTAGATTCCGATGCTTCACTTCAGGTTTACTGTATCTGTTGGACCTTCTTATTAACGATGAAACAAAGAAATTGCATCCGAATTTAATACAAAAGGCACAATGCCGACTTAAGTACAGGTGGACTGACACTCTAATTTTCTATGATTTGAACCTCTCCTGTGAGTCCAGTTTTAGATTCCGATGCTTCACTTCAGGTTTACTGTATCCCTTGGACCTTCTTATTGACGATGAAACACAGAAATTGCATCCGAATTTAGTACAAAAGGCACAATGCCGACTTAAGTACAAGAGGACTGACACTCTAACTTACTATGATTTGAACCTCTTCTGTGAGTCCAGTTTTAGATTCTCATGCTTCACATCAGGTTTACTGAATACCTTAGACCATCTTATTGACGATGAAGCACAGAAATTGCATCCGAATTTAATACTAAAGGCACAATGTCGTCTTAAGTACAAGAGGACTGACACTCTAACTTTCTATGATTTGAACCTCTCCTGTGATTCCAGTTTTACATTCCGATGCTTCAATTCAGGATTACTGTATCCCTTGGACCTTCTTATTAACGATGAAACACAGAAATTGCATCCGAATTTAATACAAAAGGCACAATGCCGACTTAAGTAAAAGAGGACTGACACTCTAACTTTTTTTGATTTGAACCTATCCTGTGAGTCCAGTTTTAGAATCCGATGCTTCCCTTCAGGTTCACTGTATACCTTGGACCATCTTTTTGACGATGAAGCACAAAAATTGCATCCGAATGTAATACAAAAGGCTCAATGCCGATTTAAGTACAAGAGGACCGACACTCTAAGTTTCTATGATTTGAACCTCTCCTGTGAGTCCAGTACTATATTACGATGCTTCACTTCAGGTTTACTGTATCCCTCTGACCCTCTCATTGACGATGAGACACAGAAATTGCATCCGAATTTAATACAAAATAAAGAATGCCGACTTAAGTACAAGAGGTTTGACACTCTAAATTTCTATGATTTGAACCTCTCTTGTGAGTCCAGTTTTAGATTCCGATGCTTCACGTCAGGTTTACTGTATCCCTTGGACCTTCTTATTGACGATGAAACACAGAAATTGCATCCGAAATTAAGATAAAAGGCACAATGCCGACATAAGTACAAGAGGACTGACACTCTAATTTTCTACGATTTGAACCTCTCCTGTGAGTCCAGTTTTAGATTCCGATGCTTCACTTCAGGTTTACTGTATCCCTTGGACCTTCTTATTGACGATGAAACACAGAAATTGCATCCGAAATTAAGATAAAAGGCACAATGCCGACTTAAGTACAAGAGGACTGACACTCTAATTTTCTACGATTTGAACCTCTCCTGTGAGTCCAGTTTTAGATTCCGATGCTTCACTTCAGGTTTACTGTATCCCTTGGACCTTCTTATTGACGATGAAACAAAGAAATTGCATCCGAATTTAATACAAAAGGCACAATGCCGACTTAAGTACAAGTGGCTGACACTCTAATTTTCTATGATTTGAACCTCTCCTGTGAGTCCAGTTTTAGATTCCGATGCTTCACTTCAGGTTTACTGTATGCCTTGGACCTTCGTATTAACGATGAAACACAGAAATTGCATCCGAATTTAATACAAAAGGCACAATGCCGACTTAAGTACAAGAGGACTGACACTCTAACTTACTATGATTTGAACCTCTCCTGTGAGTCCAGTTTTAGATTCTCATGCTTCACTTGAGGGTTACTGAATACCTTAGACCATCTTATTGATGATGAAGCACAGAAATTGCATCCGTATTTAATACAAAAAGCACAATGTCGACTTAAGTACAAGAGGACTGAATGTCTATCTTTCTATGATTTGAACCTGTCCTGTGAGTCCAGTTTTAGTTTCCGATGCCTCACTTCAGGTTTACTGTATCCTTTGGACCTTCGTATTGACGATAAAACACAGAAATTGCATCCTAATTTAATAGAAAAGTCACAATGCCGACTTAAGTACAAGAGGACTGACACTATAACTTTCTATGATTTGAACCTCTCCTGTGATTCCAGTATTACATTCCGATGCTTCACTTCAGGTTTACTGAATCCCTTGTACCTTCTTATTAACTATGAAACACAGTAAGTGCATCCGAATTTAATACAAAAGGCACAATGCCGACTTAAGTACAAGAGGACTGACACCCTAACTTTCTATGATTTTAACCTCTCCTGTGAGTCCAGTTTTAGATTCCGATGCTTCACTTCAGGTTTACTGTATACCTTGGACCGTCTTATTGACGATGAAGCACAGAAATTGCATCCGAATGTAATACAAAATGCACAACGCCGACTTAAGTAAAAGAGGACTGACACTCTAACTTTTTTTGATTTGAACCTCTCCTGTGAGTCCAGTTTTAGATTCCGATGCTTTACTTCAGGTTACTGTATACCTTGGATCATCTTTTTGACGATGAAGCTCAAAAATTGCATCCGAATTTAATACAAAAGGCACAATGCCGACTAAAGTACAAGAGGACAGACACTCTCACTTTCAATGATTTGAACCTCTCCTGTGAGACCACTTTTAGTTTCCGATGCTTCACTTCAGGTTTACTGTATCCCTGGGACCTTCTTATTAACGATGAAACACAGACATTGTGTCCGAATTTAATACAAAAGGCACAATGCCGACTTAAGTACAAGAGGACTGACACTCAAACTTTCTATGATTTGCACCTCTCCTGTGAGTCCACTTTTAGATTCCGATGCTTCACTTCAGGTTTACTGTATCCCTTGGACTCTCTTATTAACGATGAAACACAGAAATAGCATCCGAATGCAATACAAAAGGCACAATGCCGACTTAAGTACAAGAGTACTGACACTCTAACTTTCTATGATTTTAACCTCTCCTGTGAGTCCAGTCTTATATTCCGATGCTTCACTTCAGGTTTACTGTATCCCTTGGAACTTCTGATTGACGATGAAACAAAGAAATTGCATCCGAATTTAATACAAAAGGCACAATGCCGACTTAAGTACAAGTGTACTGACACTCTAATTTTCTATGATTAGAACCTCTCCTGTGAGTCCAGTTTTAGATTCCGATGCTTCACTTCAGGTTTACTGTATCCCTTGGACCTTCTTATTGACGATGAAACACAGAAATTGCATCGAATTTAATACAAAAGGCACAATGCCAGCTTAAGTACAAGAGGACTGACACTCTAACTTACTATGATTTGAACCTCTCCTGTGAGTCCAGTTTTAGATTCTAATGCTTCACTTCAGGTTTACTGAATACCTTAGACCATCTTATTGACGATGAAGCACAGAAATTGCATCCGAATTTAATAGAAAAGGCACAATGTCGACTTAAGTACAAGAGGACTGAATGTCTATCTTTCTGTGATTTGACCCTCTCCTGTGAGTCCAGTTTTAGATTCCGATGCCTCACTTCAGGTTTAATGTATCCCCTGGAGCTTCTTATTGACGATAAAACACAGAAATTGTATCCTAATTTAATACAAAAGTCACAATGCCGACTTAAGTACAAGAGGACTGACACTCTAACTTTCTTTGATTTGAACCTCTCCTGTGAGTCCAGTTTTAGATTCCGATGCTTCACTTCTGGTTTACTGTATCATTTGGATCATCTTATTGATAATGAAACACAAAAATTGCATCCTAACTTAATACAAAATTCACAATGCCGACTTAAGCACAATCGGACTGACACTATCACTTTCTACGATTTGAACCTCTCCTGTGAGTCCAGTTTTAGATTCCGATGTTTCACTTCAGGTATACTGTATCGCTTGGACCTCCTTATTAACGATGAAACATAGAATTTGCATCCGAATTTAATACAAACTGCACAATGCCGACCTAAGTACAAGAGGACTGACACTCAAAATTTCTATGATTTCAACCTCTCTTGTGAGTCCAGTTTTAGATTCCGATGTTTCACGTCAGGTCTACTGTATCCCTTGTACCTTGTTATAAACGATGAAACACAGAAATTGCATCCGAATTTAATACAAAAGGCACAAGCCGTCTTAAGTACAAGAGGACTGACACTCAAACTTTCTATGATTTGTACCTCTCCTGTGAGTCCACTTTTAGATTCCGATGCTTCACTTCAGGTTTACTGCATCCCTTGGACCTTCTTATTAACGATGAAACACAGAAATTGTATCCGAATTCAATACAAAAGGCACAATGCCGACTTAGGTACAAGAGGACTGACACTCTAACTTTCTATGATTTGAACCTCTCCTGTGAGTCCAGTTTTATATTCCGATGCTTCACTTCAGGTTTACTGTATCCCTTGGACCTTCTTATTGACGATGAAACACAGAAATTGCATCCGAATTTAAGATAAAAGGCACAATGCCGACTTAAGTACAAGAGGACTGACACTCTAATTTTCTACGATTTGAACCTCTCCTGTGAGTCCAGTTTTAGATTCCGATGCTTCACTTCAGGTTTACTGTATCCCTTGGACCTTCTTATTGACGATGAAACAAAGAAATTGCATCCGAATTTAATACAAAAGGCACAATGCCGACTTAAGTACAAGTCGACTGACACTCTAATTTTCTATGATTTGAACCTCTCCTGTGAGTCCAGTTTTAGATTCCGATGCTTCACTTCAAGTTTACTGTATGCCTTGGACCTTCGTATTAACAATGAAACACAGAAATTGCATCCGAATTTAATACAAAAGGCACAATGCCGACTTAAGTACAAGAGGACTGAAACTCTAACTTGCTATGATTTGAACCTCTCCTGTGAGTCCAGTACTATATTACGATGCTTCACTTCAGGTTTACTGTATCCCTCTGACCCTCTCATTGACGATGAGACACAGAAATTGCATCCGAATTTAATACAAAATTCACAATGCCGACTTAAGTACAAGAGGACTGACACTCTAAATTTCTACGACTTGAACCTCTCTTGTGAGTCCAGTTTTAGATTCCGATGCTTCACGTCAGGTTTACTGTATCCCTTGGACCCTCTTATTAACGATGAAACACAGAAATTGCATCCGAATGTAATACAAAAGGCACAATGCCGATTTAAGTACAAGAGGACCGACACTCTAACTTTCTATGATTTGAACCTCTCCTGTGAGTCCACTTTTAGATTCCGATCTTCCCTTCAGGATTACTGTATCCCTTTGACCTTCTTATTGACGATGAAGTACAGAAATTGCATCTGAATTTAATACAAA
This sequence comes from Schistocerca serialis cubense, assembly GCF_023864345.2. Lineage (NCBI taxonomy): Eukaryota > Metazoa > Arthropoda > Insecta > Orthoptera > Acrididae > Schistocerca > Schistocerca serialis. The sequence continues at coordinate 748,205 of NW_026047549.1, forward strand.
AGGCACTATGCCGATTTAAGTACAAGAGGACTGACAGTCTAAATTTCTATGACTTCAACCCCTTCTGGGAGTCCAATTTTAGACTCCGATGCTTCACTTCAGGTTTACTGTATCCCTTGGACCCTTTTATTGACGATGAAACACAGAAATTGCATAGGAATTTGATACAAAAGGAACAATGCCGACATAAGTACAAGAGGATTGACACTCTGACTTTCTCTGATTTGAACCTCTCCTGTGAGTCCAGTTTTAGATTCCCATGCTTCACTTCAGGTTTACTGAATACCTTGGACCATCTTATTGACGATGAAGAACAGAAATTGCATCCTAATTTCATACAAAATTCACAATGCCGACTTAAGTGCAAGAGGACTACCACCCTAACTTTCTATGATTTGAACCTCTCCTGAGATTCCAGTTTTACATTCCGATTCTTCACTTCAGGATTACTGTATCCCTTGGACCTTCTTATTAACGATGAAAGACAGAAATTGCATCCGAATTTAATACAAAAGGCACAATGCCGACTTAAGTACAAGAGGACTGACACTCTAACTTTCTATGATTTGAACCTCTCCGTGAGTCCACTTTTAGATTCCGATGCTTCACTTCAGGTTTACTGCATCCCTTGGACCTTCTTATTAACGATGAAACACAGAAATTGTATCCGAATTTAATACAAAAGGCACAATGCCGACATAAGTACAAGTGAACTGACACTCTAACTTCCTTTGATATGAACCTCTCCTGTGAGTCCCGTTTTAGATTCCAATGCTTCACTTCAGGTTTACTGTATCCCATGGACCATCTCATTGACGATGAAACACAGAAATTGCATCCGAATTTAATACAAAATTCACAATGCCGACTTAAGTACAAGAGGACTGACACTCTAAATTTCTATGATTTGAACATCCCTTGTGAGTCCAGTTTTAGATTCCGATGTTTCACGTCAGCTTTACTGTATCCCCTGTACCTTCTTATAAACGATGAAACACAGAAATTGCATCCGAATTTAATACAAAAGGCACAATGCCGACTTAAGTAAAAGAGGACTGACACTCAAACATTCTATGATTTGTACCTCTCCTGTGAGTCCACTTTTAGATTCCGATGCTTCACTTCAGGTTTAATGTATCCGTTGGACCTTCTTATTAACGATGAAACAAAGAAATTGCATCCGAATTTAATACAAAAGGCACAATGCCGACTTAAGTACAAGTGGACTGACACTCTAATTTTCTATGATTTGAACCTCTCCTGTGGGCTCAGTTTTAGTTTCCAATGCTTCACTTCAGGTTTATTGTACCCCTTGGACCTTCTTATTGACGATGAAACACAGAAATTGCATCCGAATTTAATACAAAAGGCACAATGCCGACTTAAGTAAAAGAGGAATGACACTCTAACTTTTTTTGATTTGAACCTCTCCTGTGAGTCCAGTTTTAGATTCCGATGCTTCACTTCAGGTTTACTGTATACCTTGGACCATCTTTTTGACGATGAAGCACAAAAATTGCATCCGAATTTAATACAAAATTCACAATGCCGACTTAAGTACAAGAGGTTTGACACTCTAAATTTCTATGATTTGAACCTCTCTTGTTAGTCCAGTTTTAGATTCCGATGCTTCACGTCAGGTTTACTGTATCCCTTGGACCTTCTCATTGACGATGAAACACAGAAATTGCATCCGAATTTAATACAAAAGGCACAATGCCGACTTAAGTACAAGAGGACTGACACTATAACTTACTATGATTTGAACCTCTCCTGTGAGTCCAGTTTTAGATTCTCATGCTTCACATCAGGTTTACTGAATACCTTAGACCATCTTATTGACGATGAAGCACAGAAATTGCATCCGAATTTAATACAAAAGGCACAATGCCGATTTAAGTACAAGAGGACTGACACTCAAACTTTCTATGATTTGTACCTCTCCTGTAAGTCCACTTTTAGATTCCGATGCTTCACTTCAGGTTTACTGTATCCCTTTGACCTTCTTATTGACGATGAAACACAGAAATTGCATCCGAATTTAAGATAAAAGGCACAATGCCGACTTAAGTACAAGAGGACTGACACTCTAATTTTCTACGATTTGAACCTCTCCTGTGAGTCCAGTTTTAGATTCCGATGCTTCACTTCAGGTTTACTGTATCCCTTGGACCTTCGTATTAACGATGAAACACAGAAATTGCATCCGAATTTAATACAAAAGGCACAATGCCGACTTAAGTACAAGAGGACTGACACTCTAACTTACTATGATTTGAACCTCTCCTGTGAATCCAGTTTTAGATTCTCATGCTTCACTTGAGGTTTACTGAATACCTAAGACCATCTTATTGACGATGAAGCACAGAAATTGCATCCGAATTTAATACAAAAAGCACAATGTCGACTTAAGTACAGGAGGACTGAATGTCTATCTTTCTATGATTTGAACCTCTCATGTGAGTCCAGTTTTAGATTCCGATGCCTCACTTCAGGTTTACTGTATCCCTTGGACCTTCGTATTGACGATAAAACACAGAAATTACATCCTAATTTAATACAAAAGTCACAATGCCGACTTAAGTACAAGAGGACTGACACTATATCTTTCTATGATTTGAACCTCTCCTGTGATTCCAGTTTTACATTCCGATGCTTCACTTCAGGTTTACTGTATCCCTTGGACCTTCTTATTAACGATGAAACACAGTAAGTGCATCCGAATTAATTACAAAAGGCACAATGAAGACTTAAGTACAAGAGGACTGACACCCTAACTTTCTATGATTTGAACCTCTCCTGTGAGTCCAGTTTTAGATTCCGATGCTTCATTTCAGGTTTGCTGTATACCTTGGACCGTCTTATTGACGATGAAGCACAGAAATTGCATCCGAATGTAATACAAAATGAACAACGCCGACTTAAGTAAAAGAGGACTGACACTCTAACTTTTTTTGATTTGAACCTCTCCTGTGAGTCCAGTTTTAGATTCCGATGCTTTACTTCAGGTTTACTGTATACCTTGGACCATCTTTTTGACGATGAAGCTCAAAAATTGCATCCGAATTTAATACAAAAGGCACAATGCCGGCTAAAGTACAAGAGGACAGACACTCTAACTTTCTATGATTTGAACCTCTCCTGTGAGACCACTTTTAGATTCTGATGCTTCACTTCAGGTTTACTGTATCCCTTGGACCTTCTTATTAACGATGAAACACAGACATTGTGTCCGAATTTAATATAAAAGGCACAATGCCGACTTAAGTACAAGAGGAAGACACTCTAACTTTCTATGATTTGAACCACTCCTGTGAGTCCAGTTTTAGATTCCGATGCATCACTTCAGGTTTACTGTGTCCCTTGGACCCTCACATTGACGATGAGACACAGAAATTGCATCCCAATTTAATACAAAATTCACAATGCTGACTTAAGTACAAGAGGACTGACACTCTAAATTTCTATGATTTGAACCTCTCTTGTGAGTCCAGTTTTAGATTCCGATGTTTCACGTCAGGTTTACTGTATCCCTTGGACCCTCTTATTAACGATGAAACACAGAAATTGCATCCGAATGTAATACAAAAGGCACAATGCCGACTTAAGTACAAGAGGACCGACACTCTAACTTTCTATGATTTGAACCTCTCCTGTGAGTCCAGTTCTATATTACGATGCTTCACAACAGGTTTACTGTATCCCTTGGACCATCTTATTGACGATGAAGCACAGTAATTTGCATCCGAATTTAATACAAAAGGCACAATGCCGACTTAAGTACAAGAGGACAGACACTCTAACTTTCTATGATTTGAACCTCTCCTGTGTGTCCACTTTTAGATTCCGATCTTCCCTTCAGGATTGCTGTATCCCTTTGTCCTTCTTATTGACGATGAAATACAGAAATTGCATCTGAATTTAATACAAAAGGCACAATGCCGATTTAAGTACAAGAGGACTGACACTCTAAATTTCTGTGACTTCAACCCCTTCTGGGAATCCAATTTTAGACTCCGATGCTTCACTTCAGGTTTACTGTATCCCTTGGACCCTCTTATTGACGATGAAACACAGAAATTGCATAGGAATTTAATACAAAAGGAACAATGCCGACATAAGTACAAGAGGATTGACACTCTAACTTTCTATGATTTGAACCTCTCCTGTGAGTCCAGTTTTAGATTCCCATGCTTCACTTCAGGTTTACTGAATACCTTGGACCATCTTATTGACGATGAAGAACAGAAATTGCATCCTAATTTAATACAAAAGTCACAATGCCGACCTAAGTACAAGAGGACTGACACCCTAACTTTCTATGATTTGAACCTCTCCTGTGATTCAAGTTTTACATTCCGATTCTTCACTTCAGGATTACTGTATCCCTTGGACCTTCTTATTAACGATGAAAGACAGAAATTGCATCCGAATTTAATAGAAAAGGCACAATGCCGACTTAAGTACAAGAGGATTGCCATCCTAACTTTCTATGATTTGAACGTCTCCTGTGAGTCCAGTTTTAGATTCCGATGCTTCACTTCATGTTTACTGTATACCTTGGACCGTCTTATTGACGATGTAGCACAGAAATTGCATCCGAATTTAATACAAAATGCACAATGCCGACTTAAGTACAAGAGGACTGACACTCTTTTTTTTTATGATTTGAACCTCTCCTGTGAGTCCAGTTTTAGATTCCGATGCTTCACTTCAGGTTTACTGAATACCTTGGACCATCTTATTGACGATGAAGCTCAAAAATTGCACCCGAATTTAATACAAAAGGCACAATGCCGACTTAAGTACAAGAGGACTGACACTCTAACTTTCTATGATTTGAACCTCTCCTGTGAGTCCACTTTTAGATTCCGATGCTTCACTTCAGGTTTACTGCATCCCTTGGACCTTCTTATTAACGATGAATCACAGAAATTGTATCCGAATTTAATACAAAAGGCACAATGCCGACATAAGTACAAGAGAACTGACACTCTAACTTCCTTTGATATGAACCTCTCCTGTGAGTCCCGTTTTAGATTCCAATGCTTCACTTCAGGTTTACTGTATCCCATGGACCTTCTCATTGACGATGAAACACAGAAATTGCATCCGAATTTAATACAAAATTCACAATGCCGACTTAAGTACAAGAGGACTGACACTCTAAATTTCTATGATTTGAATATCCCTTGTGAGTCCAGTTTTAGATTCCGATGTTTCACGTCAGGTTTACTGTATCCCTTGTACGTTCTTATAAACGATGAAACACAGAAATTGCATCCGAATTTAATACAAAAGGCACAATGCCGACTTAAGTAAAAGAGGACTGACACTCAAACTTTCTATGATTTGTACCTCTCCTGTGAGTCCACTTTTAGATTCCAATGCTTCACTTCAGGTTTACTGTATCCGTTGGACCTTCTTATTAACGATGAAACAAAGAAATTGCATCCGAATTTAATACAAAAGGCACAATGCCGACTTAAGTACAAGAGGACTGACACTCTAACTTATTATGATTTGAACCTCTCCTGTGAGTCCAGTTTTAGATTCTCATGCTTCACATTAGGTTTACTGAATACCTTATACCGTCTTATTGACGATGAAGCACAGAAATTGCATCCGAATTTAATACTGAAGGCACAATGTCGTCTTACGTACAAGAGCACTGACACTCTAACTTTCTATGATTTGAACCTCTCCTGTGATTCCAGTTTTACATTCCGATGCTTCAATTCAGAATTACTGTATCCCTTGGACCTTCTTATTAACGATGAAACACAGAAATTGCATCCCAATTTAATACAAAAGGCACAATGCCGACTTAAGTAAAAGAGGACTGACACTCTAACTTTTTTTGATTTGAACCTCTCCTGTGAGTCCAGTTTTAGATTCCGATGCTTCACTTCAGGTTTACTGTATACCTAGGACCATCTTTTTGACGATGAAGCACAAAAATTGCATCCGAATTTAATACAAAATTCACAATGCCGACTTAAGTACAAGAGGTTTGACACTCTACATTTCTTTGATTTGAACCTCTTTTGTGAGTCCAGTTTTAGATTCCGATGCTTCACGTAAGGTTTACTGTATCCCTTAGACCTTCTTATTGACGATGAAACACAGAAATTGCATCCGAATTTAATACAAAAGGCACAATGCCGACTTAAAAACCAGAGGACTGACACTCTAACTTTCTATGATTTGAACCTCTCCTGTGAGTCCAGTTTTATATTCCGATGCTTCACTTCAGGTTTTCTGTATCCCTTGGACTTTCTAATAGACGATGAAACACAGAAATTGTATCCGAATTTAAGATAAAAGGCACAATGCCGACTTAAGTACAAGAGGACTGACACTCTAATTTTCTACGTATTGAACCTCTCCTGTGAGTCCAGTTTTAGATTCCGATGCATCACTTCGGGTTTACTGTTTCCCTTGGACCTTCTTATTGACGATGAAACAAAGAAATTGCATCCGTATTTAAGATAAAAGGCACAATGCCGACTTAAGTACAAGTGGACCGACACTCTAATTTTCTATGATTTGAACCTCTCCTGTGAGTCCAGTTTTAGATTCCGATGCTTCACTTCAGGTTTACTGTATCCCTTGGACCTTCTTATTGACGATGAAACACAGAAATTGCATCCGAATTTGATACAAAAGCACAATGCCGACTTAAGTACAAGAGGACTGACACTCTAACTTTCTATGATTTGAACCTCTCATGTTAGTCCAGTTTTAGATTCTCATGCTTCATATCAGGTTTACTGAATACCTTAGACCATCTTATTGACGATGAAGCACAGAAATTGCATCAGAATTTAATACAAAAGGCACAATGTCGACTTAAGTACAAGAGGACTGAATGTCTATCTTTCTATGATTGGACCCTCTCCTGTGAGTCCAGTTTTAGATTCCGATGCCTCATTTCAGGTTTACTGTATCCCTTGGACCTTCTTAATGACGAAAAAATACAGAAATTGCATCCTAATTTAATATAAAAGTCACAATGCCGACTTAAGTACAAGAGGACTGACACTCTAACTTTCTATGATTTGAACCTCTCCTGTGATTCCAGTTTTACATTCCGATGCTTCACTTCAGGTTTACTGTATCCCTTGGACCTTCTTATTAACGATGAAACACAGAAATTGCATCCGAATTTAATACAAAAGGCACGATGCCGACTTAAGTACAAGAGGACTGACACACTAACTTTCTATGATTAGAACCTCTCCTGTGAGTCTACTTTTAGATTCCGATTCTTCACTTCAGGTTTACTGTATCAGTTGCACCTTCTTATTAGCGATGAAACACAGAAATTGCATCCGAATTTAATACAAAAGGCACAATGCCGACTTAAGTACAAGAGGACCGACACTCTAACTTTCTGTGATTTGAACCTCTCCTGTGAGCCCAGTTTTATATTCCGATGCTTCACATCAGGTTTACTGTATCCCTTGGACCATCTTATTGACGATGAAACACAGAAATTACATCCGAATTTAATGCAAAAGGCACAATGCCGATTTCAGTACAAGAGGACTGACATTCTAACTTTCTATGATTTGAACCTCTCCTGTGAGTCCAGTTTTAGATTCTGATCCTTCACTTCATGTTTACTGTATCCCTTCTACCTTCTTATTAACGATGAAACACAGAAATTGCATCCGAATTTAATACAAATGGCACAATGCCGACTTAAGTAAAAGAGGACTGACACTCTAACTTTTTTTGAGTTGAACCGCTCGTGTGAGTCCAGTTCTAGATTCCGATGCTTCACTTCAGGTTTACTGTATACCTTGGACCATCTTTTTGACGATGAAGCTCAAAAATTGCATCCGAATTTAATACAAAATTCACAATGCCGACTTAAGTACAAGTGGACTGACACTCTAAATTTCTATGATTTGAACCTCTCTTGTGAGTCCAGTTTTAGATTCCGATGCTTCACGTCAGGTTTACTGCATCCCTTCGACCCTCTTAGTAACGATGAAACACAGAAATTGCATCCGAATATAATACAAAAGGCACAATGCCGACTTAAGTACAAGAGGACTGACACACTAACTTTCTATGATTAGAACCTCTCCTGTGAGTCCACTTTTAGATTCCGATGCTTCACTTAAGGTTTACTGCATCCCTTGGACCTTCTTATTAACTATGAAACACAGAAATTGTATCCGAATTTAATACAAAAGGCACAATGCCGACATAAGTACAAGAGAACTGACACTCTAACTTCCTTTGATTTGAACCTCTCCTGTGAGTCCCGTTTTAGATTCCAATGCTTCACTTCAGGTTTACTGTATCCATTGGACCTTCTCATTGACGATGAAACACAGAAATTGCATCCGAATTTAATACAAAATTCACAATGCCGACTTAAGTACAAGAGGACTGACACTCTAAATTTCTATGATTTGAACGTCTCTTGTGAGTCCAGTTTTAGATTCCGATGATTCACGTCAGGTTTACTGTATCCCTTGTACCTTCTTATAAACGATGAAACACAGAAATAGCATCCGAATTCAATACAAAAGGCACCATGCCGACTTAAGTACAAGAGGACTGACACTCTAACTTTCTATGATTTGAACCTCTCCTGTGAGTCCAGTTTTTTATTCCGATGCTTCACTTCAGGTTTACTGTATCCCTTGGACCTTCTTATTGACGATGAAACACAGAAATTGCATCCGAATTTAAGATAAAAGGCACAATGCCGACTTAAGTACAAGAGGACCGACACTCTAACTTTCTGTGATTTGAACCACTCCTGTGAGTCCAGTTTTAGATTCCGATGCTTCACTTCAGGTTTTCTGTATACTTTGGACCATCTTTTTGACGATGAAGCACAAAAATTGCATCCGAATTTAATACAAAATTCACAATGCCGACTTAAGTACAAGAGGTTTGACACTCTAAATTTCTATGATTTGAACCTCTCTTGTGAGTCCAGATTTAGATTCCGATGCTTCACGTCAAGTTTACTGTATCGCTTGGACCTTCTTATTGACGATGAAAGACAGAAATTGCATCCGAATTTAATACAAAAGGCACAATGTCGACTTAAGTACATGAGGACTGACACTCTAACTTACTATGATTAGAACCTCTCCTGTGAGTCCAGTTTTAGATTCTCATGCTTCATATCAGGTTTACTGAATACCTTAGACCATCTGATTGACGATGAAGCACAGAAATTGCATCCGAATTTAATACAAAAGGCACAATGCTGACTTAAGTACAAGAGGACTGACACTCAAACTTTCTATGATTTGTACCTCTCCTGTAAGTCCACTTTTAGATTCCGATGCTTCACTTCAGGTTTACTGTATCCGTTGGACCTTCTTATTAACGATGAAACACAGAAATAGCATCCGAATTCAATACAAAAGGCACAATGCCGACTTAAGTACAAGAGGACTGACACTCTAACTTTCTATGATTTGAACCGCTCCTGTGAGTCCAGTTTTATATTCCGATGCTTCACTTCAGGTGTACTGTACCCCTCGGACCTTCATATTGACGATGAAACACAGAAATTGCATCCGAGCTTAAGATAAAAGGCACAATGCCGACTTAAGTACAAGAGGACTGACACTCTAATTTTCTACGATTTGAACCTCTCCTGTGAGTCCAGTTTTAGATTGCGATGCATCACTTCGCGTTTACTGTTTCCCTCAGACCTTCTTATTGACGATGAAACAAAGAAATTGCATCCGAATTTAAGATAAAAGGCACAATACCGAATTAAGTACAAGTGGACTGACACTCTAATTTTCTATGATTTGAACCTCTCCTGTGAGTCCAGTTTTAGATTTCGATGCTTCACTTCAGGTTTACTGTTCCCTTGGACCTTCTTATTGACGATCGAACACAGAAATTGCATCCGAATATAATACAAAAGGCACAATGCCGACTTAAGTACAAGAGGACTGACACTCTAACTTTCTATGATTTGAACCTCTCCTGTGAGTCCAGTTTTAGATTCTCATGCTTCATATCAGGTTTACTGAATACCTTAGACCATCTTATTGACGATGAAGCACAGAAATTGCATCCGAATTTAATACAAAAGGCACAATGTCGACTTAAGTACAAGAGGACTGAATGTCTATCTCTCTATGATTGGACCCTCTCCTGTGAGTCCAGTTTTAGATTCCGATGCCTCACTTCAGGTTTACTGTATCCCTTGGACCTTCTTAATGACGAAAAAATACAGAAATTGCATCCTAATTTAATATAAAAGTCACAATGCCGACTTAAGTACAAGAGGACTGACACTCTAACTTTCTATGATTTGAAGCTCTCCTGTGATTCCAGTTTTACATTCCGATGCTTCACTTCAGGTTTACTGTATCCCTTGGACCTTCTTATTAACGATGAAACATAGAAATTTCATCCGAATTTAATACAAAAGGCACAATGCCGACTTAAGTAAAAGAGGACTGACACTCTAACTTTTTTTGATTTGAACCTCTCCTGTGAGTCTAGTTTTAGATTCCGATGCTTCACTTCAGGTTTACTGTATACCTTGGACCATCTTTTATGACGATGAAGCTCAAAAATTGCATATGAATTTAATACAAAATTCACAATGCCGACTTAAGTTTAAAAGGACTGACACTCTAAATTTCTATGATTTGAACCTCTCTTGTGAGTCCAGTTTTAGATTCCGATGCTTCACGTCAGGTTTACTGTATCCCTTCGACCCTCTTATTAACGATGAAACACAGAAATTGCATCCGAATATGATACAAAAGGCACGATGCCGACTTAAGTACAAGAGGACTGACACACTAACTATCTATGATTAGAACCTCTCCTGTGAGTCTACTCTTAGATTCCGAATCTTCACTTCAGGTTTACTGTATCAGTTGCACCTTCTTATTAACGATGAAACACAGAAATTGCATCCGAATTTAATACAAAAGGTACAATGCCGACTTAAGTACAAGAGGACCGACACTCTAACTTTCTGTGATTTGAACCTCTCCTGTGAGTCTAGTTTTAGATTCCGATGCTTCACTTCAGGTTTACTGTATACCTTGGACCATCTTTTATGACGATGAAGCTCAAAAATTGCATCCGAATATAATACAAAATTCACAATGCCGACTTAAGTACAAGAGGGCTGACACTCTAAATTTCTATGATTTGAACCTCTCTTGTGAGTCCAGTTTTAGATTCCGATGCTTCCCGTCAGGTTTACTGTATCCCTTCGACCCTCTTATTAACGATGAAACACAGAAATTGCATTCGAATATAATACAAAAGGCACAATGCCGACTTAAGTACAAGAGGACTGACACACTAACTTTCTATGATTAGAACCTCTCCTGTGAGTCCACTTTTAGATTCCGATGCTTCACTTCAGTTTTACTGCATCCCTTGGACCTTCTTATTATCAATGAAACACAGAAATTGTATCCGAATTTAATACAAAAGGCACAATGCCGACATAAGTACAAGAGAACTGACACTCTAACTTCTTTTGATTTGAACCTCTCCTGTGAGTCCCGTTTTAGATTCCAATGCTTCACTTCAGGTTTACTGTATCCATTGGACCTTCTCATTGACGATGAAACACAGAAATGCCATCCGAATTTAATACAAAATTCACAATGCCGACTTAAGTACAAGAGGACTGACACTCTAAATTTCTATGATTTGAACCTCTCTTGTGAGTCCAGTTTTAGATTCCGATGTTTCACGTCAGGTTTATTGTATCCCTTGTACCTTTTTATAAACGATGGAACACAGAAATTGCATCCGAATTTAATACAAAAGGCACAATGCCGACTTAAGTACAAGAGGACTGACACTCAAACTTTCTATGATTTGTACCTCTCCTGTGAGTCCACTTTTAGATTCCGATGCTTCACTTCAGGTTTACTGTATCCGTTGGACCTTCTTATTAACGATGAAACACAGAAATAGCATCCGAATTCAATACAAAAGGCACAATGCCGACTTAAGTACTAGAGGACTGACACTCTAACTTTCTATGATTTGAACCTCTCCTGTGAGTCCAGTTTAATATTCCGATGCTTCACTTTTGGTTTACTGTATCCCTTGGACCTTCTTATTGTCGATGAAACACAGAAATTGCATCCGAATTTAAGATAAAAGGCACAATGTGGACTTAAGTGCAAGAGGACTGACACTCTAATTTACTACGATTTGAACCTCTCCTGTGAGTCCAGTTTTAGATTCCGATGCTTCACTTCAGGTTTACTGTTTCCCCTGGACCTTCTTATTGACGATGAAACAAAGAAATTGCATCCGAATTTAAGATAAATGGCACAATGCCGACTTAAGTACAAGTGGACTGACACTCTAATTTTCTCTAATTTGAACCTCTCCTGTGCGTCCAGTTTTAGATTCCGATGCTTGACTTCAGGTTTACTGTATCCCTTGGACCTTCTTTTTGACGATGAAACAAAGAAATTGCATCCGACTTTAATACAAAAGACACAATGCCGACTTAAGTACAAGAGGACTGACACTCTAACTTTCTATGATTTGAACCTCTCCTGTGAGTCCAGTTTTAGATTCTCATGCTTCACTTCAGGTTTAGCGAATACCTTAGAAAATCTTATTGACGATGAAGCACAGAAATTGCATCCGAATTTAATACAAAAGGCACATTGTCGACTTAAGTACAAGAGGACTGAATGTCTATCTTTCTAAGATTTGAACCTCTCCTGTGAGTCTAGTTTTAGATTCCGATGCCTCACTTCAGGTTTACTGTATCCCTTGGGCCTTCTCATTGACGATAAAACACAGAAATTGCATCCTAAATTAATACAAAAGTCACAATGCCGACTTAAGTACAAGAGGACTGACACTCTAACTTTCTATGTTTAGAACCTCTCCTGTGATTCCAGTTTTACATTCCGATGCTTCACTTCAGTTTTACTGTATCCCTTGGACCTTCTTATTAACGATGAAACACAGAAATTGCATCCGAATTTAATACAAAAGGCACAATGCCGACTTAAGTAAAAGAGGACTGACACTCTAACTTTTTTTGATTTGAACCTCTCCTGTGAGTCGAGTTCTAGATTCCGATGCTTCACTTCAGGTTTACTGTATACCTTGGACCATCTTTGTGACGATGAAGCTCAAAAATTGCATCCGAATTTAATACAAAATTCACAATGCCGACATAAGTACAAGAGGACTGACACTCTAAATTTCTATGATTTGAACCTCTCTTGTGAGTCCAGTTTTAGATTCCGATGCTTCACGTGAGGTTTACTGTATCCCTTCGACCCTCTTATTAACGATGAAACACAGAAATTGCATCCGAATATAATACAAGAGGCACGATGCCGACTTAAGTACAAGAGGACTGACACACGAACTTTCTATGATTAGAACCTCTCCTGTGAGTCTACTTTTAGATTCCGATTCTTCACTTCAGGTTTACTGTATCAGTTGCACCTTCTTATTAACGATGAAACACAGGAATTGCATCCGAATTTAATACAAAAGGCACAATGCCGACTTAAGTACAAGAGGACCGACGCTCTAACTTTCTGTGATTTGAACCTCTCCTGTAAGTCCAGTTTTATATTCCGATGCTTCACATCAGGTTTACTGTATCCCTTGGACCATCTTATAGACGATGAAACACAGAAATTACATCCGAATTTAATACAAGAGGCACAATGCCGACTTATGTACAAGAGGTCTGACACTCTAATTTTCTATGATTTGAACCTCTCCCGTGAGTCCAGTTTTAGATTCTGAAGCATCACTTCAGGTTTACTGTATCCCTTGGACGTTCTTATTGACGATGAAACTCAGAAATTGCATCCTCATTTAATACAAATGTCACAATGACGGCTTAAGTACAAGAGGACTGACACTCTAACTTTCTATGATTTAAACCTCTCCTGTGAGTCCAGTTATAGATTCCGATGCTTCACTTCAGGTTTACTGTATTCCTTGGACCTTCTTATTAACGATGAAACACTGAAATTGCATCTGAATTTAATACAAAAGGCACAATGCCGATTTAAGTACAAGAGGACTGACACTCTAACATTCTATGATTTGAACCTCTCCTGTGAGTCCAGTTTTAGATTCTGATCCTTCACTTCAGGTTTACTGTATCCGTTGGACCTTCTTATTAACGATGAAACACAGAAATAGCATCCGAATTCAATACAAAAGGCACAATGCCGACTTAAGTACAACAGGACTGACACAATAATTTTCTACGATTTAAACCTCTCCTGTCAGTCCAGTTTTAGATTCCGATGCTTCACTTTGGGTTTACTGTTTCGCTTGGACCTTCTTATTGACGATGAAACAAAGAAATTGCATCCGAATTTAAGATAAATGGCACAATGAAGACTTAAGTACAAGAGGACTGACACTCTAACTTTCTATGATTTGAACCTCTCCTGTGAGCCCAGTTTTAGATTCTCATGCTTCACTTCAGGTTTACGGAATACCTTAGACCATCTTATTGATGATGAAGCACAGAAATTGCATCCGAATTTAATACAAAATGCACAATGTCGACTTAAGTACAAGAGGACTGAATGTCTATCTTTCTATGATTGGACCCTCTCCTGTGAGTCCAGTTTTAGATTTCGATGCCTCACTTCAGGATTAATGTATCCCTTGGACCTTCTTAATGACGATAAAACACAGAAATTGCATCCTAATTTAATACAAAAGTCACAATGCCGACTTAAGTACAAGAGGACTGACACTCTAACTTTCTATGATTTGAACCTCTCCTGTGATTCCAGTTTTACATTCCGATTCTTCACTTCAGGTTTACTGTATCCCTTGGACCTTCTTATTAACGATGAACCACAGAAATTGCATCCGAATTTAATACAAAAGGCACAATGCCGACTTAAGTAAAAAAGGACTGACACACTAACTTTTTTTGATTTGAACCTCTCCTGTGAGTCCAGTTTTAGATTCCGATGCTTCACTTCAGGTTTACTGTATACCTTGGACCATCTTTATCACGATGAAGCTCAAAAATTGCATCCGAATTTAATACAAAACTCACAATGCCGACTTAAGTACAAGAGGACTGACACTCTAAATTTCTATGATTTGAACCTCTCTTGTGAGTCCAGTTTTAGATTCCGATGCTTCACGTCAGGTTTACTGTATCCCTTCGACCCTCTTACTAACGATGAAACACAGAAATTGCATCCGAATATAATACAAAAGGCACGATGCCGACTTAAGTACAAGAGGACTGACACACTAACTTTCTATGATTAGAACCTCTCCTGTGAGTATACTTTTAGATTCCGATTCTTCACTTCAGGTTTACTGTATCAGTTGCACCTTCTTATTAACGATGAAACACAGAAATTGCATCCGAATTTAATACAAAAGGCACAATGCCGACTTAAGTACAAGTGGACCGACACTCTAAATTTCTGTGATTTGAACCTCTCCTGTGAGTCCAGTTTTGTATTCCGATGCTTCACATCAGGTTTACTGTATCCCTTGGACCATCTTATTGACGATGAAACACAGAAATTACATCCGAATTTAATACAAAAGGCACAATGCCGACTTAAGTACAAGAGGTCTGACACTCTAATTTTCTATGATTTGAACCTCTCCTGTGAGTCCAGTTTTAGATTCAGATGCATCACTTCAGGTTTATTGTATCCCTTGGACGTTCTTATTGACGATGAAACTCAGAAATTGCATCCTAATTTAATACAAATGTCACAATGCCGACTTAAGTACAAGAGGACTGCCTTTCTAACTTTCTATGATTTGAACCTCTCCTGCGAGTCCAGTTTTAGATTATGATCCTTCACTTCATGTGTACTGTATCCCTTGGACCTTCTTATTGACGATGAAACACAGAAATTGCATCCGAATTTAATACAAAAGGCACAATGCCGACTTAAGTACAAGAGGACTGACACTCTAATTTTCTATGATTTGAACCTCTACTGTGAGTCCAGTTTTAGATACCGATGCTTCACTTGAGGTTTACTGTATCCCTTGGACCTTCTTATTGACGATGAAACACAGAAATTGCATCCGAATTTAATACAAAAGGCACAATGCCGGTTTAAGTACAAGAGTACTGACACTCTAACCTTCTATGAATTGAACCTCTCCTGTTAGGCCAGTTTTAGATTCCGATGGCTCACTTCAGGTTTACTGTATACCTTGGACCTTCTTATTGACGATGAAACACAGAAATTGCATCCTAATTCAATACAAAAGTCACAATGCCGACTTAAGTACAAGAGGACTGACACTCTAACCTTCTATGATTTGAACGTCTCCTGTGATTCCAGTTTTACATTTCGATGCTTCACTTCAGGTTAACTGTATCCCTTGGACCTTCTTATTAACGATGAAACACAGAAATTGCATCCGAATTTAATACAAAATGCATAATGCCGACATAAGTACAAGAGGACTGACACTCTAACTTCCCTTGATTGGAACCTCTCCTGTGGGTCCAGTTTTAGATTACGATGCTTCACATCAGGTTTACTGTATCCCTTGGACCTTCTTATTGACGACGAAGCACAGAAATTGCAGCCGAATTTAATACAAAAGGCACAATGCCGACCTAAGTACAAGAGGACTGACGCACTCACTTTCTATGATTTGAACTTCTCCTGTGAGTCCAGTTTTGGATTACGATGCTTCAATTCTGGTTTACTGTATCGCTAGGACCTTCTTATTGATGATGAGACACAGAAATTGCATCCGATTTTAATACAAAAGGCACAATGCCCACTTAAGTAAAAGAGGACCGACACTCTAACTTTTCTTGATTTGAACCTTTCCTGTGCATTCAGTTTTAGATTCCGATGCTTCACTTCAGGTTTACTGTATACCTTGGACCATCTTTTTGACGATGAAGCTCAAAAATTGCATCCGAATTTAATACAAAATTCACAATGCCGACTTAAGTACAAGAGGACTGACACTCTAAATTTCTATGATTTGAACCTCTCTTGTGAGTCCAGTTTTAGATTCCGATGCTTCTCGTCAGGTTTACTGTATCCCTTCGACCCTCTTATTAACGATGAAACACAGAAATTGCATCCGAATATAATACAATAGGCACAATGCCGACTTAAGTACAAGAGGACTGACACACTAACTTTCTATGATTAGAACCTCTACTGTGAGTCCACTTTAGATTCCGATGCGTCACTTCAGGTTTACTGTATCTGTTGGATCTTCTTACTAACGATGAAACACAGAAATAGCATCCGAATTCAATACAAAAGGCACAATGCCGACTTAAGTACAAGAGGACTGACTCTCTAACTTTCTATGATTTGAACCTCTCCTGTGAGTCCAGTTTTAGATTCCGATGCTTCACTTCGGGTTTACTGTTTCCCCTGGACCTTCTTATTGACGATGAAGCAAAGAAATTGCATCCGAATTTAAGATAAAAGGCACAATGCCGACTTAAGTACAAGAGGACTGACTCTCTAACTTTCTGTGATTTGAACGTCTCCTGTGAGTCCAGTTTTAGATTCTCATGCTTCACTTCAGGTTTACTGAATACCTTAGACCATCTTATTGACGATGAAGCACAGAAATTGCATCCGAATTTAATACAAAAGGCACAATGTCGACTTAAGAACAAGAGGACTGGATGTCTATCTTTCTATGATTTGAACCTCTCCTGTGAGTCCAGTTTTAGATTCCGCTGCCTCTCTACAGGTTGACTGTATCCCTCGGACCCTCTTAATGACGATAAAACACAGAAATTGCATCCTAATTTAATACAAAAGTCACAGTGCCGACTTAAGTACAAGAGGACTGACACTCTAACTTTCTATGATTTGAACCTCTCCTGTGATTCCAGTTTTACATTCCGATGCTTCACTTCAGGTTTACTGTATCCCTTGGACCTTCTTATTAACGATGCAACACAGAAATTGCATCCGAATTTAATACAAAAGGCACAATGCCGACTTAAGTAAAAGAGGACTGACACTCTAACTTTTTTTGATTTGAACCTCTCCTGTGAGTCCAGTTTTAGATTCCGATGCTTCACTTCAGGTTAACTGTATACCTTGGACCATCTTTTTGACGATGAAGCTCAAAAATTGCTTCCGAATTTAATACAAAATTCACAATGACTACTTAAGTACAAGAGGATTGACACTCAAAATGTCTACGATTTAAACCTTTCTTGTGAGTCCAGTTTTAGATTCCGATGCTTCACGTCAGGTTTACTGTATCAGTTGCACCTTCTTATTAACGATGAAACACAGAAATTGCATCCGAATTTAATACAAAAGGCACAATGCCGATTTAAGTACAAGTGGACTGACTCTCTCACTTTCTATGATTTGATCCTCTCCTGTGAGTCCAGTTTTAGATTACGATGCTTCACTTCAGGTTTACTCTTTCCCTTGGACCTTCTTATTGACGATGAAACACAGATACTGCATCCGAATTTAATACAAAAGGCACAATGCCGAATTAATTACAAGAGGACTGACACTCTATCTTTCTATGGTTTGTACCTCTCCTGTGAGTCCAGTTTTAGATTACGATGCTTCACATCAGGTTTACTGTATACCTTGGACCGTCTTATTGACGATGAAGCACAGAAATTGCACCCTAATGTAATACAAAAGTCACAATGTCGACTTATGTACAAGAGGACTGATACTCCCACCTTCTGTGATTGGAACCTCTCCTGTGAGTCCAGTTTTAGATTCCGATGCTTCACTTCTGGTTTACTGTATACCTTGGACCATCTTAATGACGTTGAAACACAGAAATTGCATCCTAATTTAATACAAAATGCATAAAGCCGACTTAAGTAGAAGAGGACTGACACTCTAACGTCCCTTGATTGGAACCTATCCTGTGGGTCCAGTTTTAGATTACGATGATTCACATCAGGTTTACTGTATCCCTTGGACCTTCTTATTGACGACGAAGCACAGAAATGGCGTCCGAATTTAATACAAAAGGCACATTGCCGACCTAAGTACAAGAGGACTGATGCACTCACTTTCTATGATTTGAACCTCTCCTGTGAGTCCAGTTTTGGATTACGATGCTTCACTTCAGGTTTACTGTATCGCTGGGACCTTCTTATTGATGATGAGACACAGAAATTGCATCCGATTTTAATACAAAAGGCACAACGCCGACTTAAGTACAAGAGGACTGACACTCTCACTTTCTATGATTTGAACCTCTCCTGTGATTCCAGTTTTAGATTCCGATTCTTCCCTTCAGGTTTACTGTATCGCTTGGACCTTCTTATTGACGATGAAACACAGAAATTGCATCCGAATTTAATACAAAAGGCACAATGCCGATTTAAGTACAAGCGGACTGACACTCTAACTGTCTATGATTGGAACCTCTCCTGTGAGTCCAGTTTTAGATTACGATGCTTCACATCAGGTTTAATGTATCCCTTGGACCTTCTTATTGACGATAAAAAACAGAAATAGCATCCGAATTTAATACAAAAGGCACAATGCCGACTTAAGTACAAAAGGACTGACACTCTCACTTTCTATGATTTGAACCTCTCCTGTGAGTCCAGTTTTACATTACGATGCTTCACTTCAGGTTTACTGTTTACCTTGGACCTTTTTAATGACGAAGAAACACAGAAATTGCATCCGAATTTAATACAAAAAGCACATTGCCGACTTAAGCACAAGAGGACTGACACTCTAACTTTCTATGATTTGAACCTCTTCTGTGATTCCAGTTTAGGATTCCGATGCTTCACTTCAGGTTTACTGTATCCCTTGAACCTTCTTATTGACGATGAAACACAGAAATTGCATCCGAATTTAAAACAAAAGGCACAATGCCGACTAAAGTACAAGAGGACTGACATTCTAACTTTCTATGATTGGAACCTCTCCTGTGAGTCCAGTTTTAGATTACGATCCTTCACATCAGGATTACTGTATCCCTTGGACCTTCTTATTGACGATGAAGCACAGAAATTGCATCCGAATTTAATACAAAAGGCACAACGCCGACCTAAGTGCAAGTGGACTGACCCTCTCACTTTCTATGATTTGATCCTCTCCTGTGAGTCCAGTTTTAGATTCCGATGCTTCACTTCTGGTTTACTGTATACCTTGGACCATCTTAATAACGTTGAAACACAGAAATTGCATCCGAATTCAATACTAAAGGCACAATGCCGACATACGTACAAGTGGACTGACACTTTATTTTTCTATGGTTTGAACCTCTCCTGTGAGTCCAGTTTTAGATTACGATGGTTCACATCAGGTTTACTGTATACCTTGGACCGTCTTACTGACGATGAAACACAGAAATTGCATACGAATTTAATACAAAAGGCACAATGCCGACTAAAGTACAAGAGGACTGACACTCTAACTTTCTATGATTGGAACCTCTCCTGTGAGTCCAGTTTTAGATTACGATGCTTCACATGAGGTTTACTGTATCCCTTGGACCTTCTTATTGTCGATGAAACACAGAAATTGCATCCGAATTTAATACAAAAGGCACAATGCCGACTTAGGTACAAGAGGACTGACACTCTAACTTTTTTTTGATTTGAACCTCTCCTGTGAGTCCAGTTTTAGATTCCGATGCTTCACTTCAGGTTTACTGTATACCTTGGACCATCTTTTTGACGATGAAGCTCAAAAATTGCCTTCGAATTTAATACAAAATTCACAATGACGACTTAAGTACAAGAGGACTGACACTCTACAATTCTATGATTTAAACCTTTCTTGTGAGTCCAGTTATAGATTCCGATGCTTCACGTCCGGTTTACTGTATCCCTTCGACCCTCTTATTAACGATGAAACACAGGAATTGCATCCGAATTTAATACAAAAGGCACAATGCCGACTTAAGTACAAGAGAACCGACACTCTAATTTTCTGTGATTTGAACCTCTCCTGTGAGTCCAGTTTTATATTCCCATGCTTCACATCAGGTTTACTGTATCCCTTGGACCATCTTATTGACGATGAAACACAGAAATTACATCCGAATTTAATACAAAAGGCACAATGCCGACTTAAGTACAAGGGGTCTTACACTCTAATTTTCTATGATTTGAACCTCTCCTGTGAGTCCAGTTTTAGTTTCTGATGCATCACTTCAGGTCTACTGTATCCCTTGGACCTTCTTATTGACGATGAAACACTGAAATTGCATCCGAATTTAATACAAAATGGCACAATGCCGATTTAAGTACAAGAGGACTGACACTCTAACTTTCTATGATTTGAACCTCTCCTGTGAGTCCAGTTTTAGATTCTGATCCTTCACTTCATGTTTACTGTATCCCTTGGACCTTCTTATTGACGATGAAAAACAGAAATTGCATCCGAATTTAATACAAAAGGCACAATGCCGACTAAAGTACAAGAGGACTGACACTCTAACTTTCTATGATTTGAACCTCTCCTGTGAGTCCAGTTTTAGTTTCCGATGCTTCACTTCAGGTTTACTGTACTCCTTGGACCTTCTTGTTAACGATGAAACACTGAAATTGCATCCGAATTTAATACAAAAGGCACAATGCCGATTTAAGTACAAGAGGACTGACACTCTAACTTTCTATGATTTGAACCGCTCCTGTGAGTCCAGTTTTAGATTCTGATACTTCACTTCGTGTTTACTGTATCCCTTGGACCTTCTTATTGACGATGAAACACAGAAATTGCATCCGAATTTAATACAAAAGGCACAATGCCGACTAAAGTACAAGAGGACTGACACTCTAACTTTCTATGATTTGAACCTCTCCTGTGAGTCCAGTTTTAGATTCCGATGCTTCACTTGAGGTTTACTGTATCCCTTGGACCTTCTTATTGACGATGAAGCACAGAAATTGCATCCGAATTTAATACAAAAGGAACAATGCCGGTTTAAGTACAAGAGGACTGGCACTCTAACCTTCTATGAATTGAACGACTCCTGTGATTCCAGTTTTACTTTCCGATGCTTCACTTCAGGTTTACTGTATCCCTTGGACCTTCTTATTAACGATGAAACACAGAAATTGCATCCGAATTTAATACAAAATGCATAATGCCGACTTAAGTACAAGAGGACTGACACTCTAACTTCCCATGATTGGAACCTATCCTGTGGGTCCAGTTTTAGTTTACGATGCTTCACATCAGGTTTACTGTATCCCTTGGACCTTCTTATTGACGACGAAGCACAGAAATTGCATCCGAATTTAATACAATAGGCACAATGCCGACCTAAGTACAAGAGGACTGACGCACTCACTTTCTATGATTTGAACCTCTCCTGTGAGTCCAGTTTTGGATTACGATGCTTCACTTCAGGTTTACTGTATCGCTAGGACGTTCTTATTGATGATGAGACACAGAAATTGCATCCGATTTTAATACAAAAGGCACAATGCCGACTTAAGTACAAGAGGACTGACACTCTCACTTTCTATGATTTGAACCTCTCCTGTGATTCCAGTTTTAGATTGCGATTCTTCCCTTCAGGTTTACTGTATCCCTTGGACCTTCTTATTGACGATGAAACACAGAAATTGCATCCGAATTTAATACAAAAGGCACAATGCCGATTTAAGTACAAGCGGACTGACACTCTAACTGTCTATGATTGGAACCTCTCCTGTGAGTCCAGTTTTAGATTACGATGCTTCACATCAGGTTTAATGTATCCCTTGGACCTTCTTATTGACGATGAAACACAGAAATAGCATCCGAATTTAATACAAAAGGCACAATGCCGACTTAAGTACAAAAGGACTGACACTCTCACTTTCTATGATTTGAACCTCTCCTGTGAGTCCAGTTTTACATTACGATGCTTCACTTCAGGTTTACTGTTTACCTAGTACCTTTTTAGTGACGAAGAAACACAGAAATTGCATCCGAATTTAATACAAAAGGCACAATGCCTACTTAAGCACAAGAGGACTGACACTCTAACTTTCTATGATTTGCACCTCTTCTGTGATTCCAGTTTAGGATTCCGATGCTTCACTTCAGGTTTACTGTATCCCTTGAACCTTCTTATTGACGATGAAACACAGAAATTGCATCCGAATTCAAAACAAATTGCACAATGCCGACTAAAGTACAAGAGGACTGACATTCTAAATTTCTATGATTGGAACCTCTCCTGTGATTCCAGTTTTAGATTGCGATTCTTCCCTTCAGGTTTACTGTATCCCTTGGACCTTCTTATTGACGATGAAACACAGAAATTGCATCCGAATTTAATACAAAAGGCACAATGCCGATTTAAGTACAAGCGGACTGACACTCTAACTGTCTATGATTGGAACCTCTCCTGTGAGTCCAGTTTTAGATTACGATGCTTCACATCAGGTTTAATGTATCCCTTGGACCTTCTTATTGACGATGAAGCACAGAAATTGCATCCGAATTTAATACAAAAGGCACAACGCCGACCTAAGTGCAAGTGGACTGACCCTCTCACTTTCTATGATTTGATCCTCTCCTGTGAGTCCAGTTTTAGATTACGATGCTTCACTTCAGGTTTACTGTATCCCTTGGACCTTCTTATTGACGATGAAACACAGATACTGCATCCGAATTTAATACAAAAGGCACAATGCCGAATTAATTGCAAGAGGACTGACTCTCTATCTTTCTATGGTTTGTACCTCTCCTGTGAGTCCAGTTTTAGATTCCAATGCTTCACTTCAGGTTTACTGTATCCCTTGGACCTACTTATTGACAATTAAACACAGAAATTGCACCCTAATGTAATACAAAAGTCACAATGTCGACTTATGTACAAGAGGACTGATACTCCCACCTTCTGTGATTGGAATCTCTCCTGTGAGTCCAGTTTTAGATTCCGATGCTTCACTTCTGGTTTACTGTATACCTTGGACTTCTTAATGACGTTGAAACACAGAAATTGCATCCGAATTCAATACAAAAGGCACAATGCCGACATACGTACAAGTGGAATGACACTTTATCTTTCTATGGTTTGAACCTCTCCTGTGAGTCCAGTTTTAGATTACGATGCTCCACATGAGGTTTACTGTATCATTTGGACCTTCTTATTGACGATGAAACACAGACATTGCATCCGAATTTAATACAAAAGGCACAATGCCGACCTAAGTACAAGAGGACTGACACTCACATTTTCTATCGTTTGATCCTCTCCTGTGATTACAGTTTTAGATTCCAATGCTTCACTTCAGGTTTACTGTATCCCTTGGACCTTCTTATTGACGATGAAACACAGAAATAGCATCCGAATTTAATACAAAAGGCACAATGCCGACTTAAGTACAAAAGGACTGACACTCTAACTTTCTATGATTTGAACCTCTTCTGTGGTTCCAGTTTAGGATTCCGATGCTTCACTTCAGGTTTACTGTATCCCTTGAACCTTCTTATTGACGATGAAACACAGAAATTGCATCCGAATTTAAAACAAAAGGCACAATGCCGACTAAAGTACAAGAGGACTGACATTCTAACTTTCTATGATTGGAACCTCTCCTGTGAGTCCAGTTTTAGATTACGATCCTTCACATCAGGATTACTGTATCCCTTGGACCTTCTTATTGACGATGAAGCACAGAAATTGCATCCGAATTTAATACAAAAGGCACAACGCCGACCTAAGTGCAAGTGGACTGACCCTCTCACTTTCTATGATTTGATCCTCTCCTGTGAGTCCAGTTTTAGATTACGATGCTTCACTTCAGGTTTACTCTTTCCCTTGGACCTTCTTATTGACGATGAAACACAGATACTGCATCCGAATTTAATACAAAAGGCACAATGCCGAATTAATTACAAGAGGACTGACACTCTATCTTTCTATGGTTTGTACCTCTCCTGTGAGTCCAGTTTTAGATTACGATGCTTCACATCAGGTTTACTGTATACCTTGGACCATCTTATTGACGATGAAGCACAGAAATTGCACCCTAATGTAATACAAAAGTCACAATGTCGACTTATGTACAAGAGGACTGATACTCCCATCTTCTGTGATTGGAACCTCTCCTGTGAGTCCAGTTTTAGATTCCGATGCTTCACTTCTGGTTTACTGTATACCTTGGACCATCTTAATGACGTTGAAACACAGAAATTGCATCCGAATTCAATACTAAAGGCACAATGCCGACATACGTACAAGTGGACTGACACTTTATTTTTCTATGGTTTGAACCTCTCCTGTGAGTCCAGTTTTAGATTACGATGGTTCACATCAGGTTTACTGTATACCTTGGACCGTCTTACTGACGATGAAACACAGAAATTGCATACGAATTTAATACAAAAGGCACAATGCCGACTAAAGTACAAGAGGACTGACACTCTAACTTTCTATGATTGGAACCTCTCCTGTGAGTCCAGTTTTAGATTACGATGCTTCACATGAGGTTTACTGTATCCCTTGGACCTTCTTATTGTCGATGAAACACAGAAATTGCATCCGAATTTAATACAAAAGGCACAATGCCGACTTAGGTACAAGAGGACTGACACTCTAACTTTTTTTTGATTTGAACCTCTCCTGTGAGTCCAGTTTTAGATTCCGATGCTTCACTTCAGGTTTACTGTATACCTTGGACCATCTTTTTGACGATGAAGCTCAAAAATTGCTTCCGAATTTAATACAAAATTCACAATGACGACTTAAGTACAAGAGGACTGACACTCTACAATTCTATGATTTAAACCTTTCTTGTGAGTCCAGTTATAGATTCCGATGCTTCACGTCCGGTTTCCTGTATTCCTTCGACCCTCTTATTAACGATGAAACACAGAAATTGCATCCGAATATAATACAAAAGGCACGATGCCGACTTAAGTACAAGAGGACTGACACACTAAATTTCTAAATTAGAACCTCTCCTGTGAGTCTACTTTTAGATTCCGATTCTTCACTTCAGGTATACTGTATCAGTTGCACCTTCTTATTAACGATGAAACACAGGAATTGCATCCGAATTTAATACAAAAGGCACAATGCCGACTTAAGTACAAGAGAACCGACACTCTAATTTTCTGTGATTTGAACCTCTCCTGTGAGTCCAGTTTTATATTCCCATGCTTCACATCAAGTTTACTGTATCCCTTGGACCATCTTATTGACGATGAAACACAGAAATTACATCCGAATTTAATACAAAAGGCACAATGCCGACTTAAGTACAAGGGGTCTTACACTCTAATTTTCTATGATTTGAACCTCTACTGTGAGTCCAGTTTTAGATTCTGATGCATCACTTCAGGTCTACTGTATCCCTTGGACCTTCTTATTGACGATGAAACACTGAAATTGCATCCGAATTTAATACAAAAGGCACAATGCCGATTTAAGTACAAGAGGACTGACACTCTAACTTTCTATGATTTGAACCTCTCCTGTGAGTCCAGTTTTAGATTCTGATCCTTCACTTCATGTTTACTGTATCCCTTGGACCTTCTTATTGACGATGAAACACAGAAATTGCATCCGAATTTAATACAAAAGGCACAATGCCGACTAAAGTACAAGAGGACTGACACTCTAACTTTCTATGATTTGAACCTCTCCTGTGAGTACAGTTTTAGTTTCCGATGCTTCACTTCAGGTTTACTGTACTCCTTGGACCTTCTTGTTAACGATGAAACACTGAAATTGCATCCGAATTTAATACAAAAGGCACAATGCCGATTTAAGTACAAGAGGACTGACACTCTAACTTTCTATGATTTGAACCGCTCCTGTGAGTCCAGTTTTAGATTCTGATCCTTCACTTCGTGTTTACTGTATCCCTTGGACCTTCTTATTGACGATGAAACACAGAAATTGCATCCGAATTTAATACAAAAGGCACAATGCCGACTAAAGTACAAGAGGACTGACACTCTAACTTTCTATGATTTGAACCTCTCCTGTGAGTCCAGTTTTAGATTCCGATGCTTCACTTGAGGTTTACTGTATCCCTTGGACCTTCTTATTGACGATGAAGCACAGAAATTGAATCCGAATTTAATACAAAAGGCACAATGCCGACTTAAGTACAAGAGGACTGACACTCTCACTTTCTATGATTTGAACCTCTCCTGTGATTCCAGTTTTAGATTGCGATTCTTCCCTTCAGGTTTACTGTATCCCTTGGACCTTCTTATTGATGATGAAACACAGAAATTGCATCCGAATTTAATACAAAAGGCACAATGCCGACTAAAGTACAAGAGGACTGACACTCTAACTTTCTATGATTTGAACCTCTCCTGTGAGTCCAGTTTTAGATTCCGATGCTTCACTTCAGGTTTACTGTATCCCTTGGACCTTCTTATTAACGATGAAACACAGAAATTGCATCCGAATTTAATACAAAATGCATAATGCCGACTTAAGTACAAGAGGACTGACACTCTAACTTCCCATGATTGGAACCTATCCTGTGGGTCCAGTTTTAGTTTACGATGCTTCACTTGAGGTTTACTGTATCCCTTGGACCTTCTTATTGACGATGAAGCACAGAAATTGCATCCGAATTTAATACAAAAGGCACAATGCCGACTTAAGTACAAGAGGACTGACACTCTCACTTTCTATGATTTGAACCTCTCCTGTGATTCCAGTTTTAGATTGCGATTCTTCCCTTCAGGTTTACTGTATCCCTTGGACCTTCTTATTGACGATGAAACACAGAAATAGCATCCGAATTTAATACAAAAGGCACAATGCCGACTTAAGTACAAAAGGACTGACACTCTCACTTTCTATGATTTGAACCTCTCCTGTGAGTCCAGTTTTACATTACGATGCTTCACTTCAGGTTTACTGTTTACCTTGTACCTTTTTAGTGACGAAGAAACACAGAAATTGCATCCGAATTTAATACAAAAGGCACAATGCCTACTTAAGCACAAGAGGACTGACACTCTAACTTTCTATGATTTGCACCTCTTCTGTGATTCCAGTTTAGGATTCCGATGCTTCACTTCAGGTTTACTGTATCCCTTGAACCTTCTTATTGACGATGAAACACAGAAATTGCATCCGAATTCAAAACAAATTGCACAATGCCGACTAAAGTACAAGAGGACTGACATTCTAACTTTCTATGATTGGAACCTCTCCTGTGATTCCAGTTTTAGATTGCGATTCTTCCCTTCAGGTTTACTGTATCCCTTGGACCTTCTTATTGACGATGAAACACAGAAATTGCATCCGAATTTAATACAAAAGGCACAATGCCGATTTAAGTACAAGCGGACTGACACTCTAACTGTCTATGATTGGAACCTCTCCTGTGAGTCCAGTTTTAGATTACGATGCTTCACATCAGGTTTAATGTATCCCTTGGACCTTCTCATTGACGATGAAGCACAGAAATTGCATCCGAATTTAATACAAAAGGCACAACGCCGACCTAAGTGCAAGTGGACTGACCCTCTCACTTTCTATGATTTGATCCTCTCCTGTGAGTCCAGTTTTAGATTACGATGCTTCACTTCAGGTTTACTGTATCCCTTGGACCTTCTTATTGACGATGAAACACAGAAATTGCATCCGAATTTAATACAAAAGGCACAATGCCGACTAAAGTACAAGAGGACTGACACTCTAACTTTCTATGATTTGAACCTCTCCTGTGAGTACAGTTTTAGTTTCCGATGCTTCACTTCAGGTTTACTGTACTCCTTGGACCTTCTTGTTAACGATGAAACACTGAAATTGCATCCGAATTTAATACAAAAGGCACAATGCCGATTTAAGTACAAGAGGACTGACACTCTAACTTTCTATGATTTGAACCGCTCCTGTGAGTCCAGTTTTAGATTCCGATGCTTCACTTCTGGTTTACTGTATACCTTGGACCTTCTTAATGACGTTGAAACACAGAAATTGCATCCGAATTCAATACAAAAGGCACAATGCCGACATACGTACAAGTGGACTGACACTTTATCTTTCTATGGTTTGAACCTCTCCTGTGAGTCCAGTTTTAGATTACGATGCTTCACATGAGGTTTACTGTATCATTTGGACCTTCTTATTGACGATGAAACACAGACATTGCATCCGAATTTAATACAAAAGGCACAATGCCGTCCTAAGTACAAGAGGACTGACACTCACATTTTCTATCGTTTGATCCTCTCCTGTGATTCCAGTTTTAGATTCCAATGCTTCACTTCAGGTTTACTGTATCCCTTGGACCTTCTTATTGACGATACACAGAAATTGCATCCGAATTTAATACAAAACTCACAATGCCGACTTAAGTGCAAGAGGACTGACACTCTAACTTTCTATGATTGGAACCACTCCTGTGAGTCCAGTTTTTGATTACGATGCTTTACATCAGGTTTACTGTATACCTCGGACCATCTTATTGACGATGAAACACAGTAATTGCGACCGGATGTAATACAAGAGGCACAATGCCGACTTAAGTACAAGAGGACTCACACTCTCACTTTCTATGATTTGAACCTCTCCATGTGAGTCCAGTTTTAGATTACGATGCTTCACTTCAGTTTTACTGTATACCTTGGACCTTCTTATTGACGATGAAACACAGGAATTGCATCCGAATTTAAAACAAAGGCACAATGCCGACTTAAGTACAAGAGGACTGACAGTTTCATTTTCTATGATTTGAACCTATCCTGTGATTCCAGATTTAGATTCCGATGTTTCACTTCAGGTTTACTGTATCCCTTGGACCTTCTTATACATGATGAAACACAGAATCTGAATCCGAATTTATTACAAAATGCACAATGTCGACATAAGTACAAGAGGACTGACACTCTCACTTTCTATGATTTGAACCTCTCCTGTGAGTCCAGTTTTAGATTACGATGCTTCACTTCAGGTTTACTGTATCCCTTGGACCTTCTTATTGACGATGAAACACAGAAACTGCATCCGAATTGAATACAAAAGGCACAATGCCGACTTACGTACAAGAGGACTGACACTCTCACTTTCTGTGATTTGAACCTCTCCTGTGATTCCAGTTTTAGATTCCAATGCTTCACTTCAGGTTTACTGTATCCCTTGGACCTTCTTATTGACAATGAAATACAGAAATTGCATCCCAATTTAATACAAAAGGCACAATGCCGACTTCAGTACAAGAGGCTTGACACTCTCACTTTCTATGATCTGAAACTCTCCTCTGACTCCAGTTTTAGAATCCGATGCTTCACTTAAGGTTTACTGTATCCCTTGGACCTTCTTATTGACGATGAAACACAGAAATTGCATCCGAATTTAATACAAAAGGCACAATGCCGACTTAAGTACAAGAGGTCTGACAGTCCATCGTTCTATGATTGGAACCTCTCCTGTTAGTCCAGTTTTAGATTACGATGCTTCACATCACGTTTACTGTATCCCTTATACCTTCTTTTTCACGATGAAACACAGAAATTGCATACGAATTTATTACAAATTCACAATGCCGACTTAAGTACTAGAGGACTGACACTCTCACTTTCTATGATTTGAACCTCTCGTGTGAGTCCAGTTTTAGATTACGATGCCTCACTACAGGTTTACTGTATCCCTTGGACCTTCTTGTTGACGATGAAACACAGAAATTGCATCCGAATTTAATACAAAAGGCACAATGCCGACTTAAGTACAAGAGGACTGACACTCTCACTTTCTATCATTTGTCCCTCTCCTGTGATTCCAGTTTTAGATTCCGATGCTTCACTTCAAATTTACTGTATACCTTAGACCTTCTTATAGACGATGAAACACAGAAATTGCATCCGAATTTATTACAAAATGCACAATGTCGACTTAAGTACAAGAGGACTTTCACTCTCACTTTCTATGATTTGAACCTCTCCTGTGAGTCCAGTTTTAGATTACGATGCTTCACATCAGGTTTACTGTATCCCTTGGACCTTCTTTTTGACGATTAAACACAGAAATTGCATCAGAATTTAATACAAAAATCACAATGCCGACTTACTTACAAGAGGACTGACACTCTAACTTTCTATGATTGAACTTCTACCGTGAGTCCAGTTTTAGCTTCCGATGCTTCACTTCAGGTTTACTGTATCCCTTGGACCTTCTTATTGACGATGAAACACAGAAATTGCATCCGAAATTAATACAAAAGGCACAATGCCGACTTAAGCATAAGAGGACTGACAGTCTAGTTTTCTATGATCAGAACCTCTCCCGTGAGACCAGTTTTAGATTACGATGCTTCACTTCAGGTTTCCTGGATCGATTGGACCTTCTTATTGACGATGAAACACAGAGGTTGCATCCGAATTTAATACAAAAGGCAGAATACTGACTTAAGTACAAGAGGACTGACACTCTCACTTTCTATGATTTGAACCTCTCCTGTGATTCCAGTTTTAGATTCCGATGCTTCACTTCAGGTCTACTGTATCACTTGGACCTTCTTAATGACGATGAAACACAGAAATTGCATCCGAATTCAATACAAAAGGCACAATGACCACTTAAGTACAAGAGGACTGACACTCTCACTTCCTATGATTTGAACCTCTCCTGTGAGTCCAGTATTAGATTACGATGCTTCACTTCAGGTTTACTGTATCCCTTGGACCTTCTTATTGACGATGAAACACAGAAATTGCATCCGAATTTAATACAAAAGGCACAATACTGACTTAAGTACAAGCGGACTGACACTCTAACTTTCTATGATTGGAACCTCTCCTATGAGTCCCGTTTTGGATTACGATGCTTCACATCAGGTTTACTGTATACCTTGGACCGTCTTATTGACAATGAAACACAGAAACTGCATCCGAATTTAATACAAAAGGCACAATGCTGACATAAGTACTTGAGAACTGACACTCTAACTTTCCATGATTGGAACCTCTCCTGTGAGTCCAATTTTAGATTACGATGCTTCACTTCAGGTTTACTGTATCCCTTGGACCTTCTTATTGACGATGAGACACAGAAATTGCATCCGAATTTGATACAAAAGGCACAATGCCGATTTAAGTACAAGAGGACTGACACTCTCCCTTTCGATGATTTGAACCTCTCCTGTGAATTCAGTTTTAGACTCCGATGCTTCACTTCAGGTTTACTGTATCCCTTGGACGTTCTTATTGACGATGAAACACCGAAATTGCGTCCGAATCTAATACAAAAGTCACAATGCAGACTTAAGTACAAGAGGACTGACACTCGCACTTTCTATGATTTGAACCTTTCGTGTGATTCCAGTTTTAGATTCCGATGCTTCACTTCAGGTTTACTGTATCCCTTGGACCTTCTTATTGACGATGAAACACAGAAATTGCATCCGAGATTAATACAAAGGCACAATGCCGACTTAAGTACAAGAAGACTGACACTTTAACTTTCCATGATTGGAACCTCTCCTGTGGGTCCAGTTTTATATTACGATGCTTCACTTCAGGTATACTGTATCCTTCGGACCTTCTTATTGACGATGAAACACAGAAATTGAATCCGAATTTAATACAAATGGCACAATGCCGACTTAAGTACAAGAGGACTGACAATCTCACTTTCTATGATATGAACCTCTCCTGTGAGTCCAGTTTTAGATTAAGATGCTTCACTTCAGGTTTACTGTATCCCTTGGACCTTCTTATTGACGATGAAACACAGAAATTGCATCCGAATTTAATACAAAAGGCACAATGCCGACATAAGTACATGAGAACTGACACTCTAACTTTCAATGATTGGAACCTCTCCTGTGAGTCCAGTTTTAGTTTACGATGCTTCATTTCAGGTTTACTGTATCCCTTGGTCCTTCTTATTGACGATGAAACACAGAAATTGCATCCGAATTTGATACAAAGGGCACAATGCCGATTTAAGTACAAGGGGACTGACACTCTCCCTTTCTATGATTTGAACCTCTCCTGTGATTCCAGTTTTAGACTCCGATGCTTCACTTCAGGTTTACTGTATCCCTTGGACGTTCTTATTGACGATGAAACACAGAAATTGCGTCCGAATCTAATACAAAAGTCAAAATGCCGACTTAAGTACAAGAGGACTGACACTCTCACTTTCTATGATTTGAACCTCTCCTGTGATTCCAGTTTTAGATTCCGATGCTTCACTTCAGGTTTACTGTATCCCTTGCACCTTCTTATTGACGACCAAACACAGAAATTGCATCCGAGTTTAATACAAAAGGCACAATGCCGACTTAAGGACAAGAGGACCGACACTTTAACTTTCCATGATTGGAACCTCTCCCGTGAGTCCAGTTTTAGATTACGATGCTTGACTTCAGGTATACTGTATCCTTTGGACCTTCTTACTAACGATGAAACACAGAAATTGCATCCGAATTTAACACAAATGTCACAATGACGACTTCAGTACAAGAGGACTGACAATCTCACTTTCTATAATATGAACCTTTCCTGTGAGTCCAGTTTTAGATTACGAAGCTTCACATCAGGTTTACTGTATCCCTTGGACCTTCTTATTACGATGAAACACAGATATTGCATCCGAATTGAATACAAAAGGCACAATGCCGACTTAAGTACAAGAGGACTGACACTCTAACTTTCTATGATTTGAACCTCTTCTGTGAGTCCAGGTTTAAATTCCGATGCTTCACTTCAGGTTTACTGTGTACCTTGGACCTTCTTATTGACGATGAAACACAGAAATTGCATCCGAATTTAATACAAAAGGCACAATGCCGACTTAAGTACAAGAGGACTGACACTCTAACATTCTATGATTTGAACCTCTCGTGTGAGTCATGTTTTAGATTACGATGCTTCACTTCAGGTTTACTGTATCCCTTGGACTTTCTTATTGACGATGAAACACAGAAATTGCATCCGAAACTAATACAAATGGAACAATGCTGACTTAAGTACAAGAGGACTGACACTCTAACTTTCTATGATTGGAACCTGTCCTGTGAGTCCACTTTTAGATTACGATGCTTCACATCAGGTTTACTGTATCTCTTGGACCTTCTTATTGACGATGAAACACAGAAATTGCATCCGAATGTAATACAAAAGGCACAATGCCGACTTAAGTACAAGAGGACTGACAGCCTCACCTTCTATGATTTGAACCTCTCCTGTGAGTCCAGTTTTAGATTACGATGCTTCACTTCAGGTTTACTGTATCCCTTGGACCTTCTTATTGACGATGAAACACAGATATTGGATCCGAATTTAATACAAAACGCACAATGCCGACTTAAGTACAAGAGGACTGACATTCTCACTTTCTATGATTTGAACCTCTCCTGTGAATCCAGTTTTAGATTCCGATGATTCACTTCAGGTTTACTGTATCCCTTGGACCTTCTTATTGACGATGAAACACAGAAATTGCATCCTAATTTAATACAAAAGTCACAATGCCGACTAAAGTACAAGAGGACTGACACTCTAATTTCTATGATTGGATTCACTCCAGTGAGTCCAGTTTTAGATTACGATGCTTCACATCAGGTTTACTGTGTCCCCTGGACCTTCTTATTGACGATGAAACACAGAAATTGCATCCGAATTTAATACAAAAGGCACAATGCCGACTAAAGTACAGGAAGACTGACACTCTTACATTCTATGATTTGAACCTCGCCTGTGAGTCCAGTTTTCGATTCCGATGCTTCAAATCAGGTGTACTGTATCCCTTGGACCTTCTAATTGACGATGAAACACAGAAATTGCATCCGAATTGAATCCAAAAGGCACAATGCCGACTTAAGTACAAGAGGACTGACACTCTCACTTTCTATGATTTGAACCTCTCCTGTGAGCACAGTTTTAGATTACGATGCTTCACTTCAGGTTTACTGTATCCCTTGGACCTTCTTATTGACGATGAAACACAGAAATTGCATCCGAATTCAATACAAAAGGCAAAATGTCGACTAAAGTACAACAGGACTGACACTCTCACTATATATGATTGGAACCTCTCCTGTGAGTCCAGTTTTAGATTACGATGCTTCACATCAGGTTTACTGTATACCTTGGACCTTCTTATTCACAATGAAACACAGAAATTGCATCCGAATTTAATACAAAAGGCGCAATGCCGACTTAAGTACACGAGGACTGACACTCTCACTTTCTATGATTTAAACCTCTCCTGTGAGTCCAGTTTTAGATTCCGATTCTTCACTTCAGGTTTACTGTATCCCTTGGACCTTCTTATTGACGATGAAACACAGAAATTGCATCCGAATTTAATACAAATTGCACAATGCCGTCTTAAGTACAAGAGGACTGACACTCTAACTTTCTACGATTGGAACCTGTCCTGTGAGTCCAGTTTTAAATTCCGATGCTTCACATCAGGTTTACTGTATCCCTTGGACTTTCTTATTGACGATGAAACACTGAAATTGCATCCGAAATTTATACAAAAGGAACAATGCTGACTTAAGTACAAGAGGACTGACACTCCAAATTTCTACGATTGGAACCTGTCCTGTGAGTCCAGTTTTAGATTACGATGCTTCACTTCAGGTTTACTGTATCCCTTGGACCTTCTTAATGACGATGAAACACAGAAATTGCATCCGATTTCAATACAAAAGGCGCAATGCCGACTTAAGTACAAGAGGACTGACACTCTCACTTTCTATGATTTGAACCTCTCCTGTGATTCCAGTTTTAGATTCCGATGCTTCACATCAGGTGTACTGTATCCCTTGGACCTTCTATTTGACGATGAAACACAGAAATTGCATCCAAATTTAATCCAAAAGGCACAATGCCAGCTTAAGTACAAGAGGACTGACACTCTAACTTTCTATGATTGGAACCTCTCCTATGAGTCCCGTTTTGGATTACGATGCTTCACATCAGGTTTACTGTATACCTTGGACCGTCTTATTGACAATGAAACAAAGAAATTGCATCCGAATTTAATACAAAAGGCACAATGCTGACATAAGTACATGAGAACTGACACTCTAACTTTCCATGATTGGAACCTCTCCTTTGAGTTCAGTTTTAGTTTACGATGCTTCACATAAGGTTTACTGTATCCCTTGGACCTTCTTATTGACGATGAAACACAGAAATTACATCCGAATTTAATACAAGAGGCACAATGCAGCCTTAATTACAAGAGGACAGACACTCTCACTTTCTATGATTTGAACCTCTCCTGTGAGTCCAGTTTTAGATTACGATGCTTCACTTCAGGTTTACTGTATCCCTTGGACCTTCTTATTGACGATGAAACACAGAAATTGCATCCGAATTTTGATACAAAAGGCACAATGCCGATTTAAGTACCAGAGGACTGACACTCTCACTTTCTATGATTTGAACCTCTCGTGTGATTCCAGTTTTAGATTCCGATGCTTCTCTTCAGGTTTACTGTATCCCTTGGACCTTCTTATTGACGATGAAACACAGAAATTGAATCCGAGTTTAATACAAAAGGCACAATGCCGACGTAAGTACAAGAGGACTGACACTTTAAATTTCCATGATTGGAACCTCTCCTGTGGGTCCAGTTTTACATTACGATGCTTCACTTCAGGTATACTGTATCCTTTGGACCTTCTTATTGACGATGAAACACAGAAATTGCATCCGAATTTAATACAAATGGCACAATGCCGACTTAAGTACAAGGGGACTGACAATCTCACTTTCTATGATATGAACCTCTCCTGTGAGTCCAGTTTTCGATTAAGATGCTTCACTTTAGGTTTACTGTATCCCTTGGACCTTCTTATTGACGATGAAACACAGAAATTGCATCCGAATTTAATACAAGGGGCACAATGCCGACTTAAGTACAAGAGGACAGGCACTCTCACTTTCTATGATTTGAACCACTCCTGTGATTCCAGTTTTAGATTACGATGCTTCACATCAGGTTTACTGTATCCCTTGTACCCTCATATTGACGATGAAACAGAGAAATTGCATCCGAATTTAATACAAAAGGCACAATGCCGTCTAAAGTACAAGAAGAATGACACTCTAACTATCTATGATTTAAACCTCTTTTGTGAGTCCAGTTTGAAATTCCGATGCTTCACTTCAGGTTTACTGTATCCCTTGGACCTTCTTATTGACGATGAAACACAGTACTTGCATCGGAGTTTAATACAAAAGGCACAATGCCGACTTAAGTACAAGAGGACTGACACTCTCACTTTCTATGATTTGAACCTCTCCTGTGAGCACAGTTTTGGATTACGATGCTTCACTTCAGGTTTACTGTATCCCTTGGACATTCTTATTGACGATGAAACACAGAAATTGCATCCGAATTTAATACAAGTGGCACAATGCCGTCCTAAGTAAAAGAGGACTGACACTCTCACTTTCTATGAATTGAACCTCTCCTGTGATTCCAGTTTTAGATTCCGATGCTTCACTTCAGGTTTACTGTATCCCTTGGACCTTCTTATTGGCGATGAAACACAGAAATTGCATCCAACTTCAATACAAAAGGCACAATGCCGACTTAAGTACAAGAGGACTGACACTCTCACTTTTTATGAATTGAACGTCTCCTGTGATTCCAGTTTTAGATTGTGATGCTTCACTTCAGGGTTACTGTATCCCTTGGACCTTCTTATTGTCGATGAAACACAGAAATTGCTTCCGAATTTAATACAAAAGGCACAATGCCGACTCAAGTACAAAAGGGCTGACACTATCACTTTCTATGAATTGAACCTCTCCTGTGATTACAGTTTTAGATTACGATGCTTCACTTCAGGTTTACAGTATCCCTTGGACCTTCTTATTAACGATGAAACACAGAAATTGCCTCCGAATTCAATACAAAAGGCAATATGTCGACTTATGTACAACAGGACTGTCACTCTCACTATATATGATTGGAACCTCTCCTATGAGTCCAGTTTTAGATTACGATGCTTCACATCAGGTTTACTGTATCCCTTGGACCTTCTTATTCACAATGAAACACAGAAATTGCAGCCAAATTTAATACAAAAGGCGCAATGCCGACTTAAGTACACGAGGACTGACACTCTCACTTTCTATGATTTAAACCTCTCCTGTGAGTCCAGTTTTAGATTCCGATGCTTCACTTCAGGTTTACTGTATCCCTTGGACCTTCTTATTGACGATGAAACACAGAAATTGCATCTGAATTTAATACAAATGGCACAATGCAGTCTTAAGTACAAGAGGACTGACACTCTATCTTTCTACGATTGGAACCTGTCCTGTGAGTCCAGTTTTAGATTACGATGCTTCACATCAGGTTTACTGTATCCCTTGGACCTTCTTATTGACGATGAAACACAGAAATTGCTTTCGAATTTAATACACAATTCACAATGCCGACTTAAGTCCAAGAGGTCAGACACTCTCACTTTCTATGATTTGAACCTCTCCTGTGATTCCAGTTTTAGATTACGATGCTTCACATTAGGTTTACTGTATCCCTTGGACCTTCATATTGACGATGAAACAGAGAAATTGCATCCGAATTTAATACAAAATGCACAATGCCGACTAAAGTACAAGAAGACTGACACTCTAACTTCCTATGATTTAAACCTCTTCTGTGAGTCCAGTTTTAAATTCCAATGCTTCACTTCAGGTTTACTGTGTACCTTGGACATTCTTATTGATGATGAAACACAGAAATTGCATCCGAATTTAATACAAAAGGCACAATGCCGACTTAAGTACAAGAGGACTGACACTCTAACATTCTATGATTTGAACCTCTCCTGTGAGTCCAGCTTTAGATTACGATGCTTCACCTCAGGTTTACTGTATCCCTTGGACTTTCTTATTGACGATGAAACACAGAAATTGCATCCGAAATTTATACAGAAGGAACAGTGCTGACTTAAGTACAAGTGGACTGACACTCAAAATTTCTATGATTGGAACCTGTCCTGTGAGTTTAGTTTTAGATTACGATGCTTCACATCAGGTTTACTGTATCCCTTGGACCTTCTTATTGACGATGAGACACAGAAATTGCATCCGAATTTAATACAAAAGGCACAATGCCGACTTAAGTACAAGAGGACTGACACCCTCACTTTCTATGATTTGAACCTCTCCTGTGAGTCCAGTTTTAGATTACGATGCTTCACTTCAGGTTTACTGTATCCCTTGGACCTTCTTATTGACGATGAGACACAGAAATTGCATCCGAATTTAATACAAAAGGCACAATGCCGACTTAAGTACAAGAGGACTGACACTCTCACTTTCTATGATTTGAACCTCTCCTGTGATTCCAGTTTTAGATTCCGATGATTCACTTCAGGTTTACTGTATCCCTTGGATCTTCTTATTGACGATGAAACACAGAAATTGCATCCTAATTTAATACAAAAGGCACAATGCCGACTTAAGTACAAGAGGTCTGACACTCTAATTTCAATGATTGGATCCTCTCCAGTGAGTCCAGTTTTAGATTACGGTGCTTCACATCAGGTTTACTGTGTCTCTTGGACCTTCTCATTGACGATGAATCACAGAAATTGCATCCGAATTTAATACAAAAGTCACAATGCCGACTAAAGTACAGGAGGACTGACACTCTCACATTCTATGATTTGAACCTCTCCTGTGAGTTCAGTTTTGGATTACGATGCTTCACATCAGGTTTACTGTATACTTTGGACCGTCTTATTGACAATGAAACACAGAAATTGCATCCGAATTTAATACAAAAGGCACAATGCTGACATAAGTACATGAGAACTGACACTCTAACTTTCCATGATTGGAACCTCTCCTGTGAGTTCAGTTTTAGTTTACGATGCTTCACATAAGGTTTACTGTATCCCTTGGACCTTCTTATTGACGATGAAACACAGAAATTACATCCGAATTTAATACAAGAGGCACAATGCAGCCTTAATTACAAGAGGACAGACACTCTCACTTTCTATGATTTGAACCTCTCCTGTGAGTCCAGTTTTAGATTACGATGCTTCACTTCAGGTTTACTGTATCCCTTGGACGTTCTTATTGACGATGAAACACAGAAATTGCGTACGAATCTAATACAAAAGTCACAATGCCGACTTAAGTACAAGAGGACTGACACTCTCACTTTCTATGATTTGAACCTCTCGCGTGATTCCAGTTTTAGATTCCGATGCTTCACTTCAGGTTTACTGTATCCCTTGGACCTTCTTATTGACGATGAAACACAGAAATTGCATCCGAGTTTAATACAAAAGGCACAATGCCGACTTAAGTACAAGAGGACTGACACTTTAAATTTCCATGATTGGAACCTCTCCTGTGGGTCCAGTTTTAGATTACGATGCTTCACTTCAGGTATACTGTATCCTTTGGACCTTCTTATTGACGATGAAACACAGAAATTGCATCCGAATTTATTACAAATGGCACAATGCCGACTTAAGTACAAGAGGACTGACAATCTCACTTTCTATGTTATGTACCTCTCCTGTGAGTCCAGTTTTAGATTAAGATGCTTCACTTCAGGGTTACTGTATCCCTTGGACCTTCTTATTGACGATGAAACACAGAAATTGCATCCGAATTTAATACAAAAGGCACAATGCTGACATAAGTACATGAGAACTGACACTCTAACTTTCCATGATTGGAACCTCTCCTGTGAGTTCAGTTTTAGTTTACGATGCTTCACATAAGGTTTACTGTATCCCTTGGACCTTCTTATTGACGATGAAACACAGAAATTACATCCGAATTTAATACAAGAGGCACAATGCAGCCTTAATTACAAGAGGACAGACACTTTCACTTTCTATGATTTGAACCTCTCCTGTGAGTCCAGTTTTAGATTACGATGCTTCACTTCAGGTTTACTGTATCCCTTGGACCTTCTTATTGACGATGAAACACAGAAATTGCATCCGAATTTTGATACAAAAGGCACAATGCCGATTTAAGTACAAGAGGACTGACACTCTCCCTTTCTATGATTTGAACCTCTTCTGTGATTTCAGTTTTAGACTCCGATGCTTCACTTCAGGTTTACTGTATCCCTTGGACGTTCTTATTGACGATGAAACACAGAAATTTCGTCCGAATCTAATACAAAAGTCACAATGCCGACTTAAGTACAAGAGGACAGACACTCTCACTTTCTAAGATTTGAACCTCTCGTGTGATTCCAGTTTTAGATTCCGATGCTTCACTTCAGGTTTACTGTATCCCTTGGACCTTCTTATTGACGATGAAACACAGAAATTGCATCCGAGTTTAATACAAAAGGCACAATGCCGACTTAAGTACAAGAGGACTGACACTTTAAATTTCCATGATTGGAACCTCTCCTGTGGGTCCAGTTTTAGATTACGATGCTTCACTTCAGGTATACTGTATCCTTTGGACCTTCTTATTGACGATGAAACACAGAAATTGCATCCGAATTTTGATACAAAAGGCACAATGCCGATTTAAGTACAAGAGGACTGACACTCTCCCTTTCTATGATTTGAACCTCCTCTGTGATTTCAGTTTTAGACTCCGATGCTTCACTTCAGGTTTACTGTATCCCTTGGACGTTCTTATTGACGATGAAACACAGAAATTTCGTCCGAATCTAATACAAAAGTCACAATGCCGACTTAAGTACAAGAGGACAGACACTCTCACTTTCTAAGATTTGAACCTCTCGTGTGATTCCAGTTTTAGATTAAGATGCTTCACTTCAGGTTTACTGTATCCCTTGGACCTTCTTATTGACGATGAAACACAGAAATTGCATCCGAAATTAATACAAAAGGCACAATGCCGACTTAAGTACAAGAGGACTGACACTCTCACTTCCTATGATTTGAACCTCTCGTGTGAGTCCAGTTTTAGATTACGATGCTTCACTTCAGGTTTACTGTATCCCTTGGACCTTCTTATTGACGATGAAACAGAGAAATTGCATCCGAATTTAATACAAAAGGCACAATGCCAACATAAGTACATGAGAACTGACACTCTAACTTTCCATGATTTGAACCTCTCCTGTGAGTCCAGTTTTAGTTTACGGTGCTTCACTTCAGGTTTACTGTATCCCTTGGACCTTCTTATTGACGTTGAAACACAGAAATTGCATCCGAATTTGATACAAAAGGCACAATGCCTAATTAAGTACAAGAGGACTGACACTCTCCCTTTCCATGATTTGAACCTCTCCTGTGATTCCAGTTTTAGACTCCGATGCTTCACTTCAGGTTACTGTATCCCTTGGACGTTCTTATTGACGATGAAACACAGAAATTGCGTCCGAATATAATAAAAAAGTCACAATGCCGACTTAAGTACAAGAGGACTGACACTCTCACTTTCTATGATATGAACCTCTCCTGTGATTCCAGTTTTATATTCCGATTCTTCACTTCAGGTTTACTGTATCCCTTGGTCCCTCTTATTGACGATGAAACACAGAAATTGCATCCGAGTTTAATACAAAGGGCACAATGCCGACTTAAGTACAAGAGGACTGACACTTTAACTTTCCATGATTGGAACCTCTCCTGTAAGTCCAGTTTTAGATTACGATGCTTCACTTCAGGTATACTGTATCCTTTGGACCTTCTTACTGACGATGAAACACAGAAATTGCATCCGAATTTAATACAAATGGCACAATGCCGACTTAAGTACAAGAGGACTGACAATCTCACTTTCTATGATATGAACCTCTCCTGTGAGTCCAGTTCTAGATTACGATGCTTCACTTCAGGTTTACTGTATCCCTTGGACCTTCTTATTGATGATGAAACACAGAAATTGCATCCGAATTTGATACAAAAGGCACAATGCCTAATTAAGTACAAGAGGACTGACACTCTCCCTTTCTATGATTTGAACCTCTCCTGTGATTCCAGTTTTAGACTCCGATGCTTCACTTCAGGTATACTGTATACCTTGGACCGTCTTATTGACAATGAAACACAGAAATTGCATCCGAATGTAATACAAAAGCACAATGCCGACATAAGTACATGAGAACTGACACTCTAACTTTCCATGATTGGAACCTCTCCTGTGAGTCCAGTTTTAGTTTACGATGCTTCATTTCAGGTTTACTGTATCCCTTGGACCTTCTTATTGACGCTGAAACACAGAAATTGCGTCCGAATCTAATAAAAAAGTCACAATGCCGACTTAAGTACAAGAGGACTGACACTCTCACTTTCTATGATTTGAACCTCTCCTGTGATTCCAGTTTTATATTCCGATGCTTCACTTCA
Source organism: Schistocerca serialis cubense (assembly GCF_023864345.2). Taxonomy (NCBI): domain Eukaryota; kingdom Metazoa; phylum Arthropoda; class Insecta; order Orthoptera; family Acrididae; genus Schistocerca; species Schistocerca serialis. The sequence goes on from NW_026047549.1 coordinate 791,388, forward strand.
GGTTTACTCTATCCCTTGGTCCTTCTTATTGACGATGAAACACAGAAATTGCATCCGAGTTTAATACAAAGGGCACAATGACGACTTAAGTACAAGAGGACTGACACTTTAACTCTCCATGATTGGAACCTCTCCTGTGAGTCCAGTTTTAGATTACGATGCTTCACTTCAGGTATACAGTATCCTTTGGACCTTCTTACTGACGATGAAACACAGAAATTGCATCCGAATTTAATACAAATGGCACAATGCCGACTTAAGTACAAGAGGACTGACAATCTCACTTTCTATGATATGAACCTCTCCTGTGAGTCCAGTTTTAGATTACGATGCTTCACATCAGGTTTACTGTGTCCCTTGGACCTTCTTATTGACGATGAAACACAGAAATTGCATCCGAATTTAATACAAAAGGCACAATGCCGACTAAAGTGCAGGAGGACTGACACTCTCACTTTCTATGATTTGAACCTCGCCTGTGAGTCCAGTTTTCGATTCCGATGCTTCACTTCAGGTTTACTGTATCCCTTGGACCTTCTTAATGACGATGAAACACAGAAATTGCATCAGAATTTAATACAAAAGGCGCAATGCCGACTTAAGTACACGAGGACTGACACTCTCATTATCTATGATTTGAACCTCTCCTGTGAGCACGGTTTTAGATTACGATGCTTCACTTTAGGTTTACTGTATCCCTTGGACATTCTTATTGACGATGAAACACAGAAATAGTATCCGAATTTAATACAAATGGCACAATGCCGTCTTAAGTACAAGAGCTCTGACACTCTCACTTTCTATGAATTGAACCTCTCCAGTGATTCCAGTTTTAGATTCCGATGCTTCACTTCAGGTTTACTGTATCCCTTGGACCTTCTTATTGACGATGAAACACAGAAATTGCATCCGAATTTTATACAAAAGGCACAATGCCGACTTAAGTACAAGAGGACTGACACTCTCACTTTTTATGAATTGAACCTCTCCTGTGATTCCAGTTTTAGATTACGATGCTTCACATCAGGGTTACTGTATCCCTTGGACCTTCTTATTGTCGATGAAACACAGAAATTGCTTCCGAATTTAAAACAAAAGGCACAATGCCGACTTAAGTACAAGAGGGCTGACACTATCACTTTCTATGAATTGAACCTCTCCTGTGATTACAGTTTTAGATTACGATGCTTCACTTCAGGTTTACTGTTTTCCTTGGACCTTGTTATTGACGATGAAACACAGAAATTGCATCCGAATTCAATACAAAAGGCGCAATGTCGACTTAAGTACAACAGGACTGACACTCTCACTATATATGATTAGAACCTCTCCTGTGAGTCCAGTTTTAGATTACGATGCTTCACATCAGGTTTACTGTATCCCTTGGACCTTCTTATTCACAATGAAACACAGAAATTGCGGCCGAATTTAATATAAAAGGCGCAATGCCGACTTAAGTACACGAGGACTGACACTCTCACTTTCTATGATTTAAACCTCTCCTGTGAGTCCAGTTTTAGATTCCGATGCTTCACTTCAGGTTTTCTGTATCCCTTGGACCTTCTTATTGACGATGAAACACAGAAATTGCATCCGAAATTAATACAAAATGCTAAATGCCGACTTAAGTACAAGAGGACTGACACTCTCACTAAATATGATTGGAACCTCTGATGTGAGTCCAGTTTTAGATTACGAGGCTTCACATCACGTTTACTGTATCCCTTGGACCTTCTTATTGACGATGAAACACAGAAATTGCATCCGAATGTATTACAAAAGGCACAATGCCGACTTAAGTACAAGAGGACTGACACTCTCACTTTTTATGATTTGAACCTCTCCTGTGATTCCAGTTTTAGATACCGATGGTTCCCTTCAGGTTAACTGTATCCCTTGGCCTTCTTATTGACGATGAAACACAGAAACTGCATCCGAGTTTTATACAAAAGGCACAGTGCCGACTTAAGTACAAGAGGACTGACACTCTAACTTTTTATGATTTGAACCTCCCCTGTGAATCCAGTTTTAGTTTGCGATGCTTCACTTCAGGTTTACTGTATACCTTGGACCTTCTTATTGACGATGAAACATAGAAATTGCATCCGAATTTAATACAAAAGGCGCAATGCCGACTTAAGTACACGAGGACTGACACTCTCATTTTCTATGATTTGAACCTCTCCTGTGAGCACGGTTTTAGATTACGATGCTTCACTTCAGGTATACTGTATCCTTTGGACCTTCTTACTGACGATGAAACACAGAAATTGCATCCGAATTTAATACAAATGGCACAATGCCGACTTAAGTACAAGAGGACTGACAATCTCACTTTCTATGATATGAACCTCTCCTGTGAGTCCAGTTTTAGATTACGATGCTTCACATCAGGTTTACTGTGTCCCTTGGACCTTCTTATTGACGATGAAACACAGAAATTGCATCCGAATTTAATACAAAAGGCACAATGCCGACTAAAGTGCAGGAGGACTGACACTCTCACTTTCTATGATTTGAACCTCGCCTGTGAGTCCAGTTTTCGATTCCGATGCTTCACTTCAGGTTTACTGTATCCCTTGGACCTTCTTAATGACGATGAAACACAGAAATTGCATCAGAATTTAATACAAAAGGCGCAATGCCGACTTAAGTACACGAGGACTGACACTCTCATTTTCTATGATTTGAACCTCTCCTGTGAGCACGGTTTTAGATTACGATGCTTCACTTTAGGTTTACTGTATCCCTTGGACATTCTTATTGACGATGAAACACAGAAATAGTATCCGAATTTAATACAAATGGCACAATGCCGTCTTAAGTACAAGAGCTCTGACACTCTCACTTTCTATGAATTGAACCTCTCCTGTGATTCCAGTTTTAGATTCCGATGCTTCACTTCAGGTTTACTGTATCCCTTGGACCTTCTTATTGACGATGAAACACAGATATTGCATCCGAATTTTATACAAAAGGCACAATGCCGACTTAAGTACAAGAGGACTGACACTCTCACTTTTTATGAATTGACCCTCTCCTGTGATTCCAGTTTTAGATAACGATGCTTCACATCAGGGTTAATGTATCCCTTGGACCTTCTTATTGTCGATGAAACACAGAAATTGCTTCCGAATTTAATACAAAAGGCACAATGCCGACTTAAGTACAAGAGGGCTGACACTATCACTTTCTATGAATTGAACCTCTCCTGTGATTACAGTTTTAGATTACGATGCTTCACTTCAGGTTTACTGTTTTCCTTGGACCTTCTTATTGACGATGAAACACAGAAATTGCATCCGAATTCAATACAAAAGGCGCAATGTCGACTTAAGTACAACAGGACTGACACTCTCACTATATATGATTAGAACCTCTCCTGTGAGTCCAGTTTTAGATTACGATGCCTCACATCAGGTTTACTGTATCCCTTGGACCTTCTTATTCACAATGAAACACAGAAATTGCGGCCGAATTTAATATAAAAGGCGCAATGCCGACTTAAGTACACGAGGACTGACACTCTCACTTTCTATGATTTAAACCTCTCCTGTGAGTCCAGTTTTAGATTCCGATGCTTCACTTCAGGTTTTCTGTATCCCTTGGACCTTCTTATTGACGATGAAACACAGAAATTGCATCCGAAATTAATACAAAAAGCACATTGCCGACTTAAGTACAAGAGGACTGACACTCTCACTAAATATGATTGGAACCTCTGATGTGAGTCCAGTTTTAGATTACGAGGCTTCACATCACGATTACTGCATCCCTTGGACCTTCTTATTGACGATGAAACACAGAAATTGCATCCGAATGTATTACAAAAGGCGCAATGCCGACTTAAGTACAAGAGTTCTGACACTCTCACTTTCTATGATTTGAACCTCTCCTGTGAGTCCAGTTTCAGATAACGATGCTTCACTTCAAGTTTACTGCATCCCTTGGACTTTCTTATTGACGATGAAACATAGAAATTGCATCCGAATTTAATACAAAAGGCACAATGCCGACTTAAGTACAAGAGGACTGACACTCTCACTTTTTATGATTTGAACCTCTCCTGTGATTCCAGTTTTAGATACCGATGGTTCCCTTCAGGTTAACTGTATCCCTTGGCCTTCTTATTGACGATGAAACACAGAAACTGCATCCGAGTTTTATACAAAAGGCACAGTGCCGACTTAAGTACAAGAGGACTGACACTCTAACTTTTTATGATTTGAACCTCCCCTGTGAATCCAGTTTTAGTTTGCGATGCTTCACTTCAGGTTTACTGTATACCTTGGATTTTCTTATTGACGATGAAACATAGAAATTGCATCCGAATTTAATACAAAAGGCGCAACGCCGACTAAAGTACACGAGGACTGACACTCTCACTTTCTATGATTTGAACCTCTCCTGTGAGTCCAGTTTTAGATTCCGATGCTTCACTTCAGGGTTACTGTATCCCTTGGACCTTCCTATTGACGATGAAACACAGAAATTGCATCCGATTTTAATACAAAAGGCACAATGTCGACTTAAGTACAAGAGGACTGACACTCTCACTATATATGATTGGAACCTCTGATGTGAGTCCAGTTTTAGATTACGAGGCTTCACATAACGTTTACTGTATCCCTTGGACCTGCTTATTGACGATGAAACACAGAAATTCCATCCGAATTTATTACAAAAGGCGCAATGCCGAGTTAAGTACAATAGCACTGACACTCTCACTTTCTATGATATGAACCTCTCCTGTGAGTCCAGTTTCAGATTACGATGCTTCACTTCAGGTTTACTGCATCCCTTGGACCTTCTTATTGACGATGAAACACCGAAATTGCATCCGAATTTAATACCATAGGCACAATGCCGACTTAAGTACAAGAGGACTGACACTCTCACTTTTTATGATTTGAACCTCTCCTGTGACTCCAGTTTTAGATTCCGATGCTTCACATCAGGTTAACTGTATCCCTTGGACCTTCTTATTGACGATGAAACACAGAAATTGCATTCGAGTTTAATACAAACGGCACAATGCCGACTTAAGTACAAGAGGACTGACACTCTAACTTTCTATGATTTTAACCTCCCCTGTGAATCCAGTTTTAGTTTCCGATGCTTCACTTCAGGTTTACTGTATCCCTTGGACCTTCTTATTGACGATGAAACACAGAAATTGCATCCGAATTGAATACTAAAGACACAATGCCGACTTAAGTACAAGAGGACGGACACTCTAACTTTCTATGATTTGAACCTCCCCTGTGAGTCCAGTTTTAGATTCCGATTCTTCAATTCAGGTTTACTGTCTACCTTGGACCTTCTTATTGACGATGAAACACAGAAATTGCATACGAATTTAATACAAAAGGCACAATGCCGACTTAAGTACAAGAGGACAGACACTATAACTTTCTATGATTTGAACCACCCCTGTGAGTCCAGTTTTAGATTCCGATGCTTCACTTCAGGTTTACTGTATACCTTGGACCTTCTTATTGACAATGAAACACAGAAATTGCATCCGAATTTATTACAAAAGGCACAATGCCGACTTAAGTACAAGAGGACTGACACTCTAACTTTCTATGATTTGAACCTCTCCCGTGAGTCCAGTTTTAGTTTCCGATGCTTCATTTCAGGTTTACTGTATACCTTAGACCTTCTTATTGACGCTGAAACACAGAAATAGCATCCGAATTTAACACAAAAGTCACAATGCCGACTTAAGTACAAGAGGACTGACACACTAGTTTTCTATGATTGGAACCGCTCCCGTGAGTCCAGTTTTAGATTGAGATGCGTCACATCAGGTTTACTGTATCCCTTGGACCTTCTTATTGACGATGAAACACAGAAATTGCATCCGAATTTAATACAAAGGACACAATGCCGTTTGAAGTACAAGAGGACTTACGCTCTCACTTTCTATGATTTGAACCTCTCCCGTTATTCCACTTTTAGATTCCGATGCTTCACTTCAGGTTTACTGAATCCCTTGGACCTTCTTATTGACGATGAAAGACAGAAATTGCATCCGAATTTAATACAAAAGGCACAATGCCGACTTAAGTACAACAGGACTGACACTCTCATTTTCTATGATTTGAACCTCTCCTTTGAGTACAGTTTTAGATTACGATGCTTTACTTCAGGTTTACTGTATCCCTTGGACATTCTTATTGACGATGAAACACAGAAATTGCAGCCGAATTTAATACAAAAGGCGCAATGCCGACTTAAGTACAAGAGGACTGACACTCTCACTTTCTATGATTTGATCTTCTCCTGTGAGTCCAGTTTTAGATTACGATGCTTCACTTCAGGTTTACTGTATCCCTTGGACCTTCTTATTGACGATGAAACACAGAAATAGCATCCGAAATTAACACAAAAGTCACAATGCCGACTTAAGTACAAGAGGACTGACACTCTAGTTTTCTATGATTGGAACCGCTCCCGTGAGTCCAGTTTTAGATTGAGATGCTTCACATCAGGTTTACTCTATCCCTTGGACCTTCTTATTGACGATGAAAGACAGAAATTGCATCCGAATTTAATACAAAGGACACAATGCCGTTTTAAGTACAAGAGGACTGACGCTCTCACTTTCTATGATTTGAACCTCTCCTGTGATTCCACTTTTAGATTCCGATGCTTCACTTCAGGTTTTCTGAATCCCTTGGACCTTCTTATTTACGATGAAACACAGAAATTGCATCCGAATTTATTACAAAAGGCACAATGCCGACTTAAGTACAACAGGACTGACGCTCTCACTTTCTATGAATTGAACCTCTCCTGTGATTCCAGTTTTAGATTCCGATGCTTCACTTCAAGTTTACTGTATCCCTTGGACCTTCTTATTGACGATGAAACACAGAAATTGCATCCGAATTTAATACAAAAGGCACAATGCCGACTAAAGTACAGGAGGACTGACACTCTCACTTTCTATGATTTGAACCTCGCCTGTGAGTCCAGTTTTAGATTACGATGCTTCACTTCGGGTTTTCTGTATCCCTTGGACCATCTTATTGACGATGAAACACAGATTTCGCATCCGAATTTAATACAAAAGGCACAATGCCGACTAAAGTACAGGAGGACTGACACTCTCACTTTCTATGATTTGAACCTCGCCTGTGAGTCCAGTTTTAGATTACGATGCTTCACTTCGTGTTTTCTGTATCCCTTGGACCTTCTTATTGACGATGAAACACAGATTTCGCATCCGAATTTAATACAAAAGGCACAATGCCGACTAAAGTACAGGAGGACTGACACTCTCACTTTCTATGATTTGAACCTCGCCTGTGAGTCCAGTTTTCGATTCCGATGATTCACTTCAGGTTTACTGTATCCCTTGGACCTTTTTAATGACGATGAAACACAGAAATTGCATCCGAATTTAATACAAAAAGCGCAATGCCGACTTAAGTACAAGAGGACTGACACTCTCACTTTCTATGATTTGAACCTCTCCTGTGATTCCAGTTTTAGATTACGATGCTTCACTTCAGGTTTACTGTATCCCTTGGACCATTTTATTGACAATGAAACACAGAAATTGCTTCCGAACTTAATACAAAAGGCACAATGCCCACTTAAGTACAAGAGGAATGACACTCTCACTTCCTATGATTTGAACCTCTCCTGTGAGTCCAGTTTTAGATTACGATGCTTCACTTCAGGTTTACTGTATCCCTTGGACCTTCTTATTCACGATGAAAAACAGAAATTGCATCCTAATTTAATACAAAAGGCACAATGCCGACTTAAGTATTAGAGGACTGACACTCTAATTTCTATGATTGGATCCTCTCCAGTGAGTCCAGTTTCAGATTACGATGCTTTACATCAGGTTTACTGTGTCCCTTGGACCTTCTTATTGACGATGAAACACAGAAATTGCATCCGAATTTAATACAAAAGGCACAATGCCGACTAAAGTACAGGAGGACTGACACTCTCACTCTCTATGATTTGAACCTCGCCTGTGAGTCCAGTTTTCGATTCCGATTCTTCACTTCAGGTTTACTGTATCCCTTGGACCTTCTTAATGACGATGAAACACAGAAATTGCATCCGAATTTAATACAAAAGGCGCAATGCCGACTTAAGTACAAGAGGACTGACACTCTCACTTTCTATGGTTTGAATCTCTCCTGTGATTCCAGTTTTAGATTCCGATGCTTTACATCAGGTATACTGTATCCCTTGGACCTTTTTATTGACGATGAAACACAGAAATTGCATCCGAACTTAATACAAAAGGCACAATGCCCACTTAAGTACATGAGAACTGACACTCTAACTTTCCATGATTGGAACCTCTCCTGTGAGTCCAGTTTTAGTTTACGATGCTTCACTTCAGGTTTACTGTATCCCTTGGACCTTCTTATTGACGATGAAACACAGAAATTGCATCCGAATTTGATACGAAAGGCACAATGACGATTTAAGTACAAGAGGACTGACACTCTCCCTCTCTATGATTTGAACCCCTCCTGTGATTCCAGTTTTAGACTCCGATGCTTCACTTCAGGTTTACTGTATCCCTTGGACCTTCTTATTGACAATGAAACACAGAAATTGCATCCGAATTTAATACAAAAGGCACAATGCCGACTTAAGTACAAGAGGACAGACACTTTCACTTTCTATGATTTGAACCTCTCCTGTGATTCCAGTGTTAGATTATGATGCTTCACATCAGGTTTACTGTATCCCTTGGACCTTCATATTGACAATGAGACAGAGAAATTGCATCCGAATTTAATACAAAAGGCACAATGCCAACTAAAATACAAGAGGACTGACACTCTAACTTTCTATGATTTGAACCTTTTCGGTGAGTCCCGTTTCAAATTCCGATGCTTCACTTCAGGTTTACTGTGTACCTAGGACCTTCTTATTGACGATGAAACACAGAAACTGCATCCGAATTTAATACAAAAGGCACAATGCTGACATAAGTACTTGAGAACTGACACTCTAACTTTCCATGATTGGAACCTCTCCTGTGAGTCCAGTTTTAGATTACGATGCTTCACTTCAGGTTTACTGTATCCCTTGGACTTTCTTATTGACGATGAAACACAGAAATTGCATCCGAAATTAATACAAAAGGAACAATGCCGACTTAAGTACAAGAGGACTGACACTCTAACTTTCTATGATTTTAACCTCCCCTGTGAATCCAGTTTTAGTTTCCGATGCTTCACTTCACGTTTACTGTATCTCTTGGACCTTCTTATTGACGATGAAACACAGAAATTGCATCCGAATTTAATACAAAAGGCACAATGCCGACTTAAGTACAAGAGGACTGACACCCTCACTTTCTGTGATTTGAACCTCTCCTGTGAGTCCAGTTTTAGATTACGATGCTTCACTTCAGGTTTACTGTATCCCTTGGACCTTCTTATTGACGATGAAACACAGAAATAGCATCCGAAATTAACACAAAAGTCACAATGCCGACTTAAGTACAAGAGGACTGACACTCTAGTTTTCTAGGATTGGAACCGCTCCCGTGAGTCCAGTTTTACATTGAGATGCTTCACATCAGTTTTACTGTATCCCTTGGACCTTCTTATTGACGATGAAACACAGAAATTGCATCCGAATTTAACACAAAAGGCACAATGCCGACTAAAGTACAGGAGGACTGACACTCTCACATTCTATGATTTGAACCTCGCCTGTGAGTCCAGTTTTCGATTCCGATTCTTCACTTCAGGTTTACTGTATCCCTTGGACCTTCTTAATGACGATGAAACACAGAAATTGCATCCGAATTTAATACAAAAGGCGCAATGCCGACTTAAGTACAAGAGGACTGACACTCTCACTTTCTATGATTTGATCCTCTCCTGTGAGTCCAGTTTTAGATTACGATGCTTCACTTCAGGTTTACTGTATCCCTTGGACCTTCTTATTGACGATGAAACACAGAAATAGCATCCGAAATTAACACAAAAGTCACAATGCCGACTTAAGTACAAGAGGACTGACACTCTAGTTTTCTATGATTGGAACCGCTCCCGTGAGTCCAGTTTTAGATTGAGATGCTTCACATCAGGTTTACTCTATCCCTTGGACCTTCTTATTGACGATGAAAGACAGAAATTGCATCCGAATTTAATACAAAGGACACAATGCCGTTTTAAGTACAAGAGGACTGACGCTCTCACTTTCTATGATTTGAACCTCTCCTGTGATTCCACTTTTAGATTCCGATGCTTCACTTCAGGTTTTCTGAATCCCTTGGACCTTCTTATTTACGATGAAACACAGAAACTGCATCCGAATTTATTACAAAAGGCACAATGCCGACTTAAGTACAACAGGACTGACGCTCTCACTTTCTATGAATTGAACCTCTCCTGTGATTCCAGTTTTAGATTCCGATGCTTCACTTCAAGTTTACTGTATCCCTTGGACCTTCTTATTGACGATGAAACACAGAAATTGCATCCGAATTTAATACAAAAGGCACAATGCCGACTAAAGTACAGGAGGACTGACACTCTCATTTTCTATGATTTGAACCTCGCCTGTGAGTCCAGTTTTAGATTACGATGCTTCACTTCGGGTTTTCTGTATCCCTTGGACCATCTTATTGACGATGAAACACAGATTTCGCATCCGAATTTAATAAAAAAAGGCACAATGCCGACTAAAGTACAGGAGGACTGAGACTCTCACTTTCTATGATTTGAACCTCGCCTGTGAGTCCAGTTTTAGATTACGATGCTTCACTTCGTGTTTTCTGTATCCCTTGGACCTTCTTATTGACGATGAAACACAGATTTCGCATCCGAATTTAATACAAAAGGCACAATGCCGACTAAAGTACAGGAGGACTGACACTCTCACTTTCTATGATTTGAACCTCGCCTGTGAGTCCAGTTTTCGATTCCGATGATTCACTTCAGGTTTACTGTATCCCTTGGACCTTTTTAATGACGATGAAACACAGAAATTGCATCCGAATTTAATACAAAAAGCGCAATGCCGACTTAAGTACAAGAGGACTGACACTCTCACTTTCTATGATTTGAACCTCTCCTGTGATTCCAGTTTTAGATTACGATGCTTCACTTCAGGTTTACTGTATCCCTTGGACCATTTTATTGACAATGAAACACAGAAATTGCTTCCGAACTTAATACAAAAAGCACAATGCCCACTTAAGTACAAGAGGAATGACACTCTCACTTCCTATGATTTGAACCTCTCCTGTGAGTCCAGTTTTAGATTACGATGCTTCACTTCAGGTTCACTGTATCCCTTGGACCTTCTTATTCACGATGAAAAACAGAAATTGCATCCTAATTTAATACAAAAGGCACAATGCCGACTTAAGTATTAGAGGACTGACACTCTAATTTCTATGATTGGATCCTCTCCAGTGAGTCCAGTTTCAGATTACGATGCTTTACATCAGGTTTACTGTGTCCCTTGGACCTTCTTATTGACGATGAAACACAGAAATTGCATCCGAATTTAATACAAAAGGCACAATGCCGACTAAAGTACAGGAGGACTGACACTCTCACTCTCTATGATTTGAACCTCGCCTGTGAGTCCAGTTTTCGATTCCGATTCTTCACTTCAGGTTTACTGTATCCCTTGGACCTTCTTAATGACGATGAAACACAGAAATTGCATCCGAATTTAATACAAAAGGCGCAATGCCGACTTAAGTACAAGAGGACTGACACTCTCACTTTCTATGGTTTGAATCTCTCCTGTGATTCCAGTTTTAGATTCCGATGCTTTACATCAGGTATACTGTATCCCTTGGACCTTTTTATTGACGATGAAACACAGAAATTGCATCCGAACTTAATACAAAAGGCACAATGCCCACTTAAGTACATGAGAACTGACACTCTAACTTTCCATGATTGGAACCTCTCCTGTGAGTCCAGTTTTAGTTTACGATGCTTCACTTCAGGTTTACTGTATCCCTTGGACCTTCTTATTGACGATGAAACACAGAAATTGCATCCGAATTTGATACGAAAGGCACAATGACGATTTAAGTACAAGAGGACTGACACTCTCCCTCTCTATGATTTGAACCCCTCCTGTGATTCCAGTTTTAGACTCCGATGCTTCACTTCAGGTTTACTGTATCCCTTGGACCTTCTTATTGACAATGAAACACAGAAATTGCATCCGAATTTAATACAAAAGGCACAATGCCGACTTAAGTACAAGAGGACAGACACTTTCACTTTCTATGATTTGAACCTCTCCTGTGATTCCAGTGTTAGATTATGATGCTTCACATCAGGTTTACTGTATCCCTTGGACCTTCATATTGACAATGAGACAGAGAAATTGCATCCGAATTTAATACAAAAGGCACAATGCCAACTAAAATACAAGAGGACTGACACTCTAACTTTCTATGATTTGAACCTTTTCGGTGAGTCCCGTTTCAAATTCCGATGCTTCACTTCAGGTTTACTGTGTACCTAGGACCTTCTTATTGACGATGAAACACAGAAACTGCATCCGAATTTAATACAAAAGGCACAATGCTGACATAAGTACTTGAGAACTGACACTCTAACTTTCCATGATTGGAACCTCTCCTGTGAGTCCAGTTTTAGATTACGATGCTTCACTTCAGGTTTACTGTATCCCTTGGACTTTCTTATTGACGATGAAACACAGAAATTGCATCCGAAATTAATACAAAAGGAACAATGCCGACTTAAGTACAAGAGGACTGACACTCTAACTTTCTATGATTTTAACCTCCCCTGTGAATCCAGTTTTAGTTTCCGATGCTTCACTTCACGTTTACTGTATCTCTTGGACCTTCTTATTGACGATGAAACACAGAAATTGCATCCGAATTTAATACAAAAGGCACAATGCCGACTTAAGTACAAGAGGACTGACACCCTCACTTTCTGTGATTTGAACCTCTCCTGTGAGTCCACTTTTAGATTACGATGCTTCACTTCAGGTTTACTGTATCCCTTGGACCTTCTTATTGACGATGAAACACAGAAATAGCATCCGAAATTAACACAAAAGTCACAATGCCGACTTAAGTACAAGAGGACTGACACTCTAGTTTTCTAGGATTGGAACCGCTCCCGTGAGTCCAGTTTTACATTGAGATGCTTCACATCAGGTTTACTGTATCCCTTGGACCTTCTTATTGACGATGAAACACAGAAATTGCATCCGAATTTAACACAAAAGGCACAATGCCGACTAAAGTACAGGAGGACTGACACTCTCACATTCTATGATTTGAACCTCGCCTGTGAGTCCAGTTTTCGATTCCGATTCTTCACTTCAGGTTTACTGTATCCCTTGGACCTTCTTAATGACGATGAAACACAGAAATTGCATCCGAATTTAATACAAAAGGAGCAATGCCGACTTAAGTACAAGAGGACTGACACTCTCACTTTCTATGATTTGAACCTCTCCTGTGATTCCAGTTTTAGATTACGATGCTTCACTTCAGGTTTACTGTATCCCTTGGACCTTCTTATTGACGATGAAACACAGAAATTACATCCGAATTTAATACAAAAGGAGCAATACTGACTTAAGTACAAGAGGTCTGACACTCTAACTTTCTATGATTGGAACCTCTCCTATGAGTCCCGTTTTGGATTACGATGCTTCACATCAGGTTTACTGTATACCTTGGACCGTCTTATTGACAATGAAACACAGAAATTGCATCCGAATTTAATACAAAAGGCACAATGCCGACATAAGTACATGAGAACTGACACTCTAACTTTCCATGATTGGAACCTCTCCTGTGATTCCAGTTTTAGATTCCGATGCTTCACTTCAGGTTTACTGTATCCCTTCTACCTTCTTATTGACGATGAAACACAGAAATTGCATCCGAGTTTAATACAAAAGGCACAATGCCGACTTAAGTACAAGAGGACTGACACTTTAATTTTCCATGATTGGAACCTCTCCTGTGAGTCCAGTTTTAGATTACGATGCTTCACTTCAGGTTTACTGTATCCCTTGGACCTTCTTATTGACGATGAAACACAGAAATTGCATCCGAATTTATGACAAAAGGCACAATGCCGACTTAAGTACAAGAGGACTGACACTCTAACTTTCTATGATTTGAACCTCTCCCGTGAGTATAGTATTAGCTTCCGATGCTTCATTTCAGGTTTACTGTATGCCTTGGACCTTCTTATTGACGATGAAACAAAGAAATAGCATCCGAAACTAACACAAAAGTCACAATGCTGACTTAAGTACAAGAGGACTGACACTCTAACTTTCTATGATTTGAACCTCTCCCGTGAGTCCAGTATTAGCTTCCGATGCTTCATTTCAGGTTTACTGTATGCCTTGGACCTTCTTATTGACGATGAAACACAGAAATAGCATCCGAAACTAACACAAAAGTCACAATGCTGACTTAAGTACAAGAGGACTGACACTCTAGCTTTCTATGATTGGAACCACCCCCGTGAGTCCAGTTTTAGATTGCGATGCTTCACATCAGGTTTACTGTATCCCTTGGACCTTCTTATTGACGATGAAACACAGAATTTGCATCCGAATTTAATACAAAAGGCACAATGCCGACTTAAGTACAAGAGGACTGACATTCTCTCTATATATGATTGGAACCTCTGATGTGAGTCCAGTTTTAGATTACGAGGCTTCACATCAGGTTTACTGTATCCCTTGGACCTTCTTACTGACGATGAAACACAGAAATTGCATCCGAATTTAATACAAAAGCGCAATGCCGACTTAAGTACAAGAGGACTTACACTTTCATTTTCTATGATTTGAACCTCTCCTGTGAGTACAGTTTTAGATTACGATGATTCACTTCAGGTTTACTGTATCCCTTGGACATTCTTATTGACGATGAAACACAGAAATTGCATCCGAATTTAATACAAATGGCACAATGCCGACTTAAGTACAAGAGGACTGACACTCTCACTTTCTATGAATTGAACCTCTCCTGTGATTCCAGTTTTAGATTACGATGCTTCACTTCAGATTTACTGTATCCCTTGGACCATCTTATTGACGACGAATCACAGAAATTGCATCCGAATTTAATACAAAAGGCACAATGCCGACTTAAGTACAAGAGGACTGACACTCTCACTTTTTATGATTTGAACCTCTTCTGTGATTCCAGTTTTAGATTCCGATTCTTCACTTCAGGTTTACTGTATGCCTTGGACCTTCTTATTGACGATGAAACACAGAAATAGCATCCGAAACTAACGCAAAAGTCACAATCCCGACTTAAGTACAAGAGGACTGACACTCTAGTGTTCTATGATTGGGACCACTTCCGTGAGTCTAGTTTTAGATTGCGATGCTTCACATCAGGTTTACTGTATCCCTTGGACCTTCTTATTGACGATGAAACACAGAAATTGCATCCGAATTTAATACAAAAGGCGCAATGCCGACTTACGTACACGAGGACTGACACTCTCACTTTCTATGATTTGAACCTCTCCTGTGAGTCCAGTTTTAGATTCCGATGCTTCACTTTAGGTTTACTGTATCCCTTGGACCTTCTTATTGACGATGAAACACAGAAATTGCATCCGAATTTAATACAAAAGGCACAATGCCGACTTAAGTACAAGTGGACTGACACTCTCTCTATATATGATTGGACCTCTGATGTGAGTCCAGTTTTAGATTACGAGGCTTCACATCAGGTTTACTGTATCCCTTGGACCTTCTTACTGACGATGAAACACAGAAATTGCATCCGAATTTAATACAAAAGGCGCAATGCAGACTTAAGTACACGAGGACTAACACTCTCACTTTCTATGATTTGAACCTCTCCTGTGAGTACAGTTTTAGATTACGATGCTTCACTTCAGGTTTACTGTATCCCTTGGACATTCTTATTGACGATGAAACACAGAAATTGCATCCGAATTTAATACAAATGGCACAATGCCGACTTAAGTACAAGAGGACTGACTCTCTCACTTTCTATGAATTGAACATCTCGTGTGATTCCAGTTTTAGATTCCGATGCTTCACTTCAGGTTTACTGTACCCCTTGGACATTCTTATTCACGTTGAAACACAGAAATTGCATCCGAACTTAATACAAAAGGCACAATGCCCACTTAAGTACAAGAGGAATGACACTCTCACTTCCTATGATTTGAACCTCTCCTGTGAGTCCAGTTTTAGATTGCGATGCTTCACATCAGGTTTACTGTATCCCTTGGACCTTCTTATTGACGATGAAAGACAGAAATTGCATCCGAATTTAATACAATAGGCGCAATACCGACTTAAGTACACGAGGACTGACACTCTTACTTTCTATGATATGAACCTCTCCTGTGAGTCCAGTTTTAGATTACGATGCTTCACTTCAGGTTTACTGTATCCCTTGGACCCTCTTATTGACGATGAAACACAGAAATTGCATCCGAATTTAATACAAAAGGCACAATGCCGACTTAAGTACAAGAGGACTGACATTCTCTCTATATATGATTGGAACCTCTGATGTGAGTCCAGTTTTAGATTACGAGGCTTCACATCAGGTTTGCTGTATCCCTTGGACCTTCTTACTGACGATGAAACACAGAAATTGCATCCGAATTTAATACAAAAGGCGCAATGCCGACTTAAGTACAAGAGGACTTACACTCTCATTTTCTATGATTTGAACCTCTCCTGTGAGTACAGTTTTAGATTACGATGCTTCACTTCAGGTTTACTGTATCCCTTGGACATTCTTATTGACGATGAAACACAGAAATTGCATCCGAATTTAATACAAATGGCACAATGCTGACTTAAGTACAAGAGGACTGACACTCTCACTCTCTATGAATTGAACCTCTCCTGTGATTCCAGTTTTAGATTACGATGCTTCACTTCAGATTTACTGTATCCCTTGGACCTTCTTATTGACGACGAATCACAGAAATTGCATCCGAATTTAATACAAAAGGCACAATGCCGACTTAAGTACAAGATTACTGACACTCTCACTTTTTATGATTTGAACCTCTCCTGTGATTCCAGTTTTAGATTCCGATTCTTCACTTCAGGTTTACTGTATGCCTTGGACCTTCTTATTGACGATGAAACACAGAAATAGCATCCGAAACTAACACAAAAGTCACAATGCCGACTTAAGTACAAGAGGACTGACAGTCTAGTTTTCTATGATTGGAACCACTCCCGTGAGTCCAGTTTTAGATTGCAATGCTTCACATCAGGTTTACTGTATCCCTTGGACCTTCTTATTGACGATGAAACACAGAAATAGCATCCGAAATTAATACAATAGGCGCAATGCCGACTTAAGTACACGAGGACGGACACTCTCACTTTCTATGATTTGAACCTCTCCTGTGAGTCCAGTTTCAGATTCCGATGCTTCACTTCAGGTTTACTGTATCCCTTGGACCTTCTTATTGACGGTGAAACACAGAAATTGCATCCGAATTTAATACAAAAGGCACAATGCCGACTTAAGTACAAGAGGACTGACACTCGAACTATATATGATTGGAACCTCTGATGTGAGTCCAGTTTTAAATTACGAGGCTTCACATCAGATTTACTGTATCCCTTGGACATTCTTATTGACGATGAAACACAGAAATTGCATCCGAGTTTAATACAAAAGGCACAATGCCGACTTATGTACAAGAGGACTGACACTCTAACTTTCTATGATCTGAACCTCCTCCGTGAATCCAGTTTTAGTTTCCGATGCTTCACTTCAGGTTTACTGTATACCTTGGACCTTCTTATTGACGATGAAACACAGAAATTGCATCCGAATTTAATACAAAAGGCGCAATGCCGACTTAAGTACACGAGGACTGACACACTCACTTTCTATGATTTGAACCTCTCCTGTGAGTCCAGTTTTCGATTCCGATGCTTCACTTCGGGTTTACTGTATCCCTTGGACCTTCTTATTGACGATGAAACACAGAAAATGCATCAGAATTTAATACAAAGGCACAATGCCGTCTTAAGTACAAGAGGACTGACACTCTCACTATGTATGATTGGAACCTCTGATGTGAGTCCGGTTTTAGATAACGAGGCTTCACATCAGGTTTACTGTATGCCCTGGACCTTCTTATTGACGATGAAACACAGAAATTGCATCCGAGTTTAATACAAAAGGCACAATGCCGACTTAAGTACAAGAGGACTGACACTCTAACTTCCTATGATTTGAACCTCCCCTGTGAATCCAGTTTTTGTTTCCGATGCTTCACTTCAGGTTTACTGTATACCTTGGACCTTCTTATTGACGATGATACACAGAAATTGCATCCGAATTTAATACAAAAGGCACAATGCCGACTTAAGAACAAGAGCACTGACACTCTAACTATCTATGATTTGAGCCTCCCCTGTGAGTCCAATTTTAGACTCTGATGCTTCACTTCAGGTTTACTGTATACCTTGGACCTTCTTATTGACGATGAAACACAGAAATTGCATCCGAATTTAATAGAGAAGGCACAATGCCGACTTCAGTACAAGAGGACTGACGCTCTCACTTTCTATGATTTGAACCTCTCTTGTGAGTACAGTTTTAGATTACGATGCTTCACTTCAGGTTTACTGTATCCCTTGGACCTACTTATTGACGATGAATTACAGAAATGGCATCCGAATTTAATACAAAAGGCACAATGCCGACTTAAGTACAAGAGGACTGACACTCTAACTTTCTATGATTTGAACCTCTCCCGCGAGTCCAGTTTTAGCTTCCGATGCTTCATTTCAGGTATCCTGTATACCTTGGATCTTCTTATTGACGATGAAACACAGAAATAGCATCCGAAATTAACACAAAAGTCACAATGCCGACTTAAGTACAAGAGGACTGACACTCTAGTTTTCTATGATTGGAACCACTCCTGTGAGTCCAGTTTTAGATTGCGATGCTTCACATAAGGTTTACTGTATACCTTGGACCTCCTTATTGACGATGAATCACAGAAATTGCATCCGAATTTAATACAAAAGGCGCAATGCCGGCTTAAGTACACGAGGACTAACACTCTCACTTTCTATGATTTGAACCTCTCCAGTGAGTCCAGTTTTAGATTCCGATGCTTCATTTCAGTTTTACTGTATCACTTGGACCTTCTTATTGACGATGAAACACAGAAATTGCATCGGAATTTAATACAAAAGGCACAATGCCGACTTAAGTACAAGAGGACAGACACTCTCACTATATATGATTGGAACCTCTGATGTGAGTCCAGTTTTAGATTACGAGGTTTCACATCAGGTTTACTGTATCCCATGGACCTTCTTATTGACGATGAAACACAGAAATTGCATCCGAATTTATTACAAAAGGCGCAATGCTGACTTAAGTACAAGAGGACTGACACTCTCACTTTCTATGATTTGAACCTCTCCTGTGAGTCCAGTTTCAGATTACGATGCTTCACTTCAGGTTTACTGCATCCCTTGGACCTTCTTATTGACGATGAAACACAAAAATTGCATCCGAATTTAATACAAAAGCCACAATGACGACTTAAGTACAAGAGGACTGACACTCTAACTTTCTATGATTTGAACCTCCCCCGTGAATCCAGTTTTAGTTTCCGATGCTTCACTTCAGGTTTACTGTATACCTTGGACCTTCTTATTGACGATGAAACACAGAAATTGCATCCGAATTTAATACAAAAGGCGCAATGCCGACTTAAGTACACGAGGACTGACACTCTCACTTTCTATGATTTGAACCTCTCCTGTGAGTCCAGTTTTAGATTCCGATCCTTCACTTCAGGTTTATTGTATCCCTTGGACCTTCTTAATGACGATGAAACACAGAAATTGCATCCGAATTTATTACAAAAGGCGCAATGCCGACTTAAGTACAAGAGGACTGACACTCTCACTTTCTATGATTTGAACCCCTCCTGTGAGTCCAGTTTCAGATTACGATCCTTCACTTCAGGTTTACTGCATCCCTTGGACCTTCTTATTGACGATGAAACACAGAAATTGCATCCGAATTTAATACAAGAGGTTCAATGCCGACTTAAGTACAAGAAGACTGACACTCTCACTTTTTATGATTTGAATCTCTCCTGTGGTTAAAGTTTTAGGTTCCGATGCTTCACTTCAGGTTTACTGTATACCTTGGACCTTCTTATTGACGATGATACATAGAAATTGCATCCGAATTTAATACAAAAGTCACAATGCCGACTTAAGAACAAGGGCACTGACACTCTAAATTTCTATGATTTGAACCTCTCCTGTGAGTCCAGTTTTAGATTCCGATGCTTCATTTCAGTTTTACTGTATCACTTGGACCTTCTTATTGACGATGAAACACAGAAATTGCATCCGAATTTAATACAAAAGGCACAATGCCGGCTTAAGTACACGAGGACAGACACTCTCACTATATATGATTGGAACCTCTGATGTGAGTCCAGTTTTAGATTACGAGGTTTCACATCAGGTTTACTGTATCCCTTGGACCTTCTTATTGACGATGAAACACAGAAATTGCATCCGAATTTAATACAAAAGGCGCAATGCCGACTTAAATACACGAGGACTGACACTCTCACTTTCTATGATTTGAACCTCTCCTGTGAGTCCAGTTTTAGATTCCGATCCTTCACTTCAGGTTTATTGTATCCCTTGGACCTTCTTAATGACGATGAAACACAGAAATTGCAATCGAATTAAATACAAAAGGCACAATGCCGACTTAAGTACAAGAGGACTGACACTCTGACTATATATGATTGGAACCTCTCCTGCGAGTCCAGTTTTAGATTACGATGCTTCACATCAGGTTTACTGTATCCCTTGGACCCTCTTATTGACGATGAAACACAGAAATTGCGTCCGACTTTAATACAAAAGGCGCAATGCCGACTATAGTACAAGAGGACTGACACTCTCATTTTCTATGATTTGAACCTCTCCTGTGAGTACAGTTTTAGATTACGATGCTTCACTTCAGGTTTACTGTATCCCTTGGACATTCTTATTGACGTTGAAACACAGAAATTGCATCCGAATTAAATACAAAAGTCACAATGCCGACTTAAGTACAAGAGGACTGACACTCTCACTTTTTATGAATTGAACCTCTCCTGTGATTCCAGTTATAGATTACGATGCTTCACTTCAGGGTTACCGTATCCCTTTGACCTTCTTATTGTCGGTGAAACACAGAAATTGCATCCGAATTTAATACAAAACGCACAATGCCGACTTAAGTACAAGAGGACTGACACTATGACTTTCTATGAATTGAACGTCTCCTGCGATTCCAGTTTTAGATTCCGATGCTTAACATCAGGTTTACTGTATCCCTTGGACGTTCTTATTGACGATGAAACACAGAAATTGCATCCGAATTTATTAGAAAAGGCGCAATGCCGACTTAAGTACAAGAGGACTGACACTCTCACTTTCTATGATTTGAACACCTCCTGTGAGTCCAGTTTCAGATTACGATGCTTCACGTCAGGTTTACTGCATCCCTTGGACCTTCTTATTGACGATGAAACACATAAATTGTATCAGAATTTAATACAAAAGGCTCAATGCCGACTTAAGTACAAGAGGACCGACACTCTCACTTTTTATGATTTTAATCTCTCCTGTGGTTAAAGTGTTAGATTCCGATGCTTCACTTCAGGTTTACTGTATACCTTGGACCTTCTTATTGACGATGATACACAGAAATTGCATCCGAATTTAATACAAAAGGCACAATGCCGACTTAGGAACAAGGGCACTGACACTCTAACTTTCTATGATTTGAACCTGTCCTGTGAGTCTTGTTTTAGATTCCGATGCTTCATTTCAGTTTTACTGTATCACTTGGACCTTCTTATTGACGATGAAACACAGAAATTGCATCCGAATTTAATACAAAAGGCACAATGCCGACTTAAGTACAAGGAGACAGACACTCTCACTATATATGATTGGAACCTCTGATGTGAGTCCATTTTTAGATTACGAGGTTTCACATCAGGTTTACTGTATCCCTTGGACCTTCTTATTGCCGATGAAACACAGAAATTGCATCCGAATTTATTACAAAATGCGCAATGCTGACTTAAGTACAAGAGGACTGACACTCTCACTTTCTATGATTTGAACCTCTCCTGTGAGTCCAGTTTCAGATTACGATGCTTCACTTCAGGTTTACTGCATCCCTTGGACCTTCTTATTCACGGTGAAACACAGAAATTGCATCCGAATTTAATACAAAAGGCACAATGCCGGCTTAAGTACAAGAGGACAGACACTCAAACTTTCAATGATTTGAACCTCCCCTGTGAGTCCAGTTTTTGATTCCGATGCTTCACTTCAGGTTTACTGTATCCCTTTGGACCTTCTTATTGACGATGAAACACAGAAATTGCTTCCGAATTTAATACAAAGGACACAATGCCGTTTTAAGTACAAGAGTGCTGACGCTCTCACTTTCTATGATTTGAACCTCTCCTGTGATTCCAGTTTTAGATTCCGATGATTCACTTCAGGTTCACTGTATCCCTTGGACGTTCTTATTGACGATGAAACAGAGAAATTGCATCCGAATTTAATACAAAAGGCACAATGCCGACTGAAGTACAAGAGGACTGACACTCTGACTATATATGATTGGAACCTCTCCTGTGAGTCCAGTTTTAGATTACGATGCTTCACATCAGGTTTACTGTATCCCTTGGACCCTCTTATTAACGATGAAACACAGAAATTGCATCCGAATTTAATACAACAGGCTCAATGCCGACTTAAGTACAAGAGGACTGACACTCTCACTTTTTATGATTTGAATCTCTCCTGTGGTTAAAGTTTTAGATTCCGATGCTTCACTTCAGGTTTACTGTATCCCTTGGACCTTCTTATTGACGATGAAACACAGAAATTGCATCCGAATTTATTACAAAAGGCGCAATGCTGACTTAAGTACAAGAGGACTGACACTCTCACTTTCTGTGATTTGAACCTCTCCTGTGAGTCCAGTTTCAGATTACGATGCTTCACTTCAGGTTTACTGCATCCCTTGGACCTTCTTATTGACGGTGAAACACAGATATTGCATCCGAATTTAATACAAAAGGCACAATGCCAGCTTAAGTACAAGAGGACAGACACTCTAACTTTCTATGATTTGAACCTCCCCTGTGAGTCCAGTTTTAGATTCCGATGCTTCACTTCAGGTTTACTGTATCCCTTGGACCTTCTTATTGACGATCAAACACAGAAATTGCTTCCGAATTTAATACAAAGGGCACAATGCCGTTTTAAGTACATGAGGGCTGACGCTCTCACTTTCTATGATTTGAACCTCTCCTGTGATTCCAGTTTTAGATTCCGATGCTTCACTTCAGGTTTACTGTATCCCTTGGACGTTCTTATTGACGATGAAACAGAGAAATTGCATCCGAATTTAATACAAAAGGCACAATGCCGACTGAAGTACAAGAGGACTGACACTCTGACTATATATGATTGGAACCTCTCCTGTGAGTCCAGTTTTAGATTACGATGCTTCACATCAGGTTTACTGTATCCCTTGGACCCTCTTATTAACGATGAAACACAGAAATTGCGTCCGAATTTAATACAAAAGGCGCAATGCCGACTATAGTACAAGAGGACTGACACTCTCATTTTCTATGATTTGAACCTCTCCTGTGATTACAGTTTTAGATTACGATGCTTCACTTCAGGTTTACTGTATCCCTTGGACTTTCTTATTGACAATGAAACACAGAAATTGCATCCGAATTTAATACAAATGTCACAATTCCGACTTAAGTACAAGAGGACTGACACTCTCACTTTCTATGAATTGAACCTCTCCTGTGATTCCAGTTTTAGATTCCGATGCTTCACTTCAGGTTTACTGTATCCCTTGGACCTTCTTATTGACGTTGAAACACAGAAATTGCATCCGAATTTAATACAAAAGTCATAATGCCAACTTAAGTACAAGAGGACTGACACTCTCACTTTTTATGAATTGAACCTCTCCTGTGATTCCAGTTTTAGATTACGATGCTTCACTTCAGGGTTACTGTATCCCTTTGACCTTCTTATTGTCGGTGAAACACAGAAATTGCATCCGAATTTAATACAAAAGGCACAATGCCGACTTAAGTACAAGAGGACTGACACTATGACTTTCTATGAATTGAACCTCTCCTGTGATTCCAGTTTTAGATTCCGATGCTTCACATCAGGTTTACTGTATCCCTTGGACCTTCTTATTGACGATGAAACACACAAATTGCATCCGAGTTTAACACAAAAGGCGCAATGCCGACTTAAGTACACGAGGACTGACACTCTCACTTTCTATGATTTGAACCTCTCCTGTGAGTCCAGTTTTAGATTACGATGCTTCACTTCAGGTTTACTGTATCCCTTAGACCTTCTTATTGACGATGAAACACAGAAATCGCATCCGAATTTTATACAAAAGGAACAATGCCGACTTGTGTACAAGAGGACTGACACTCTCACTATATATGATTGGAACCTCTGATGTGAGTCCAGTTTTAGATTACGAGGCTTCACATCAGGTTTACTGTATCCCTTGGACCTTCTTATTGACGATGAAACACAGAAATTGCATCCGAATTTAATACAAAAGGCACAATGCCGACGTAAGTACAAGAGGACTGACACACTCACTTTTTATGATTTGAACCTCTCCTGTTATTCCAGTTTTAGATTCCGATGCTTCACTTCAGGTTTACTATATACCTTGGACCGTCTTATTGACGATGAAACACAGAAATTGCATCCGAATTTATTACGAATGGCACAATGCCTACTTAAGTAAAAGAGGACTGACACTCTAACTTTCTATGATTTGAACCTCTCCCGTGAGTCCAGTTTTAGCTTCCGATGCTTCATTTCAGGTTTACTGTATACCTTGGACCTTCTTGTTGACAATGTAACACAGAAATACCATCCGAAATTAACACAAAAGTCACAATGCCGACTTAAGTGCAAGAGGACTGACACTCTGACTATATATGACTGGAAACTCTCCTGTGAGTCCAGTTTTAGATTACGATGCTTCACATCAGGTTTACTGTATCCCTTGGACCCTCTTATTGACGATGAAACACAGAAATTGCGTCCGAATTTAATACAAAAGGCGCAATGCCGACTATAGTACAAGAGGACTGACACTCTCATTTTCTATGATTTGAACCTCTCCTGTGAGTACAGTTTTAGATTACGATGCTTCACTTCAGGTTTACTGCATCCCTTGGACCTTCTTATTGACGATGAAACACATAAATTGCATCCGAATTTAATACAAACGGCTCAATGCCGACTTAAGTACAAGAGGACCGACACTCTCACTATATATGATTGGAACCTCTGATGTGAGTCCAGTTTTAGATTACGAGGTTTCACATCAGGTTTACTGTATCCCTTTGACCTTCTTATTGACGATGAAACACAGAAATTGCATCCGAATTTAATACAAAAGTCACAATGCCGACTTAAGTACAAGAGGACTGACACTCTCACTTTTTATGAATTGAACCTCTCCTGTGATTCCAGTTTTAGATTACGATGCTTCACATCAGGTTTACTGTATCCCTTGGACCTTCTTATTGACGATGAAACACAGAAATTGCATCCGAATTTATTAGAAAAGGCGCAATGCCGACTTAAGTACAAGAGGACTGACACTCTCACTTTCTATGATTTGAACACCTCCTGTGAGTCCAGTTTCAGATTACGATGCTTCACTTCAGGTTTACTGCATCCCTTGGACCTTCTTATTGACGATGCAACACATAAATTGCATCCGAATTTAATACAAACGGCTCAATGCCGACTTAAGTACAAGAGGACCGACACTCTCACTTTTTATGATTTTAATCTCTCCTGTGGTTAAAGTTTTAGATTCCGATGCTTCACTTCAGGTTTACTGTATACCTTGGACCTTCTTATTGACGATGATACACAGAAATTGCATCCGAATTTAATACAAAAGGCACAATGCCGACTTAGGAACAAGGGCACTGACACTCTAACTTTCTATGATTTGAACCTCTCCTGTGAGTCCAGTTTTAGATTCCGATGCTTCATTTCAGTTTTACTGTATCACTTGGACCTTCTTATTGACGATGAAACACAGAAATTGCATCCGAATTTAATACAAAAGGCACAATGCCGACTTAAGTACAAGGAGACAGACACTCTCACTATATCTGATTGGAAACTCTGATGTGAGTCCAGTTTTAGATTACGAGGTTTCACATCAGGTTTACTGTATCCCTTTGACCTTCTTAATGACGATGAAACACAGAAATTGCATCCGAATTTATTACAAAATGCGCAATGCTGACTTAAGTACATGAGGACTGACCCTCTCACTTTCTATGATTTGAACCTCTCCTGTGAGTCCAGTTTCAGATTACGATGCTTCACTTCAGGTTTACTGCATCCCTTGGACCTTCTTATTGACGGTGAAACACAGAAATTGCATCCGAATTTAATACAAAAGGCACAATGCCAGCTTAAGTACAAGAGGACAGACACTCAAACTTTCTATGATTTGAACCTCCCCTGTGAGTCCAGTTTTTGATTCCGATGCTTCACTTCAGGTTTACTGTATCCCTTGGACCTTCTTATTGACGATGAAACACAGAAATTGCTTCCGAATTTAATACAAAGGACACAATGCCGTTTTAAGTACAAGAGGGCTGACGCTCTCACTTTCTATGATTTGAACCTCTCCTGTGATTCCAGTTTTAGATTCCGATGCTTCACTTCAGGTTTACTGCATCCCTTGGACGTTCTTATTGACGATGAAACAGAGATATTGCATCCGAATTTAATACAAAAGGCACAATGCAGACTGAAGTACAAGAGGACTGACACTCTAACTATATATGATTGGAACCTCTCCTGTGAGTCCAGTTTTAAATTACGATGCTTCACATCAGGTTTACTGTATCCCTTGGACCCTCTTATTAACGATGAAACACAGAAATTGCGTCCGAATTTAATACAAAGGACACAATGCCGTTTTAAGTACAAGAGGGCTGACGCTCTCACTTTCTATGATATGGACCGCTCCTGTGATTCCAGTTTCAGATTCCGATGCTTCACTTCAGGTTTACTTTATCCCTTGGTCGTTCTTATTGACGATGAAACAGAGAAATTGCATCCGAATTTAATACAAAAGGCACAATGCCGACTTAAGTACAAGAGGACTGACACTATGACTTTCTATGAATTGAGCGTCTCCTTTGATTCCAGTTTTAGATTCCGATGCTTCACATCAGGTTTACTGTATCCCTTGGACCTTCTTATTGACGATCAAACACAGAAATTGCTTCCGAATTTAATACAAAGGACACAATGCCGTTTTAAGTATAAGAGGGCTGACGCTCTCACTTTCTATAGTTTGAACCTCTCCTGTGATTCCAGTTTTAGATTCCGATGCTTCACTTCAGGTTTACTGTATCCCTTGGACCTTCTTATTGACGATGAAACACAGAAATTGCTTCCGAATTTAATACAAAGGACACAATGCCGTTTTAAGTACAAGAGGGCTGACGCTCTCACTTTCTATGATTTGAACCTCTCCTGTGATTCCAGTTTTAGATTCCGATGTTTCACATCAGGTTTACTGTATCCCTTGGACCTTCTTATTGACGTTGAAACACAGATATTGCATCCGAATTTAATACAAAAGTCACAATGCCGACTTAAGTACAAGAGGACTGACACTCTCACTTTTTATGAATTGAACCTCTCCTGTGATTCCAGTTTTAGATTACGATGCTTCACTTCAGGGTTACTGTATCCCTTTGACCTTCTTATTGTCGGTGAAACACAGAAATTGCATCCGAATTTAATACAAAGGGCACAATGCCGACTTAAGTACAAGAGGACTGACACTATGACTTTCTATGAATTGAACGTCTCCTGTGATTCCAGTTTTAGATTCCGATGCTTCACATCAGGTTTACTGTATCCCTTGGACCTTCTTATTGACGATGAAACACAGAAATTGCATCCGAATTTATTACAAAAGGCGCAATGCCGACTTAAGTACAAGAGGACTGACACTCTCACTTTCTATGATTTGAAGACCTCCTGTGAGTCCAGTTTCAGATTACGATGCTTCACTGCAGGTTTACTGCATCCCTTGGACCTTCTTATTGACGATGAAACACAGAAATTGCATCCGAAATTAATACAAAAGGCTCAATGCCGACTTAAGTACAAGAGGACTGACACTCTCATTTTCTATGATTTGAACCTCTCCTGTGATTACAGTTTTAGATTACGATGCTTCACTTCAGGTTTACTGTATCCCTTGGACTTTCTTATTGACAATGAAACACAGAAATTGCATCCGAATTTAATACAAATGTCACAATTCCGACTTAAGTACAAGAGGACTGACACTCTCACTTTCTATGAATTGAACCTCCCCTGTGATTCCAGTTTTAGATTCCGATGCTTCACTTCAGGTTTACTGTATCCCTTGGACCTTCTTATTGACGTTGAAACACAGAAATTGCATCCGAATTTAATACAAAAGTCATAATGCCAACTTAAGTACAAGAGGACTGACACTCTCACTTTTTATGAATTGAACCTCTCCTGTGATTCCAGTTTTAGATTCCGATGCTTCACATCAGGTTTACTGTATCCCTTGGACCTTCTTATTGACGATGAAACACACAAATTGCATCCGAGTTTAACACAAAAGGCGCAATGCCGACTTAAGTACACGAGGACTGACACTCTCACTTTCTATGATTTGAACCTCTCCTGTGAGTCCAGTTTTAGATTACGATGCTTCACTTCAGGTTTACTGTATCCCTTAGACCTTCTTATTGACGATGAAACACAGAAATCGCATCCGAATTTTATACAAAAGGAACAATGCCGACTTGTGTACAAGAGGACTGACACTCTCACTATATATGATTGGAACCTCTGATGTGAGTCCAGTTTTAGATTACGAGGCTTCACATCAGGTTTACTGTATCCCTTGGACCTTCTTATTGACGATGAAACACAGAAATTGCATCCGAATTTAATACAAAAGGCACAATGCCGACGTAAGTACAAGAGGACTGACACACTCACTTTTTATGATTTGAACCTCTCCTGTTATTCCAGTTTTAGATTCCGATGCTTCACTTCAGGTTTACTATATACCTTGGACCGTCTTATTGACGATGAAACACAGAAATTGCATCCGAATTTATTACGAATGGCACAATGCCTACTTAAGTAAAAGAGGACTGCACTCTAACTTTCTATGATTTGAACCTCTCCCGTGAGTCCAGTTTTAGCTTCCGATGCTTCATTTCAGGTTTACTGTATACCTTGGACCTTCTTGTTGACAATGTAACACAGAAATACCATCCGAAATTAACACAAAAGTCACAATGCCGACTTAAGTGCAAGAGGACTGACACTCTGACTATATATGACTGGAAACTCTCCTGTGAGTCCAGTTTTAGATTACGATGCTTCACTTCAGGTTTACTGCATCCCTTGGACCTTCTTATTGACGATGAAACACAGAAATTGCATCCGAATTTATTAGAAAAGGCGCAATGCCGACTTAAGTACAAGAGGACTGACACTCTCACTTTCTATGATTTGAACACCTCCTGTGAGTACAGTTTTAGATTACGATGCTTCACTTCAGGTTTACTGCATCCCTTGGACCTTCTTATTGACGATGAAACACATAAATTGCATCCGAATTTAATACAAACGGCTCAATGCCGACTTAAGTACAAGAGGACCGACACTCTCACTATATATGATTGGAACCTCTGATGTGAGTCCAGTTTTAGATTACGAGGTTTCACATCAGGTTTACTGTATCCCTTTGACCTTCTTATTGACGATGAAACACAGAAATTGCATCCGAATTTAATACAAAAGTCACAATGCCGACTTAAGTACAAGAGGACTGACACTCTCACTTTTTATGAATTGAACCTCTCCTGTGATTCCAGTTTTAGATTACGATGCTTCACATCAGGTTTACTGTATCCCTTGGACCTTCTTATTGACGATGAAACACAGAAATTGCATCCGAATTTATTAGAAAAGGCGCAATGCCGACTTAAGTACAAGAGGACTGACACTCTCACTTTCTATGATTTGAACACCTCCTGTGAGTCCAGTTTCAGATTACGATGCTTCACTTCAGGTTTACTGCATCCCTTGGACCTTCTTATTGACGATGCAACACATAAATTGCATCCGAATTTAATACAAACGGCTCAATGCCGACTTAAGTACAAGAGGACCGACACTCTCACTTTTTATGATTTTAATCTCTCCTGTGGTTAAAGTTTTAGATTCCGATGCTTCACTTCAGGTTTACTGTATACCTTGGACCTTCTTATTGACGATGATACACAGAAATTGCATCCGAATTTAATACAAAAGGCACAATGCCGACTTAGGAACAAGGGCACTGACACTCTAACTTTCTATGATTTGAACCTCTCCTGTGAGTCCAGTTTTAGATTCCGATGCTTCATTTCAGTTTTACTGTATCACTTGGACCTTCTTATTGACGATGAAACACAGAAATTGCATCCGAATTTAATACAAAAGGCACAATGCCGACTTAAGTACAAGGAGACAGACACTCTCACTATATCTGATTGGAAACTCTGATGTGAGTCCAGTTTTAGATTACGAGGTTTCACATCAGGTTTACTGTATCCCTTTGACCTTCTTAATGACGATGAAACACAGAAATTGCATCCGAATTTATTACAAAATGCGCAATGCTGACTTAAGTACATGAGGACTGACACTCTCACTTTCTATGATTTGAACCTCTCCTGTGAGTCCAGTTTCAGATTACGATGCTTCACTTCAGGTTTACTGCATCCCTTGGACCTTCTTATTGACGGTGAAACACAGAAATTGCATCCGAATTTAATACAAAAGGCACAATGCCAGCTTAAGTACAAGAGGACAGACACTCAAACTTTCTATGATTTGAACCTCCCCTGTGAGTCCAGTTTTAGATTCCGATGCTTCACTTCAGGTTTACTGTATCCCTTGGACCTTCTTATTGACGATGAAACACAGAAATTGCTTCCGAATTTAATACAAAGGACACAATGCCGTTTTAAGTACAAGAGGGCTGACGCTCTCACTTTCTATGATTTGAACCTCTCCTGTGATTCCAGTTTTAGATTCCGATGCTTCACTTCAGGTTTACTGCATCCCTTGGACGTTCTTATTGACGATGAAACAGAGATATTGCATCCGAATTTAATACAAAAGGCACAATGCAGACTGAAGTACAAGAGGACTGACACTCTAACTATATATGATTGGAACCTCTCCTGTGAGTCCAGTTTTAAATTACGATGCTTCACATCAGGTTTACTGTATCCCTTGGACCCTCTTATTAACGATGAAACACAGAAATTGCGTCCGAATTTAATACAAAGGACACAATGCCGTTTTAAGTACAAGAGGGCTGACGCTCTCACTTTCTATGATATGGACCGCTCCTGTGATTCCAGTTTCAGATTCCGATGCTTCACTTCAGGTTTACTTTATCCCTTGGTCGTTCTTATTGACGATGAAACAGAGAAATTGCATCCGAATTTAATACAAAAGGCACAATGCCGACTTAAGTACAAGAGGACTGACACTATGACTTTCTATGAATTGAGCGTCTCCTTTGATTCCAGTTTTAGATTCCGATGCTTCACATCAGGTTTACTGTATCCCTTGGACCTTCTTATTGACGATCAAACACAGAAATTGCTTCCGAATTTAATACAAAGGACACAATGCCGTTTTAAGTACAAGAGGGCTGACGCTCTCACTTTCTATAGTTTGAACCTCTCCTGTGATTCCAGTTTTAGATTCCGATGCTTCACTTCAGGTTTACTGTATCCCTTGGACCTTCTTATTGACGATGAAACACAGAAATTGCTTCCGAATTTAATACAAAGGACACAATGCCGTTTTAAGTACAAGAGGGCTGACGCTCTCACTTTCTATGATTTGAACCTCTCCTGTGATTCCAGTTTTAGATTCCGATGTTTCACATCAGGTTTACTGTATCCCTTGGACCTTCTTATTGTCGGTGAAACACAGAAATTGCATCCGAATTTAATACAAAGGGCACAATGCCGACTTAAGTACAAGAGGACTGACACTATGACTTTCTATGAATTGAACGTCTCCTGTGATTCCAGTTTTAGATTCCGATGCTTCACATCAGGTTTACTGTATCCCTTGGACCTTCTTATTGACGATGAAACACAGAAATTGCATCCGAATTTATTACAAAAGGCGCAATGCCGACTTAAGTACAAGAGGACTGACACTCTCACTTTCTATGATTTGAAGACCTCCTGTGAGTCCAGTTTCAGATTACGATGCTTCACTGCAGGTTTACTGCATCCCTTGGACCTTCTTATTGACGATGAAACACAGAAATTGCATCCGAAATTAATACAAAAGGCTCAATGCCGACTTAAGTACAAGAGGACTGACACTCTCACTTTTTATGATTTGAATCTCTCCTGTGGTTAAAGTTTTAGATTCCGATGCTTCACTTCAGGTTTACTGTATACCTTGGACCTTCTTATTGACGATGATACACAGAAATTGCATCCGAATTTAATACAAAAGGCACAATGCCGACTTAGGAACAAGGGCACTGACACTCTAACTTTCTATGATTTGAACCTCTCCTGTGAGTCCAGTTTTAGATTCCGATGCTTCATTTCAGTTTTACTGTATCACTTGGACCTTCTTATTGACGATGAAACACAGAAATTGCATCCGAATTTATTACAAAAGGCACAATGCCGACTTAAGTACAAGAGGACAGACACTCTCACTGCATATGATTGGAACCTCTGATGTGAGTCCAGTTTTAGATTACGAGGTTTCACATCAGGTTTACTGTATCCCTTAGACCTTCTTATTGACGATTAAACACAGAAATTGCATCCGAATTTATTACAAAAGGCGCAATGCTGACTTAAGTACAAGAGGACTGACACTCACTTTCTATGATTTGAACCTCTCCTTTGAGTCCAGTTTCAGATTACGATGCTTCACTTCAGGTTTACTGCATCCCTTGGACCTTCTTATTGACGGTGAAACACAGAAATTGCATCCGAATTTAATACAAAAGGCACAATGCCGGCCTAAGTACAAGAGGACAGACACTCTAACTTTCTATGATTTGAACCTCCCCTGTGAGTCCAGTTTTAGATTCCGATGCTTCACTTCAGGTTTACTGTATCCCTTGGACCTTCTTATTGACGATGAAACACAGAAATTGCTTCCGAATTTAATACAAAGGACACAATGCCGTTTTAAGTACAAGAGGGCTGACGCTCTCACTTTCTATGATTTGAACCTCTCCTGTGATTCCAGTTTTAGATTCCGATGCTTCACTTCAGGTTTACTGCATCCCTTGGACGTTCTTATTGACGATGAACCAGAGATATTGCATCCGAATTTAATACAAAAGGCACAATGCAGACTGAAGTACAAGAGGACTGACACTCTAACTATATATGATTGGAACCTCTCCTGTGAGTCCAGTTTTAAATTACGATGCTTCACATCAGGTTTACTGTATCCCTTGGACCCTCTTATTAACGATGAAACACAGAAATTGCGTCCGAATTTAATACAAAGGACACAATGCCGTTTTAAGTACAAGAGGGCTGACGCTCTCACTTTCTATGATATGGACCGCTCCTGTGATTCCAGTTTCAGATTCCGATGCTTCACTTCAGGTTTACTTTATCCCTTGGTCGTTCTTATTGACGATGAAACAGAGAAATTGCATCCGAATTTAATACAAAAGGCACAATGCCGACTTAAGTACAAGAGGACTGACACTATGACTTTCTATGAATTGAGCGTCTCCTTTGATTCCAGTTTTAGATTCCGATGCTTCACATCAGGTTTACTGTATCCCTTGGACCTTCTTATTGACGATCAAACACAGAAATTGCTTCCGAATTTAATACAAAGGACACAATGCCGTTTTAAGTACAAGAGGGCTGACGCTCTCACTTTCTATAGTTTGAACCTCTCCTGTGATTCCAGTTTTAGATTCCGATGCTTCACTTCAGGTTTACTGTATCCCTTGGACCTTCTTATTGACGATGAAACACAGAAATTGCTTCCGAATTTAATACAAAGGACACAATGCCGTTTTAAGTACAAGAGGGCTGACGCTCTCACTTTCTATGATTTGAACCTCTCCTGTGATTCCAGTTTTAGATTCCGATGTTTCACATCAGGTTTACTGTATCCCTTGGACCTTCTTATTGACGTTGAAACACAGAAATTGCATCCGAATTTAATACAAAAGTCACAATGCCGACTTAAGTACAAGAGGACTGACACTCTCACTTTTTATGAATTGAACCTCTCCTGTGATTCCAGTTTTAGATTACGATGCTTCACTTCAGGGTTACTGTATCCCTTTGACCTTCTTATTGTCGGTGAAACACAGAAATTGCATCCGAATTTAATACAAAGGGCACAATGCCGACTTAAGTACAAGAGGACTGACACTATGACTTTCTATGAATTGAACGTCTCCTGTGATTCCAGTTTTAGATTCCGATGCTTCACATCAGGTTTACTGTATCCCTTGGACCTTCTTATTGACGATGAAACACAGAAATTGCATCCGAATTTATTACAAAAGGCGCAATGCCGACTTAAGTACAAGAGGACTGACACTCTCACTTTCTATGATTTGAAGACCTCCTGTGAGTCCAGTTTCAGATTACGATGCTTCACTGCAGGTTTACTGCATCCCTTGGACCTTCTTATTGACGATGAAACACAGAAATTGCATCCGAAATTAATACAAAAGGCTCAATGCCGACTTAAGTACATGAGGACTGACACTCTCACTTTTTATGATTTGAATCTCTCCTGTGGTTAAAGTTTTAGATTCCGATGCTTCACTTCAGGTTTACTGTATACCTTGGACCTTCTTATTGACGATGATACACAGAAATTGCATCCGAATTTAATACAAAAGGCACAATGCCGACTTAGGAACAAGGGCACTGACACTCTAACTTTCTATGATTTGAACCTCTCCTGTGAGTCCAGTTTTAGATTCCGATGCTTCATTTCAGTTTTACTGTATCACTTGGACCTTCTTATTGACGATGAAACACAGAAATTGCATCCGAATTTAATACAAAAGGCACAATGCCGACTTAAGTACAAGAGGACAGACACTCTCACTGCATATGATTGGAACCTCTGATGTGAGTCCAGTTTTAGATTACGAGGTTTCACATCAGGTTTACTGTATCCCTTAGACCTTCTTATTGACGATGAAACACAGAAATTGCATCCGAATTTATTACAAAAGGCGCAATGCTGACTTAAGTACAAGAGGACTGACACTCACTTTCTATGATTTGAACCTCTCCTTTGAGTCCAGTTTCAGATTACGATGCTTCACTTCAGGTTTACTGCATCCCTTGGACCTTCTTATTGACGGTGAAACACAGAAATTGCATCCGAATTTAATACAAAAGGCACAATGCCGGCCTAAGTACAAGAGGACAGACACTCTAACTTTCTATGATTTGAACCTCCCCTGTGAGTCCAGTTTTAGATTCCGATGCTTCACTTCAGGTTTACTGTATCCCTTGGACCTTCTTATTGACGATGAAACACAGAAATTGCTTCCGAATTTAATACAAAGGACACAATGCCGTTTTAGGTACATGAGGGCTGACGCTCTCACTTTCTATGATTTGAACCTCTCCTGTGATTCCAGTTTTAGATTCCGATGCTTCACTTCAGGTTTACTGTATCCCTTGGACGTTCTTATTGACGATGAAACAGAGAAATTGCATCCGAATTTAATACAAAAGGCACAATGCCGACTGAAGTACAAGAGGACTGACACTCTGACTATATATGATTGGAACCTCTCCTGTGAGTCCAGTTTTAGATTACGATGCTTCACATCAGGTTTACTGTATCCCTTGGACCCTCTTATTAACGATGAAACACAGAAATTGCGTCCGAATTTAATACAAAAGGCGCAATGCAGACTATAGTACAAGAGGACTGACACTCTCATTTTCTATGATTTGAACCTCTCCTCTGATTACAGTTTTAGATTACGATGCTTCACTTCAGGTTTACTGTATCCCTTGGACATTCTTATTGACGATGAAACACAGAAATTGCATCCGAATTTAATACAAATGTCACAATGCCGACTTAAGTACAAGAGGACTGACACTCTCACTTTCTATGAATTGAACCTCTCCTGTGATTCCAGTTTTAGATTCCGATGCTTCACTTCAGGTTTACTGTATCCCTTGGACCTTCTTATTGACGTTGAAACACAGAAATTGCATCCGAATTTAATACAAAAGTCATAATGCCGACTTAAGTACAAGAGGACTGACACTCTCACTTTTTATGAATTGAACCTCTCCTGTGATTCCAGTTTTAGATTACGATGCTTCACTTCAGGGTTACTGTATCCCTTTGACTTTCTTATTGTCGGTGAAACACAGAAATTGCATCCGAATTTAATACAAAAGGCACAATGCCGGCTTAAGTACAAGAGGACTGACACTATGACTTTCTATGAATTGAACCGCTCCTGTGATTTCAGTTTTAGATTCCGATGCTTCACATCAGGTTTACTGTATCCCTTGGACCTTCTTATTGACGATGAAACACACAAATTGCATCCGAGTTTAACACAAAAGGCGCAATGCCGACGTAAGTACACGAGGACTGACACTCTCACTTTCTATGATTTGAACCTCTCCTGTGAGTCCAGTTTTAGATTACGATGCTTCACTTCAGGTTTACTGTATCCCTTAGACCTTCTTATTGACGATGAAACACAGAAATTGCATCCGAATTTTATACAAAAGGAACAATGCCGACTTGAGTACAAGAGGACTGACACTATCACTATATATGAGTGGAACCTCTGATGTGAGTCCAGTTTTAGATTACGAGGCTTCACATCAGTTTTACTGTATCCCTTGGACCTTCTTATTGACGATGAAACACAGAAATTGCATCCGAATTTAATACAAAAGGCACAATGCCGACGTAAGTACAAGAGGACTGACACACTCACTTTTTATGATTTGAACCTCTCCTGTTATTCCAGTTTTAGATTCCGATGCTTCACTTCAGGTTTACTATATACCTTGGACCGTCTTATTGACGATGAAACACAGAAATTGCATCCGAATTTATTACGAATTGCACAATGCCGACTTAAGTAAAAGAGGACTGACACTCTAACTTTCTATGATTTGAACCTCTCCCGTGAGTCCAGTTTTGGCTTCCGATGCTTCATTTCAGGTTTACTGTATACCTTGGACCTTCTTGTTGACAATGTAACACAGAAATACCATCCGAAATTAACACAAAAGTCACAATGCCGACTTAAGTCCAAGAGGACTGACACTCTAGTTTTCTATGATTGGAACCACTCCCGTGAGTCCAGTTTTAGATTGCGATGCTTCACATCAGGTTTACTGTATCCCTTGGACCTTCTTATTGACGATGAAACACAGAAATTGCATCCGAATTTATTACAAAGGACACAATGCCGTTTTAAGTACAGGAGGACTGCCACTCTCACTTTCTATGATTTGAACCTCTCCTGTGGTTCCAGTTTTAGATTCCGATGCTTCACTTCAGGTTTACTGTATCCCTTGGACCTTCATATTGACGATGAAACACAGAAATTGCATTCGAATTTAATGCAAAATGCACAATGCCGATTTAAGTGCAAGGGGACAGACACTCTGACTATATATGACTGGAACCTCTCCTGTGAGTCCAGTTTTAGATTACGATGCTTCACATCAGGTTTACTGTATCCCTTGGACCTTCTTATTGACGATGAAACACAGAAATGGCATCCGAATTTGATACAAAAGGCGCAATGCCGACTTAAGTACAAGAGGACTGACACTCTCATTTTCTATGACTTGAACCTCTCTTGTGAGTACAGTTTTAGATTACGATGCTTCACTTCAGGTTTACTGTATCCCTTGGACATTCTTATTGACGATGAAACACAGTAATTGCATCCGAATACAATACAAATATCACAATGCCGACTTAAGTACAAGAGGACTGACACTCTCACATTCTATGAATTGAACCTCTCCTGTGATTCCAGTTTTAGCTTCCGATGCTTCACTTCAGGTTTACTGTATTCCTTGGACCTTCTTATTGACGTTGAAATACAGAAATTGCATCCAAATTTAGTACAAAAGTCACAATGCCGACTTAAGTACAAGAATACTGACACTCTCACTTTTTATGAATTGAACCTCTCCTGTGATTCCAATTTTAGATTACGATGCTTCACTTTAGGGTTACTGTATCCCTTGGACCTTCTTATTGTCGATGAAACACAGAAATTGCATCCGAATTTAATACAAAAGGCACAATGCCGACTTAAGTACAAGAGGACTGACACTATCACTTTCTATGAATTGAACCTCTCCTGTGATTACAGTTTTAGATTACGATGCTTCACTTCAGGTTTAATGTATCCCTTGGACCTTCTTATTGACGATGAAACACAGAAATTGCATCCGAATTCAATACCAAAGGCACAATGTCGACATAAGTACAAGAGGACTGACACTCTCAATATATATGAATGGAACCTCTCCTGTGAGTCCAGTTTTAAATTACGATGCTTCACATCAGGTTTACTGTATCCCTTGGACCTTCTTATTGACGATGAAACACAGAAATTGCATCCGAATTTAATACAAAAGGCGCAATGCCGACTTAAGTACACGATGACTGACACCCTCACTTTCTATGATTTGAACCTCTCCTGTGAGTCCAGTTTTAGATTCCGATGCTTCACTTCAGGTTTACTGTATCCCTTGGACCTTCTTATTGACGATGAAACACAGAAATTGCATCCGAATTTAATACAAAAGGCACAATGTCGACTTAAGTACAAGAGGACTGACTCTCCCACTATATATGATTGGAACATCTCCTGTGAGTCCAGTTTTAGATTACGATGCTTCACATCAGGTTTACTGTATCCCTTGGACCCTGTTATTGACGATGAAACACAGAAATTGCATCCGAATTTAATACAAAAGGCGCAATGCCGACTTAAGTACACGAGGACTGACACTCTCACTTTCTATGATTTGAACCTCTCCTGTGAGTCCAGTTTTAGATTCCGATGCTTCACTTCAAGTCTACTGTATCCCTTGGACCTTCTTATTGACGATGAAACACAGAAATTGCAACCGAATTTAATACAAAAGGCACAATTCCAACTTAGGTACAAGAGGACTGACACTCTAACTTTCTATGATTTGAACCTCCACTGTGAATCCAGTTTTAGTTTCCGATGCTTCACATCAGGTTTACTGTATACCTTGGACCTTTTTATTGACGATGATACACAGAAATTGCATCCGAATTTAATACAAAAGGCACAATGCCGACTTAAGAACAAGAGCACTGACACTCTAACATTCTATTATTTGAACCTCTCCTGTGAGTCCAATTTTAGACTCCGATGCTTCATTTCAGGTTTACTGTATACCTTGGACCTTCTTATTGACGATGAAACACAGAAATTGCATCCGAATTTAATACAAAGGGCACAATGCCGACTTAAGTACAAGAGGACTTACACTCTACCTTTCTATGATTTGAACCTCTCCTGTGAGTCCAGTTTTAGCTTCCGATGCTTCACTTCAGGTTTACTGTATGCCTTGTACCTTCTTATTGACGATGAAACGCAGAAATTGCATCTGATTTTAATACAAAAGGCACAATGCCGACTTAAGTACAAGAGGACTGACACTCTAACATTCTATGATATGTACCTCTCCTGTGAGTCCAGTTTTAGATTACGACGCTTCACATCAGGTGTACTGTATCCCTAGGACCTTCTTATTGGCGATGAAACACAGAAATTGCATCCGAATTTAATACAAAAGTCACAATGATGACTTAAGTACAAGAGGACTGACACTCTCACTTTCTATGATTTGAACCTCTCCTGTGATTCCAGTTTTAGATTCCGATGCTTCACTTCAGGTTTACTGTATCCCTTGGACGTTCTTATTGACGATGAAACAGAGAAATTGCATCCGAATTTAATACAAAAGGCACAATGCCGACTGAAGTACAAGAGGACTGACATTCTGACTATATATGATTGGAACTTCTCCTGTGAGTCCAGTTTTAGATTACGATGTTTCACATCAGGTTTACTGTATCCCTTGGACCCTCTTATTAACGATGAAACACAGAAATTGCGTCCGAATTTAATACAAAGGACACAATGCCGTTTTAAGTACAAGAGGGCTGACGCTCTCACTTTCTATGATATGAACCTCTCCTGTGATTCCAGTTTCTGATTCCGATGCTTCACTTCAGGTTTACTTTATCCCTTGGTCGTTCTTATTGACGATGAAACAGAGAAATTGCATCCGAATTTAATACAAAAGGCACAATGCCGACTTAAGTACAAGAGGACTGACACTATGACTTTCTATGAATTGAACGTCTCCTTTGATTCCAGTTTTAGATTCCGATGCTTCACATCAGGTTTACTGTATCCCTTGGACCTTCTTATTCACGA
Source organism: Schistocerca serialis cubense (assembly GCF_023864345.2). Taxonomy (NCBI): domain Eukaryota; kingdom Metazoa; phylum Arthropoda; class Insecta; order Orthoptera; family Acrididae; genus Schistocerca; species Schistocerca serialis. The sequence goes on from NW_026047549.1 coordinate 832,111, forward strand.
TGAAACACAGAAATTGCTTCCGAATTTAATACAAAGGACACAATGTCGTTTTAAGTACAAGAGGGCTGTCGCTCTCACTTTCTATGATTTGAACCTCTCCTGTGATTCCAGTTTTAGATTCCGATGCTTCACTTCAGGTTTACTGTATCCCTTGGACCTTCTTATTGACGATGAAACACAGAAATTGCATCCGAATTTAATACAAAAGTCACAATGCCGACTTAAGTACAAGAGGACTGACACTCTCACTTTTTATGAATTGAACCTCTCCTGTGATTCCAGTTTTAGATTACGATGCTTCACTTCAGGGTTACTGTATCCCTTTGACCTTCTTATTGTCGGTGAAACACAGAAATTGCATCCGAATTTAATACAAAAGGCACAATGCCGACTTTAGTACAAGAGGACTGACACTATGACTTTCTATGAATTGAACGTCTCCTGTGATTCCAGTTTTAGATTCCGATGCTACACATCAGGTTTACTGTATCCCTTGGACCTTCTTATTGACGATGAAACACAGAAATTGCATCCGAATTTATTACAAAAGGCGCAATGCCGACTTAAGTACAAGAGGACTGACACTCTCACTTTCTATGATTTGAACACCTCCTGTGAGTCCAGTTTCAGATTACGATGCTTCACTTCAGGTTTACTGCATCCCTTGGACCTTCTTATTGACGATGAAACACAGAAATTGCATCCGAATTTAATACAAAAGGCACAATGCCGACTTAGGAACAAGGGCACTGACACTCTAACTTTCTATGATTTGAACCTCTCCTGTGAGTCCAGTTTTAGATTCCGATGCTTCATTTCAGTTTTACTGTATCACTTGGACCTTCTTATTGACGATGAAACACAGAAATTGCATCCGAATTTAATACAAAAGGCACAATGCCGACTTAAGTACAAGAGGACTGACACTATGACTTTCTATGAATTGAACCTCTCCTGTGATTCCAGTTTTAGATTCCGATGCTTCACATCAGGTTTACTGTATCCCTTGGACCTTCTTATTGACGATGAAACACAGAAATTGCATCCGAGTTTAATACAAAAGGCGCAATGCCGACTTAAGTACACGAGGACTGACACTCTCACTTTCTATGATTTGAACCTGTCCTGTGAGTCCAGTTTTAGATTACGATGCTTCACTTCAGGTTTACTGTATCCCTTAGACCTTCTTATTGACGATGAAACACAGAAATTGCATCCGAATTTTATACAAAAGGAACAGTGCCGACTTGAGTACAAGAGGACTGACACTCTCACAATATATGATTGGAACCTCTGATGTGAGTCCAGTTTTAGATTACGAGGCTTCACATCAGGTTTACTGTATCCCTTGGGCCTTCTTATTGACGATGAAACACAGAAATTGCATCCGAATTTAATACAAAAGGCACAATGCCGACGTAAGTACAAGAGGACTGACACACTCACTTTTTATGATTTGAACCTCTCCTGTTATTCCAGTTTTAGATACCGATGCTTCACTTCAGGTTTACTATATACCTTGGACCTTCTTATCGACGATGAAACACAGAAATTGCATCCGAATTTATTACGAATGGCGCAATGCCGACTTAAGTAAAAGAGGACTGACACTCTAACTTTATATGATTTGAACCTCTCCCGTGAGTCCAGTGTTAGCTTCCGATGCTTCATTTCAGGTTTACTGTATACCTTGGACCTTCTTGTTAACAATGTAACACAGAAATACCATCCGAAATTAACACAAAAGTCACAATGCCGACTTAAGTACAAGAGGACTGACACTCTAGTTTTCTATGATTGGAACCACTCCCGTGAGTCCAGTTTTAGATTGCGATCCTTCACATCAGGTTTACTGTATCCCTCGGACCTTCTTATTGACGATGAAACACAGAAATTGCATCCGAATTTATTACAAAGGACACAATGCCGTTTTAGGTACAGGAGGACTGCCGCTCTCACTTTCTATGATTTGAACCTCTCCTGTGGTTCCAGTTTTAGATTCCGATGCTTCACTTCAGGTTTACTGTATCCCTTGGACCTTCATATTGACGATGAAACACAGAAATTGCATCCGAATTTAATACAAAAGGCACAATGCCGACTTAAGTGCAAGAGGACTGACACTCTGACTATATATGACTGGAACCTCTCCTGTGAGTCCAGTTTTAGATTACGATGCTTCACATCAGGTTTACTGTATCCCTTGGACCTTCTTATTGACGATGAAACACAGAAATGGCATCCGAATTTAATACAAAAGGCGCAATGCTGACTTAAGTACACGATGACTGACACCCTCACTTTCTATGATTTGAACCTCTCCTGTGAGTCCAGTTTTAGATTCCGATGCTTCACTTCAGGTTTACTGTATCCCTTGGACCTTCTTATTGACGACGAAACACAGAAATTGCTTCCGAATTTAATACAAAGGACACCATGCCGTTTTAAGTACATGAGGGCTGACGCTCTCACTTTCTATGATTTGAACCTCTCCTGTGATTCCAGTTTTAGATTCCGATGCTTCACTTCAGGTTTACTGTATCCCTTGGACGTTCTTATTGACGATGAAACAGAGAAATTGCATCCAAATTTAATACAAAAGGCACAATGCCGACTGAAGTACAAGAGGACTGACACTCTGACTATATATGATTGGAACCTCTCCTGTGAGTCCAGTTTTAGATTACGATGCTTCACATCAGGTTTACTGTATCCCTTGGACCCTCTTATTAACGATGAAACACAGAAATTGCGTCCGAATGTAATACAAAAGGCGCAATGCCAACTATAGTACAAGAGGACTGACACTCTCATTTTCTATGATTTGAACCTCTATTGTGATTAGAGTTTTAGATTACGATGCTTCACTTCAGGTTTACTGTATCCCTTGGACATTCTTATTGACGATGAAACACAGAAATTGCATCCGAATTTAATACAAATGTCACAATGCCGACTTAAGTACAAGAGGACTGACACTCTCACTTTCTATGAATTGAACCTCTCCTGTGATTCCAGTTTTAGATTCCGATGCTTCACTTCAGGTTTACTGTATCCCTTGGACCTTCTTATTGACGTTGAAACACAGAAATTGCACCCGAATTTAATACAAAAGTCATAATGCCGACTTAAGTACAAGAGGACTGACACTCTCACTTTTTATGAATTGAACCTCTCCTGTGATTCCAGTTTTAGATTACGATGCTTCACTTCAGGGTTACTGTATCCCTTTGACCTTCTTATTGTCGGTGAAACACAGAAATTGCATCCGAATTTAATACAAAAGGCACAATGCCGACTTAAGTACAAGAGGACTGACACTATGACTTTCTATGAATTGAACCTCTCCTGTGATTCCAGTTTTAGATTCCGATGCTTCACATCAGGTTTACTGTATCCCTTGGACCTTCTTATTGACGATGAAACACAGAAATTGCATCCGAGTTTAATACAATAGGCGCAAGCCGACTTGAGTACACGAGGACTGACACTCTCACTTTCTATGATTTGAACCTCTCCTGTGAGTCCAGTTTTAGATTACGATGCTTCACTTCAGGTTTACTGTATCCCTTAGACCTTCTTATTGACGATGAAACACAGAAATTGCATCCGAATTTTATACAAAAGGAACAATGCCGACTTGAGTACAAGAGGACTGACACTCTCACTATATATGATTGGAACCTCTGATGTGAGTCCAGTTTTAGATTACGAGGCTTCACATCAGGTTTACTGTATCCCTTGAACCTTCTTATTGACGATGAAACACAGAAATTGCATCCGAATTTAATACAAAAGGCACAATGCCGACGTTAGTACAAGAGGACTGACACACTCACTTTTTATGATTTGAACCTCTCCTGTTATTCCAGTTTTAGATTCCGATGCTTCACTTCAGGTTTACTAAATACCTTGGACCTTCTTATTGACGATGAAACACAGAAATTGCATCCGAATTTATTACGAATGGCACAATGCCGACTTAAGTAAAAGAGGACTGACACTCTAACTTTCTATGATTTGAACCTCTCCCGTGAGTCCAGTTTTAGCTTCCGATGCTTCATTTCAGGTTTACTGTATACCTTGGACCTTCTTCTTGACAATGTAACACAGAAATACCATCCGAAATTAACACAAAAGTCACAATGCCGACTTATGTACAAGAGGACTGACACTCTAACTTTCTATGATTTGAACCTCCCCTGTGAATCCAGTTTTAGATTCCGATGCTTCACTTCAGGTTTACTGTATCCCTTGGACCTTCTTATTGACGATGAAACACAGAAATTGCATCCGAATTTAATACAAAAGTCACAATGCCGACTTAAGTACAAGAGGACTGACACTCTCACTTTTTATGAATTGAACCTCTCCTGTGATTCCAGTTTTAGATTACGATGCTTCACTTCAGGGTTACTGTATCCCTTAGACCTTCTTATTGTCGGTGAAACACAGAAATTGCATCCGAATTTAATACAAAAGGCACAATGCCGACTTTAGTACAAGAGGACTGACACTATGACTTTCTATGAATTGAACGACTCCTGTGATTCCAGTTTTAGATTCCGATGCTTCACATCAGGTTTACTGTATCCCTTGGACCTTCTTATTGACGATGAAACACAGAAATTGCATCCGAATTTAATACAAAAGGCACAATGCCGACTTAGGAACAAGGGCACTGACACTCTAACTTTCTATGATTTGAACCTCTCCTGTGAGTCCAGTTTTAGATTCCGATGCTTCATTTCAGTTTCACTGTATCACTTGGACCTTGTTATTGACGATGAAACACAGAAATTGCATCCGAATTTAATACAAAAGGCACAATGCCGACTTAAGTACAAGAGGACAGACACTCTCACTGTATATGATTGGAACCTCGCATGTGAGTCCAGTTTTAGATTACGAGGTTTCACATCAGGTTTACTGTATCCCTTGGACCTTCTTATTGACGATGAAACACAGAAATTGCATCCGAATTTATTACAAAAGGCGCAATGCTGACTTAAGTACAAGAGGACTGTCACTCTCACTTTCTATGATTTGAACCTCTCCTGTGAGTCCAGTTTCAGATTACGATGCTTCACTTCAGGTTTACTGCATCCCTTGGACCTTCTTATTGACGGTGAAACACAGAAATTGCATCCGAATTTAATACAAAAGGCACAATGCCGGCTTAAGTACAAGAGGACAGACACTCTAACTTTCTATGATTTGAAGCTCCCCTGTGAGTCCAGTTTTAGATTCCGATGCTTCACTTCAGGTTTACTGTATCCCTTGGACCTTCTTATTGACGATGAAACACAGAAATTGCTTCCGAATTTAATACAAAGGACACAATGCCGTTTTAAGTACATGAGGGCTGACGCTCTCACTTTCTATGATTTGAACCTCTCCTGTGATTCCAGTTTTAGATTCCGATGCTTCACTTCAGGTTTACTGTATCCCTTGGGCGTTCTTATTGACGATGAAACAGAGAAATTGCATCCGAATTTAATACAAAAGGCACAATGCCGACTGAAGTACAAGAGGACTGACACTCTGACTATATATGATTGGAACCTCTCCTGTGAGTCCAGTTTTAGATTACGATGCTTCACATCATGTTTACTGTATCCCTTGGACCCTCTTATTAACGATGAAACACAGAAATTGCGTCCGAATTTAATACAAAAGGCGCAATGCCGACTATAGTACAAGAGGACTGACACTCTCATTTTCTATGATTTGAACCTCTCCTGTGATTACAGTTTTAGATTACGATGCTTCACTTCAGGTTTACTGTATCCCTTGGACATTCTTATTGACGATGAAACACAGATATTGCATCCGAATTTAATACAAATGTCACAATGCCGGCTTAAGTACAAGAGGACTGACACTATCACTTTCTATGAATTGAACCTCTCCTGTAATTCCAGTTTTAGATTCCGATGCTTCACTTCAGGTTTACTGTATCCCTTGGACCTTCTTATTGACGTTGAAACACAGAAATTGCATCCGAATTTAATTTAAAAGTCATAATGCCGACTTAAGTACAAGAGGACTGACACTCTCACTTTTTATGAATTGAACCTCTCCTGTGATTCCAGTTTTAGATTACGATGCTTCACTTCAGGGTTACTGTATCCCTTTGACCTTCTTATTGTCGGTGAAACACAGAGATTGCATCCGAATTTAATACAAAAGGCACAATGCCGACTTAAGTACAAGAGGACTGACACTATGACTTTCTATGAATTGAACCTCTCCTGTGATTCCAGTTTTAGATTCCGATGCTTCACATCAGGTTTACTGTATCCCTTGGACCTTCTTATTGACGATGAAACACAGAAATTGCATCCGAATTTTATACAAAAGGAACAATGCCGACATGAGTACAAGAGGACTGA